>NW_022589733.1:4378108-4682588 GCF_004348235.1 Phoca vitulina | reverse complement strand
CACTCCCCCTGCTTGTGTTCCCTCTCTCGCTGTGTCTCTCTCTGTCAAATAAATAAAATCTTTAAAAAATAAAATAAAATAAAATAAAATAAAATAAAATAAAATAAAATAAAATAAAAAAAGACAAAAAACCCAACAGAAACAACAATGCAAAAGAAAACAAGGCTTCAAGAGGGCAAATAAGCCAGTGGAGACCCCATTGGACACACAAGTCTAAAGGCGCCATCTCCCCTGCACTGTGTCTGGTTTGAGGCACCCACCGGTCAAGGGGAGACTCCCAGACACCCCAGAGCCCTGACTCCAGTCAGTGGTGTATAGGAACCAGCAGCTCCATGCATGGGTGGAAGCCTTAGACTTGGAAAACTTCCTGTGTCTTGGTTCCTTCCTCTTGGCAGGAGAAAAAGTGCTGGCACTGCCCAGAGCAGTGTAGAAAAAAAAAACATCTCGAAAGGGGTGTTTGACCCAATTCTCTAAGTTGCAGTTCTGAGCTGGAGTCCAGAGTCAGGTGCTGTTTAAAGAAAGGGTGTTGGCAGTCTTCTTTGTTCCAGCCCAGATGGGATTTTCCAGTGGTCTTCTGTCTGATTGATGTCCTCAGGGAGATAGGAGTCTGGTTTCCTACTAGTCATCAAATTAACTGTCAAATGGAACTAGAAAAGGAAGCTGGCACACTGTTGCCCCTCTACCTCCCTCTGGTCCCCTGGAAATTCCCGTGGGTGGCTGAGGGTCCTCCCTCCCCATAGGACCTTGCATATTACACTCCGGTCTCCAGGTCCTCCTTGATGCCATTATCATATGGTACAAATTGCATCACCAAGCAAGATGCCTCTTCACATGATCAAGGGTCTGCTCCCCACAATCCCCTCCATCTTCCTTGATTGGTGCTTTTGCAAAGGGGACGTAGATAAAACATTATATTATAGAATGGCTATATCCTCTAGAAAGCTTCATACTCTGCATCAGGCACTATATAATTGTAAATTATTGATTAATGGAAAATGTATCACTTTTGGAAAATCTCCTGGTAGAAACATATCCCACTATCCTAAGACTATTCCATGAAAAAATTCAGGTGGAAACTTTCCTTCCTTCCTGTGTGTGTGTATGTGCATGCACACTTGTGTGTGTGTGTGTGTGTGTGTGTGTGTGTGTTGGTAGTGGTGGTGGTGTTTGTTTTCCAGCTTCTTGAGTTGAATATTCAGTTCATGGATTTTCAATCTTATGTTTTGATAAATCCCTTTAAGGCTATAAATTGTTCTCTGAGTACTGCTTTAGCTACATCCCATAGGTTCTGGCACAGGGTGCCATTAATTTCTAAATAGTTCAACTATTTCAGTTTAGACTTCTTAACCTAAGAGTTTATTTGGAAAGGTGCTTTTACATTTCTAGAGAGAAAGTTTGCGGCACATTTTCTAGAAATATTATCTACGGTAGTAGCTAAATATCCTTTAGTTGTTCTTTTCAAATCAATTTCATAGCTCTTGAAATTCAAAGATCCAGTAAGAGGTAAATGGCATTATCCCAATTCTGTAAGGTAGAGCTGGTGTCACTGGCATGCTAGATGGATAAAGTCCATAGGGGATAGGTAGTTCTTCCAAAGCCACAGAGCAGAGAAGGGACACACCTTAAGACCTCTTGGCACCTAGTGGAGTGCTTATCCCTACCACGTTCAGTCGTGGAGCTCGAACTCACGACCCCAAGATCAAGAGTCAAATGCTTTTCCGACTGAGCCATCCAGGCACCCCCAGTTCTGGCTCTTGATAAAGTTTATTTTCTCGACAATATTTATTGAAAATCTAGGATATGCTGGGCACTCTTCTAGGTGTTGGGAGTGAGGTGATGAACAATATAGGCTAAAATCTTTGCCCTCCTGTGCGATTGGGGGAGTTTACTTTCAGGATAACGAGGCCATAGATATGACAACAGGATCTGGAAATAGCAGAGGACCCTGGGAGTACAGGGGAACTGCCACTGCAAAGTCAGGGAAACAGCAAGTCCTCATCTACCGGGGTCCCAGGAATTCTTGCCAGTTTCTTTCACCTCTTCCTGCGTAGCGCTCAGGGTAGAGGTAGCACAGCCATGCATTGCTTCTCTCCAGAGTCACCCAAGACGTGCCTTTTTCCAGCCCCCCGACATCTGCTGGGCCCTTATCACTCCAGCCACAGGGCGAAGAGCTTGCACCTAGGATGCCTTTTCATTTAATCCTGAGATTTCCACCAAGTTTACAGGTGAGCACACCAAGGCTCAGACAAGTGAACTCACCCAAAGCTGGTATCTGACTCCAAGACCAGTGCTTAATCCAGGACCCCAAGGTTTTGGGTCTTTGTGTTTTTTTTGTTTGTTTGTTGTTTTTTGTCTTTTGTTTCTCATCAGAAGGAGCCTATGGGGAAGAATTTGCAGAATTTCAGTTGGTCTACTGGCTTCTGTT
This sequence comes from Phoca vitulina, assembly GCF_004348235.1. Taxonomy (NCBI): domain Eukaryota; kingdom Metazoa; phylum Chordata; class Mammalia; order Carnivora; family Phocidae; genus Phoca; species Phoca vitulina. The sequence continues at coordinate 4,680,163 of NW_022589733.1, read as the reverse complement.
ACCAACACGTGCGAATCTTGTTCTACCTTGTTGCTGACATCACTGTCATCCCGTCAGTGGGATAATCATTGCTATTGCTGTCTGAGCACCCAGGGGCTGTGCTAAGCACAGGATGGGGCCTGAACACGGGGACTCTGGAATGGAGGTCCTGGGTTCAAGTGCTGGCTCTGCATCTTATCACCTGGGGAGGGTGGCCTTGGGCTTAGTCTCATACTCACTATTGCACAGGAAGTCGAGCTGCAAAACTCATGTTATCCTGCCTCCCAGAGGCTGGTCATGGCCTTCAAACAGAGTCCTTGAGAAAAGAATTCTAACCTCCTCGGGGTTGCACACAGTTCTGTAACTCTTAAAGCCCATGGATATTAAATGCACCTGAAAAGTCCAAAGTCGTAGAGGGAACACATTTTGCATCAATAGGCAAAGAGGAAGAAAGGAGACACACAGACACTTTGGGATCACAGGTGGACCTGGGGAAACCAGAAGCCAAGTTTTCTTGCCAGGCAGATCATTCCTTCCTGGGAGTCAAATGACTTAAGGAGGGGTCCCTAGAAGCCCAGCCCAAGACAGGAATCTGAATGCCCACAATGTGTTGGGGGTGTGCTCACGGGAGGGAAAGAAACAGGCCAGAGAAATGAAAGGTCTGGGCAAGATTGTGATCTGGAGCAAGGTCTACATGTGGCCTGCGGATGTGAGGACTCTGAATGGGGAACTGCCTCTTAGGGCTGTCTTCCCATTGGGGCTAGCCACTCACCGGCCATGGGCTGCTCAGGGAAGGCTGGCTATAACTCTTCAGGAAAGGTGAAAAGGTGGCACGGGCAACCAACACTCTCAGTGGCTGGAGAGTGGCTGCCCTGACCCAGAAATGGGGATCAGGACCAAGCACCAGCTCCGTGTGGACATGGAGCTGGTGTGTGTACGCATTACTGAAGGACCTTCTGGGACGGCACACGGGTACTTTATCACTGATGCTAGAATTGCCAGCTTAGGGTAATAATAAAAAAGAGACTACTTTTAGTTGGCATTCATTTTCTCTCTCTCTCTCTCTTTTTTTAAGATTATTTGAGAGAGAGAAAAAGAGCATGTGCACGCATCGTGTGAGCTGGGGGAGGGGCAGGGGCAGAGGCAGAGGGACAAGAAGACTCCTTGCTGAGCACCAAGCCCGTGGTGGGCTCAAACCCACGAACCTGAGATCACTACCCCAGCTGAAACCAAGAGTCAGCTGCTCAACCGACTGGGCCACCCAGGCGTCCCTGGTGTTCATTTTCAAATTCTGTGCAGTCAACCCCCCGGATTGTATGCACACCACCCCTGGTGCACATTTCCACACCAGGGCTTCCTGGGCAGTGGAGAAGCCAGGCAGCCCTTTGCAGAAATGACCAGGAGGTGTTCCATGGTGTTTCATGCTGTTCTGGCCTCTGTTTTTTACCACCGCCCAAAAGGAGTTGCCCTGAGAACCCACGAGGGCCTGATAGGTCTCCCCCATCCTCACCTCTGCCCTCTCCTCCAATAAGAGAACAGGATTTCTGTCCCCAGGAAGAATCATTCAAGTCCCACCCAATCTGACTGCTTCACTCTTACTTATGAAAGCCATAAAATCAGATACCCCCCATTTCTGACCTCTGAAGACATGGGGGTTGAGAGAGTATCATCTGATCTCAGCATTCAACAGGTTCAAAAAGAATGTCCAGATGGCTCCAGGATGATCTCTATCAGAAGACACAGAACACTGGACGGTATATTCTTACAGACGTCACCCAAGGATGGATGACTCCTTCATCTCAGGAAGGAAAAATCTGACGTCCCAGGGAGTGTCCCTCCCCCTAAGGACACATTGCAGACAAACTCACTGCAAATTGTCACTGCATTTGTTATTTTATGTTATTTTATTTTATTTTATTTTATTTATTATGTTATGTTAATCACCATACATTACATCATTAGTTTTTGGTGTAGTGTTCCATGATTCATTGTTTGCATATAACACCCAGTGCTCCATGCGGTACATGCCCTCTTTAATACCCATCACCAGGCTAACCCATCCCCCCACTCCCCTCCCCTCTGGAACCCTCAGTTTGTTTCTCAGAGTCCATAGTCTCTCATGGTTCGTCTGCCCCTCCGATTTCCCCCTCTTCATTTTTCCCTTCCTACTATCTTCTTTTTTTGTTGTTTTTGTTTCAGAGGTACAGGTCTATGATTCAACAGTCTTACACAATTCACAGCACTCACCATAGCACATACCCTCCCCAATGTCTATCACCCGGCCAACCCATCCCCCCCCCCCCCCCACCACTCCAGCAACCCTCAGTTTATTTCCTGAGATTAAGAATTCCTCATATCAGTGAGGTCATATGATACATGTCTTTCTCTGATTGACTTATTTTGCTCAGCATAATACCCTCCAGTTCCATCCACGTCGTTGCAAATGGCAAGATTTCATTCCTTTTGATGGCTGCATAATATTCCATTGTATATATATACCACCTCTTCTTTATCCATTCATCTGTCAAAGGACATCTTGGCTCTTTCCTTAGTTTGGCTATTGTGGACATTGCTGCTATAAACATCAGGGTGCACATACCCCTTCGGATCCCTACATTTTTATCTTTGGGGTAAATACCCAGTAGAGCAATTGCTGGGTCGAATGGTAGCTCTATTTTCAACTTTTTGAGGAACCTCCATACTGTTTTCCAGAGTGGCTGCACCAGCTTGCATTCCCACCAACAGTGTAGGAGGGTTCCCCTTTCTCTGCATCCCTGCCAACATCTGTCATTTCCTGACTTGTTAATTTTAACTATTCTGACTGGTGTGAGGTGGTATCTCATTGAGGTTTTGATTTGGATTTCCCTGATGCCGAGCGATATTGAACACTTTTTCATGTGTCTGTTGGCCATTTGGATGTCTTCTTTGGAAAAATGTCTGTTCATATCTTCTGCCCATTTCTTGATTGGATCATTTGTTCTTTGGGTGTTGAGTTTGATAAGTTCTTTATAGATTTTGGACACTAGCCCTTTATCTGATATGTCATTTGCAAATATCTTCTCCCATTCTGTCAGCTGTCTCTTGGTTTTGTGGACTGTTTCTTTTGCTGTGCAAAAGCTTTTTATTTTGATGAAGTCCCAATAGTTCATTTTTGCCCTTGCTTCCCTTGCCTTTGGCGATGTTTCTAGGAAGAAGTTGCTGCGGCTGAGGTCGAAGAGGTTGCTGCCTGTGTTCTCCTTTAGGATTTTGATGGACTCCTGTCTCACACTGAGGTCTTTCAACCATTTGGAGTCTTTTTTTGTGTGTGGTGTAAGGAAGTGGTCCAGTTTCTTTCTTCTGCACGTGCCTGTCCAATTTTCCCAACACCATTTGTTGAAGAGACTTTTTTCCATTGGACATTCTTTCTTGCTTTGTTGAAGATTAGTTAACCATAGAGTTGAGGGTCCATTTCTGGGCTCTCTATTCTGTTCCATTGATCTATGTGTCTGTGTTTGTGCCAGTACCATACTGTCTTGATGATGACAGCTTTGTAGTAGAGCTGGAAGTCCGGAATTGTGATGCCACCAGCTTTGCTTTTCTTCTTCAACATTCTTCTGGCTATTCGGGGTCTTTTCTGGTTCCATACAAATTTTAGGATTATTTGTTCCATTTCTTTGAAAAAAGTGGATGGTATTTTGATGGGGATTGCATGGAATGTGTAGATTGCTCTTGGTAGGATTGACATCTTCACAATATTTGTTCTTCCAATCCATGAGCATGGAACGTTTTTCCATTTCTTTGTGTCTTCCTCAATTTCTTTCATGAGTATTTTATAGTTTTCTGAGTACAGATCCTTTGCCTCTTTGGTTAGATTTATGCCTAGGTATCTTATGGTTTTGGGTGCAATTGTAAATGGGATCGACTCCTTAATTTCTCTTTCTTCACTGCATTTATTTTTAAAAGGATCCCTAGAGGCGAGAGGGCTGAGGGCTGCCTTCTCACACTGGGCCAAGGGGCCCCTCTAACACACGCATTAATTCAGAGACAAAGGGACACCAGAGAGTGGCCTGTGTGACTGAGGGGGCCCAGAGTTGTCACAGAGCAGGAACCGGATAAGGAATGCAGAAACAATACGTTTGAAAGGCGGGTAGGGCTTTATGGAAACGGACTTTATACGAAAAGCCACAAGAATCTCCTTTTACACAAAAGCTGTATCTGTAACAAATTGCCGGTCTCTTTTTCACTGTCCAGGAGAAATGATTAACTGAAAGAAAAAGCCTCTAATATTTTACCTTGTTCTCCTCCCCCCAGCATGACACAAAAGACGTCCTTATCACCCAAGCGCCATAATTCTACTTGGACTTGGACCCTCTTATCATGCAAGCTTACCTAGTGTTCCAAAAATGAGGGTCTAGAAGAGAAAACAGCATCCTTTTCTTCTATGAAAATGGCTTTCCCATTTTTTTCAGTCAACAAGCGGGAGCCATCTCCTTATGTTGGTGTGTTATTTCCTGAAATTGAATATAATGGGTTTAGAAAAGTTTGGGGGGCGGGGAAGAGAGTTTTGAAGTTTCCTAAATGCCCACCATCTCCATAACCACTCAAATCAGGCTATTTTTTTGTAATTCCTTTAAATTAAATATCTTTGATAATAAATGCAAATCAGGGAACAATAAATTATAACTTCTAGGCTGACCAGTGACTAATTATATATATTATAATTAACTCCAGTTTCCAACACAAGGTATTTATCTTAATAATCAGCCCATATACATTAGCATATCTTAAAGGGCTTTGTGAAACAGGCTTTTCCATCTGAAGAGCCGGCTGAGCTTCCTCCCCTGGACTCTGAAAGGGTGCAGATTCAAAAGAGAAGAAATTACTTTAAAAAGAAGTTTGGGCTAAATATAAGTTGAGAAACTCAGATTATAGGCATAAAACCCCGACTTGAAAATATTTATCCTAAATACACCCTCTGACCATCACTAAAGAGCCTTCAGATTCTAAAAATCTATAATTGCCACGAATCCTGTTCAAAATATCTTTAACCCTGCAAGGATCTTAAAATGCCACCGTCAAAATTTGGGGTTAAGATTCGAACTTTCTCGAAGGAGACAGATTTTTCAGAAGCCTCTGACCACGTTCTTTGAAAACCATCAAGGAGAGCCCACTTTGGGGGGTGTCAAGACAAAAAAAAAAAAATGCCTGCCACCAATTTCATTCCTATGTCTGCCTTCTGTTCATTCTAGAAACTTAATTCCTTCTCTGACCCACAGGCAGCTGAGCTCTTGGGATCGTCAGCCAGGCAAGGAGGGCCTGCATGGGGTTTCTGGAGCCCAGTTATCCGCCTGGGTTTTTCTGAGAGTGGAGTTTTTCTTTCCAGATTTGCTACGGAGTTCGGGGGTCACTCAAAGTGCACCCGAGAAGAGGAAGCGGTTCCAAGATGCTCCCTCTCTCTGCCTGCAGCCTGCCTTTCTTAAAGACCATGCGAGCCTCCTCCTAAGGCTTTTTCTCCGTCGCTCAGGAGTCTCTGGGGTGAGCAGTTAAGCCTTTTGATACAGCTGGTAATCCCAGCTCTGGCCATTATCTGTGCATTTTCCAACTGTCCCTGGGTAATTGTCCAAGGGACTTAGACAAGTCGGACCAGCCAAAGGCACCACGAAGGTCAAACCGCAATAGAGCATGCCCTGATTTTATCCAGGAGATTGATGCGCAAATCACCTTGATTTCGATTTGGCACCAGGGTTATAAAATGCACTCGCAATCGCCGATAACATGTAAGATCAGGCCCAAGCGTGGGACACTGTATTTTACACCCTCTGTGGAGTTTTCCCGAATGCAACCATAAATCAGTCTGCAAAGCAGGGCATTCGGTCCATGCTAATAGAGACCACAGCCAGAAACCCAGGGTGCGTGGGGGATGGAGACATTTTGGGAACTTGGGCCGAGCTTGAAATCTTTAGCCTGTATCAGGGCCACCCGGATGTCAACTTCAAGGGGAACAGAGCACAGCAGGGGCTTTGGGGGAAGCCACAGAGGAAATCAAGGTCACCCAGGGAGACGTGCATGCCCATGTCCCCATGTGTGCATAAATGTATGTTTCTGAGCCCTTGAGCAGAGATTCAGAATCTTCAGGGAGGAGAAAAAGGAACAAAATAGAAGGCAAAATAAAAAAAAAAAATAGAAGGCAAAATAAAAAAAAAAGAAGGCGAAATCTTTCTGATGCACACATTTGAGTGTGGAAAAGAGAATAAAATATTGTAAGGAGGGAAAAGAAGCAGTCCCAAACCGAAAACCACACAGTTCGTAATCACTTTCGGCAGTAACTACGATATCGTTCCTCTGGTATCTTTCCTGTCTCCCCCAGGAAAGGTTAGCATCAAATTAATTTAAAAAAAAAAAAAAAAAAGACCGACTTTACTTTTTAAAAACTCACCAGCACCAGTCACAGTAGTTTATGTAACCATTTTGTAAAGCATCCTGAGCAGGAGGTTTCACTGATCTTGGGATGTTGAACTCAGTATCAGAAAAAGAAAGAAGCAGCTTGTCCTCCAGGCCCATCTTTCCCTTGGCATGGTGGCTGAAGTTCAGACCCCAAATCTGTTTATGGAAACTGCTCTGCTCCCCCAATCTTCCTTCCCTCCCTGACCCACACCCCCCATTCACCTGTGGGAGTCCAGGCCAGCAGGCACCTGGCCTTGCTCTGTGTGGGCCATGGGGAGGGAGGGGGCAATGTCTACCATGCCTGATGGGGAGCTATATAGAAAGAAAGAAAGAAAAGAAAGAAAGAAAGAAAGAAAGAAAGAAAGAAAGAAAGAAAGACAGACAAAGATTGGGGGAAAAAAAAGAAGTAATTACTTGTGGGTTTTTTTCTGCCATTTTTATTCTTCTAGAGCTTTAAGACGTCTCCCTCCCTGTCAAGCAAGTAAGCAGACATCTAATGAAAATAATTCCTCTGCTTGGGGTGCTCCCAGTTAGCTCTCTTCCCCAAGTGAAACAAAAACCAGCAGACTGAATTTACGGGAAAAATGGACTCCACTTAACACAACCAAAATTCCCTTAAATTTGAAGAAATGCTGCTTCCAATCCCTACACATATTTAAGCCTTCTGTAAAGTCTCACATTTGTATTCCTGAATGCCATTTAAGAGTGAACATGATTTGGGTTGGGAATTGAAGAAACTAGACAAACCCAGAGCCCTGGTACTTGTAAATAACCCCGGAGGGCGGCGTTGGCCAGGCTGGAAACCTGCTTCTCAGCAGACTATCATTCCAAGTTTTATTTTCCTTTTAATTAAAGCAGAAAACACACACACACACACCATTTCTTTTTTAACAATCCTTTCTCTAGTGATATCCTATCAAGGTAGGAAAATAAGTCACTAAGTGAAAATTTTGCATTGAGGTTAGAAAGGGGGAAGAATCCTACAAATTCTTAAGACTCCCGAGTCTTGAAGGTAATTTATGTTTTTGATATCTGGCTTCATTGTATCCAAATGAAACTCTCGGACAGTTTTATACAGTTGAAACAGACACGAAACAAAACAAAAAGATAAGAAAGGAAGCTCCCTGCTGCACCCTCGATCGGAGGTCACCATATCAACCTGAAATAACCAAGAAAGAAAGAGAGAAAGAGAGAGAGAGAGAAATCACATTCTCCTTCCAAGAGGCAAACGCTATGCTCAGTGATCAGGGAAAAATCCAAACCCCTTTCCTGCACTGGGCTCCCCTTTCTTCCTGTCACTCTCCTGCGTAAGGTGAACACTTTAGGGGCTTCTGTGGGCAGACCAAACCACCTCAAACCCACGAACAATTTTCTTACCGAGGGGTCCCTCCCTGACACAGCAGAGCAGGTGCACAAAAAGTTCTTCCTTCGGCTTCCAGACCACAGGGATCTTTCTGGATGGTACCGCCCAGAGAGTACAGACAGAATCCCGGGGAGCAAGCCCAGGTGGAGAAAGCCAGGCTGGCCCAGTACCAGGCCCAGAGCTCCTGCCCTCGGCACCCGGGGAAACTTAGGCAGCCTCGTGATTCCCTAGCTGAGGGCTAGGAGGCTGACCTCCTTGTAAAATGTGTCAGCTAGAGCCGGAGAAGGTGGTGGGGTGGGGGGTGGGGGTACCTCCTTTGAGGTGGTGGGCGGGAGGCAGAGGGGGATGTGTGAGATAGATCCTGGAGACCCCCCCCCCAAGCAGGATGGGATTCACTGTGTGGTCTTCATCTCCTCCTAATCGACGTCTCCTCAGGGGAGTTGGGGGGCCTGATCTAACCTAGTCTGGTCACTTACGGTGAGCCCTGAGGCCTTGGGAGTTAACCTGTCAGGGTCTCCTTCCTGGGAAAGGCAGTGATGACCTTGTACTTCACAGTGCAATTCTGATGAGCAGCCTGGACATCCTGGAGGCTTGGCCACCAGCAAGTTCTGTGACAGGGCGGCAGTGAGTCCGTCCCACACCTCTACCCACAACTGAGGGAAGAAGTGGTTCCTACTGGGACCACTGAGATTAGGCCAGCTGACTGAGATACTGCTTGTGGAATCCTTAGCCCAGTGCCCGGCACACAACAAAGTCCAAGGAAAACAAGCTTGTTTGCATGTGTGTTTGCTTTCAAAAATATTATCCTTGGGGCACCTGGGTGGCTCAGGTCATGATCCCGGGGTCCTGGGGTCGAGCCCCTCAGTGGGGAGTCTGCTTGTCCCTCTCCCTCTGCCACTCCCCCGATTTGTGAGCTCTCTCTCTCTCTCAAATAAATAAGATCTTTTAAAAAAAATATGATCCTTGGGGCGCCTGGGTGGCTCGGTCGTTAAGCATCTGCCTTCGGCTCGGGTCATGATCCCAGGGTCCTGGGATCCAGCCCCGCATCGGGCTCCCTGCTCAGCGGGAAGCCTGCTTCTCCCTCTCCCACTCCCCCTGCTTGTGTTCCCTCTCTCGCTGTCTCTCTCTCTGTCAAATAAATAAATAAAATCTAAAAAAAAAAAGGTCCTTAAGAATAGGCAGAGTTGGGGGAGGGACTCAACCTATTTGAGGGTCACAGAAGGCTCCCTCCTAAGAGGGTCTCTAACACAGTCAGGAGACACATCAGTCCCAAATGAACTCAGTCAATGCCAGTTGTTTGCTTAAAAAGGTTACCAGATCAAACGGGGGGCTGGGGGGTGGCGGGGATGCAAGGTCAAGAAAATACACACAGACTTAGTCATCCCTTCTGGGGAGGAGACCTCAAAATGGCAGGTATTGGGGATCAGAGAAAAGGCAACTTTTGAGGGGGGCTTTGCAAACGTATAAGGTGAGCGACAACAGAGTGGAGCTCGCAAATGGCCCACGGGGTCCTCGAGGCTCGCCTTCAACTTCCGGTGACACCTTCACCCAGAGATTCCAGACGGGCTGCATCAGAAACCGCCATGGGAGGGGTGGGGAAGGAGCATTAAATTCAGGGACAGTGAAGACCCTGGTGACATCAAAGTAGCATTTCTGACTCAATACATCACCACCCACCTTGTTTTATTCTCTCAGCCCAACTAACTAGATCAGGCCCCTAAGTGGGCATTAGAAAATCCCATCCTCGCATCGAAGAGTTAATATGGTATCTTTACGGATATTATATTTAGGCTCTTAGATTCTTATTAGGAATTCAAAGCACTGGTGTGGGCGGGTGAGGGCTTGGGGAATTTAAAGAAGCACACGGTGACTCGCGTGGATAGAAACACGGATGTCAGCACGGCACAAACCAGGCCAGGAGCTTCCACTCTTGCCGCTTCCGTGCTGCCCACGAAGCAGGCCCGCCCGCAAGGATCGGAGGGCCCAAGAGCCTGCCAGACGCTTCCAGCTCCCTGTGCTAGCATCCGCTTGCTCCCATGCACACCTCTGCACCCGTCAGAGTGCGCTCGTGTGTCCTGCTGTCGCTGTCCCTTCTCTCTGGCATCTTCCCGTCCCTCCTCTGTCTCTCTCTGCCCCCAGGACTCCCCACCTCCCACAGACACCATTCCTGATAATTATAGTTTATTGATTCTCTTGCGTTTGCCGCCCTTGGCGTCGTGTTCTTCATCCCGGCCGGGGCACCTTCTCGTCCACCACAGCCTGCATTTCTCAGGAGGCTAAGTGCTCCGGGTTCCAATCCGGAGAGAGTGAGAGAAAGCTCTTGCATCGACCGAGGCCGGGGAGCGGTGGGGGGGGGGATCCCTCAGAGGTGGGCCTGGCCCCCTCCCCCACGCCCAGCCCTCCACCCCCACCCCCACCCCCACCTCCCCCAGGCCCTGGAGGCTTAGTCGAGGGGAGACCTTTGAAATAAGAATCATAGCAGTAAATGTGTATTGACACTTACCACATGCGGGGCAAGTCGCAAGTGCTGCTCTCAGGCACAGTGTCCACATCCTCCCAAGTCCCTCCTACTCATCACTACACAGGACCCTCGCCCAGAGAGGTTCAGCGCTTGCCCGAAGTCACACAGCCACCGAGCGGCGCAACTGGGATCTGCACCCCGAGCCCGTGCACACAGACCCCCAGCTGTTCCTCAAAAGCAGTAGGACCAAAAATGTGGGTGAAGCAGATGGTGTGAGGTGAAGGGAAAATGCCCCCTGAGACTAGCGTGATTGGCAGATTCCCCGCCCCTTGCCACCCAGAGAGAGAAGGTCCCCAGCCAGCTTGAGCCAGTGCCCCAGCTGCCGTCGGAGACAACCTGCCTCCCAAGCTGTTTACTTCTCAGCCATAAACAGGAAGGCCATAAAAGGGGCCCCTTTTGGTCAACCACGCAGGGGCTCCTCTCCCTCCTCCTCTTCCTTTTCCTCCTCCAGTACATGTCCCCAGGCGGAGGGAGCGTTTCCTTTAAATGTCACTACCTCCCAAGTGCCTTGAAGTGCCTCCCCTGGGCTGCAAATGCCATCTGGGAAAGTCACTCCCAAGGGGAGAACAGGAGAAGATACTGGTGCCACCCCAGAGAGCCCAAGGATGGGCAGTTACAGTGACAGATAGGCGGTGACCTCCCCCCAATCTACACTGGTCCCCCTAATCCTTTAAACTAGTGGATAAGCAGAAATGACCCATTTCCTAGAAAGAGAAAAACTGCAATTCTTAAAGAAGCCTGGAAAGAAAGAGGCAAGGATATTGAGAGGTGAGGAGAGATGCCACAAATAGAAAATTAGACAGTGTGTCTCAAAGCAGGTTCTCTATGACATTCTTTTCCAAGAAGTTCTGAAAAAAAAATTCCATGGCAAAGCAGGGTGCCATGTTGGGCTCGGAGATGCCCAGTGCTTGTGGGGCATTAAAGGTTCTGAGAAGTCCTGCAGCAAAGGGTTTTGCTTCATTGTGCAATTCAATTTTCCAACTGTCTTTGCTTACAAGGTTCTATTTCCACAGGTGGCCCATTTATTTATTTTTTTTTAATTTTTTAAGTAATCTCTACACCCAACGTGGGGCTCAAATTCATGACCCAGAGATGAAGAGTGGCATGCTCTGCTGACTGAGCCAGCCAGGTGCCCTGAGCCCATTTATTCTTATGGCATTTTGTGTTTCCTTCTATGCTTTGGGAACCTCTGGGTTAATACAAGAGGTCAGATGCTCTTGGATGCACACAAGTCTCATCTGACCATGACTTCCCTTAGTGTTAAGAGTTACACGGACATAACCTTCTTAACTCTTCATTGTCCCACTCCCCAGGAATAAGCTGAGCCCTGCAGACAAGCAGCTGAAGAAGAGACAAGTTGGATGTAAATACCTTGGCCTCATCAGGGAGCGGCTTCTTTGGGGTCCAAGCCAATCTCCAGTTGCTGGGAAGACTTGCTCCGTGCTAGCCCCTTGTCCCTTTGGCTGAGTGACAACCTGCCACATTCTGCTTCACCCCACATGTTCACAGTGCCAACCAAGCTTCCAGATATGCATCATATGGAACGATTAGTGTTTCCTTGAGGAGTATTTACATGTGAGGATGACAGCCTCCTACAAAAATTTGATTGACTTTGACAAAATACGTTCTGTGCAATTGAATGCTTGCAAACGTATGTTACTCTCTACGCCCAGGAGCACCTCCAACCCCAGTCATCCTGCTGCATGAGACCTCTCCTCTCAAGGTACTGGACATTTGCCTGCAATCCTTCATGCCAAGTGCTACTGCCTCCTTGAAGCCTTCTCAGACTGCTGCATGTCACAGCCCCGTCACTGAGCACATACTTGCTCCCAGCCTGAATCTCCAGTTGCTTTTGTTTGTTTGTTTCTTAATGAGAGGTTGGATGTTGTAGGATCTCAAACTGGTGAGCCAAATCAAGCTTCCTGACGTCTTGACCTCACAGGGGTCAAAAGAAAAAGAAAGAAAGAAAGAAAATGACTTCAATGAGTTGCTTATCTATATTATTCAGGATTTCGCATTGAAACTCTGGATTTATGGCCTCTCTTTCAAAAAATCAGAAGATCTGGCAACAATAGACCCACATTCCTCTTTTATAGCCATCAGCTGGAGCTGAGTAGCAGCCTCCAGAAGGGACAAGTATCTTTAGTTAAGAAAGCCCCCCCCTTCCCTGATAACACTGGGAAGCTAGGACACTTTATCTCAGGTCTACCACTAACTAGCTGTGTGACCTTGAGCAAGTTACTAGACCTCTCTGTGCCTCGATTTGTCATCTGGAAAATGGGAACAATGATAATGCCCTACCTATATCAGTTAGGTTCTGCTAGGTTTACTGTGGCCAAAAAAAAAACAAAAAACAGCAACAACAACAAAAAGCCAAAAAACTAATCTCCAAAATCTTGGTCAATTCATATAACAAAAGCTCATTTCTCACTCAACCCTCTGCTTCTACTGCGGGTTGACACAGGGCAGGGTGAGAGGAGGAGATGCTCTAATCATTTTAATGACTCTGAGTCCTCGGGCAGAGGATGTTCCATCTCAGCACACGCTTCCACCATCAGTGCAGAGACAGTGAATGTGAGGATGGGGGAGAAAAGTGGGGAATCGTACACTGAGTCTTGAAACTTCCTCTTGGAAGTGACGCACATGAAGTTTAGTCACATTCCATTGCCCAGTGTAAGTCTTGCTAACTTCACGGTGGGGGGGGGGGGGGCAGGAGCAGTCAATGCTCACTCGTGCCAAGGAGAAAGAGGGAAACCGAGGCAGATTTACTGTAATGCTTCAGAGCTCCTCTCTTCCTTGGGCTCCTTTTGCAAGACCCTGTACCTAATTTTATATTTGTAACTTTTTTTTTCCTTCCATAGTACCTGCAAAATTGTATCAGCTTCAGGCCCTGCAAAACCTCGACCTGCCTCTGGGCAGAAACATTTGTTAAGAACCGGGATGGCGGGGCGCCTGGGTGGCTCAGTCGGTTAAGCGTCTGCCTTCGGCTCAGGTCATGATCCCAGGGTCCTGGGATCGAGCCCCGCATCGGGCTTCCTGCTCCGCGGGAAGCCTGCTTCTCCCTCTCCCACTCTCCCTGCTTGTGTTCCCTCTCTCGCTGTGTCTCTCTGTGTCAAATAAATAAATAAAAATATTAAAAAAAAAAAAAAAAAAAGAACCGGGATGGCTTCCCCAGGATCTCATAGGCTTGCTCTTAGAAGTGAGTTAACCCGCAGACTCTCAAGACAGTGTCCAGCGCTGGGTCTGTACTCCATCAGTGTTAGACTTTATTATTATTAGGACAATAGTAAACACAGACTTCTGACTCATGCTGAACACAACACACACACACACACAGACCTAGACACACTAAATTTGCTGGGTAAGGAGCTCTGGTTCATCAGGAAGTGATGAGTAACCAACATGAAGAAATGCCATGATACTATATAGCTAAGTATAGCGTGTGTGTGTGTGCGCGTGTGTGTGTGCGTGTGCGTGTGTGTGTGCGCGTGTGTGTGCGTGTGCGTGTGCGCGCGTGTGTGCGCGCGTGTGTGTGTGTGCGTGTGCGTGTGTGTGTGCGCGTGTGTGTGTTGGGGAATCCTGGAATGGAAAGTCAGGGCACCTGGGACCTTGTAAAAGTCTCATCCTGTTTCTGGACCTCCGTGTTCACTTGTGCCCACAGGGGCTGGTCCCGGATGACTTGTCTGCTTCATGATGCTAAGTGAGGGACCCCTTTAAGGGGCGCGGCTGCCCAGGTGGGAAGGCTAGCTGTGGCCAAGAAAGCAGATTAATTATGGGGCCAGTCCCACCTCTGCAAACCACCCATCTGGGAGGTCAGCCTGCAGACACTGTTCCTCTTGATATTATAGGCCTGTGTGTCTTTGCCCTTAGTCACCCAGAGAAAGCTTCCCAGCAGTCCGCTTCCGGCGGCCTCCCCACCCTGCCCCCACACATTGTCCCTGGCTCACAGCTGTGAGGCCTTGCTCTAACAAGCTTTTCTGGGCAGACCCAGAGATGAAAGAGAGGGCCTCTCTAACGAAGGAGTGCAATCCTTTGCTTGATGTGTCCTTCTCTGAATTGTCTTCACGCTCCTTTCTGAGCTCCTTGCAGCATCTCTTGCAATGCGATGCTCACGTTTTTCCTACTCGAAAGCAAGAGAGAGTAAAGGAAACTTCCTCACCCTAAATCACGGGAAAAGCCCCATCCAAGCTGCCTTGCCTCCATGTACCAGCTGAGTGTCTTGGGCAAACAAAGCCCTCCGTGTTCCTCGCCTGTAAACACAGAGACACCTTTCCTGCCCAGCCCTGATTACAGGGAAGTGCTTGGCTACGTGTAGAATACCTTACAAACATCATGGGGTAAGGACGAGTGCCCTGCGATTATTTCTGCTCTGATTTGTCTGAATCAACAGTTAGTGGTTTTTATCGCTGTATAATGAAGTAACCAAAATCTAGTGGCTTTCCCAGCAGCCATCGCTTACGTCACAGTGCTGTGGGTCAGAAATCGGGCGGGCTCGCCTGGCTTCCCAACGCAGGATCTCACGAGGCCAGAATCAAGGTGTCAGGCCAGCTAGACTCTTCTCTGGGGTCCCACCTCTCTGCAGGCTGGCAACGGGCCTTGCTCTCTGCTTCCCCCACTGTCCACACTCCTTCTCACATGGCCCCTTCGCCTTCAAAGCCAGCAAGGAGACTTCCACAAACCCTTCTCATGATTTCAATCAAGGGTTCAACTGATTGGGTGAGGCCCACCCAGATAGTCTCCATATCATAAGGTCAATGTACTCGGGACTTTAATTCCACCTGCAGAGTCTCTTCCCAGCAGTCCTTGCATTCGGGTTTGATCGGATAATCTGAAGAGGAGAATCTTGGAAAGGCGCAGGGGGCGTTTGAGCTCTGCCTACCACAAGGTGATTCTTAAACTGCGTTTTGCAAAGGCAAAATGATGGCAATAACATTCTGTGAAGAAAGGAATTCATAGTCCAATCATGGTGGGAAACAGTTAAGCAGAATGAAATCACTTTTGTTCACGGGCTTTTCACTTGGGGACACATCAGAGCCCTGATATGCCTCGCGACCCCTCAACATATACTTTGCCCAAATATATTGAGCTATGGTACCCTTTTCTGCCAAAACACCTGTTATTCCTCATAACCCAGGTTGGGATCCAACTATCAAAATTTTAAAAGGAATTTTAGCTATTTGTATAGCCAAGGATTTAGATTGATCAATAGGGAACTCCCTATACCTTTATACATCCAGGGGTTTTTTTAATTTAATTTTTTTTTTTTAAGAATTTATTTATTTATTTGGCAGAGAGAGACACAGCGAGAGAGGGAACACAAGCAGGGGGAGTGGAAGACGGAGAAGCAGGCTTCCCGCTGAGCAGGGAGCCCGATGCAGGGCTCGATCCCAGGACCCTGGGATCATGACCTGAGCTGAAGGCAGACGCTTAAAGACTGAGCCACCCAGGCGCCCCTACATCCAGGGTTTTTTTAAAAGATTTTATTTATTTATTCATGAAAGACAGAGAGAGAGAGGGAGGGAGGCAGAGGGGAGAGGAGAAGCAGGCTCCCCGCTGAGCAAGGAGCCCGAAGCGGGGCTCGATCCCAGGACTCTGGGATCATGACCTGAGCTGAAGGCAGAAGCTTAACTGACTGAGCCAGCCAGGCGCCCCTACACATCTGTTTTTAGGGACTGATGATCTGAGCATTCCCAGTTGTCTCATTAGCTTTAGGTGCCCTCCCAGGCACTGTCCTGGGTGACCGGTTACCAGAAGGAGTTAACTATTTGTGGGCATCCTGGGGGGCCTCCACACCCCTTCCTCTAAGAGTGAGGTCCACAGTACTGGGCCCCTCAGTCACCTTCCCCGCCTCAGAGGCACTGCCCCAGAGTTCATTTTGCCCTAGGTTAAATCTGGAAGGTGGGAGTGAGCTCCACCCCTCCGAAGAACCGAGGGAAGGGACGTGGAGGGTAACAATCTGCTGAAACCGGGCATCTCTCTGTCTGTTGCTCTTCCCAGCTGGGCTTCTCTGACCACAGCCTGAAGCAGAGAGGAATGCCCCATCTTAGAAGGTATATGTCCCTAGCAAGCAGCCCCATCCCCTGCTGCCCCTTCTCTGCTCCCTGGCACCCCTTCCAGCAGCTGTCCCAGGGCCATTAGACTGGGGACAGTTTAGGACAGACCTATGGCCATGCTCTCACTTAACCCTGTGCATCTGGGAGAGGAAATTGGTGCCAATTTTATATTGTGTCCCCTGACATCAACTCCAAAATAGTTCTTGTTTTCAACCCATTCATCTGTGACTATATGCCTGATTTCAAATTGTGGTTTATTGTCCCTCTAAGGATCCCCTGGCCATCTTTCGGGTGTACAGCAAGTTATGTTCTGGGCAATTGCAACTTCAGATGGAAGGTTGCTCTTGCCGGAGGCAAGTGATTAAACATTTTAATAGTGCAGCAAACTTATCAACAGACTTACAAAAGAAAAAAAAAAGGAAGCGATTTTATTCTCCCAGCTTGTGTTTCAGGGTATTTTACTACTGGGGTCAAATGTCTGTCAAAGATTTTTGAAGCCCAAATTTGACTTTGAACAAGCTCATACGGTTTCTGGAATGCACACTGCATCGCGCCCTATAAACAGGCAAGGATTTTGCCTGCAAATGCCTACCCAACCAGTTCAATATCACCATGGCGCCTAAAAGGTTTTTAATATAGATATTAAATATATCCATATCATCGCTTCAGCAAGAGCTGGAGCTGTGCTTTTTCCTCTGGGGTCTTCCAGGCTATTTGCTGCTGACATACACTATTAAAAATAAACCTACCCTGAGGAACTAGTCATTTTACACAGTATTAGGACTAATGTTATCATTTAAGTAGCTGTGGAGATTTGCCAACTACAGAGGCCCCAGATAACGATGGAAACATGATCATGTGAGATAATCTTCTGTGCGGAAATGACTTTCATCATCTGTAATATGTCATTTAGACGCTTATTTAAGACTTACACTATTGAACAAATATTGATGCCTTCAAAGGAATAAGAAACATCAATGCCATGGTGAGAGCACCGGATTCACTTCTGGGGCTTGGGACTGGACTGGGTGTGAGATCTCCTGGGATCTGTGTGGTGAGAGGGGAAAGGAGGGTTAAGGGGAGGGAGGAAAGGGATTGACTTCAGTCCCGATACCCTTCCTTTTAGGCACATGCCAGGCGCCAACATGTACAAGGTGAAGGAATCTGTTTATCCCCATTTTACAGATGAGGCAAAGTGAAGTTCAACGTTTTCCTAAACTCAAGTTCAAACAAAGTCACTGCCGGGATGCGGCAGAACCGAGCTCTGAGTGTGGTACAAGTCACTGCCAGGATGCGGCAGAACCGAGCTCTGAGTGTGGTTCTGACCCCAGAGTCCGCGTGCACCCTACAAGTGTTGTCCTTGCCTTTGGTAGAGGGGCCAAGACTCTGGCTGCTTTCTCGCTCCGTCCGTAGGGCAGTGAATTAAGTGTATGATGTAAAATTCAGCAAGGAATAAATATTTCTTGAGCATCAACGATGAATCGGGCACTGTGTTAGGCAGAGAGCATACAGAAGTAACAAAGAGAGGTCCACAGGCAGACCCTCACGGTTTGAGAGAAGTTGGACCTGCCCTCACTGAGTGCCTGCACCACTCTGTAGCGCTTTGGGCAGGCTGGATGGACCTCTTCAACCCCTCTCAGACCCAGAGCTTCACCAGTGAGACTCGCCCCATCACAACAGGCTCAGGGCTCCCAGCAAATATTCTTCCTCCACATACATAGCTAGCTTTCTGCTGTTTTCTGTTCTACCACACCGTGTCATCCATCCACTGTCTCTGGGACCCTCCCTGCCGCCCAGGGAAGTCAGCAATTAGCCCATTTTACAGATGAAGGAACTGAGGCAGAGAGAGGCGAAGTGATTTACTCAAGAGCACGCAGATGGAATGATACAGTGGAGAGAGGACACTGCCTTCATCCTCCCGCGAGCCCACCATCGAGGAGAACATTATCCATCGCTTACGGCTTGCTGGGCCCTTTGAGGTGGGTGCTATTTTGTCCTTTTTCGGGAGATGAGCCCAGATGTCAGTCACAGGACTTCCAGGCCCTTCTAATGAAGTGGGCCTTTTTGAAAAAGGCAACTTGGTTTTAGTCATGATGTGCTTCTTTGGCCAATATATTATGCTACCACTCTGGGGACGGATATCTTATTAAAGGCCAAACACTGGAGAGACTCTCTCTTCTTGTCCCTCTTTTTCTCACTTTCTCTCGGATGCTGCGATTCCTGTGGCCTCAAAAGATCGGGGACTACTCAAAGAGCCTTTTAAGGGGCACCTGGGTGGCTCAGTCAGTTAAGCAGCCACTCTGGATTCCATTCGGCTCAGGGCATGATCTGCAAGTCGTGAGGTCGAGCCCCGCCTGGAGCCCCGAGACATGGGGCAGCGGCAGCGGGGCTTGGGCTCAGTAGGGAGTCTGCTCAGGATTCTCTCTCTCCCACTTCCTCTGCCCCTCCCCTCCACGCTCTCTCTCTCAAATAAATAAATAAGTAAATCTTTTTTAAAAAAGAGCCTTTTAAGAAAACTATGGGGATCTCTTTTTCTATTAAAAAGACACGTAAGTTGCAGGAGGGCTGCAGTGTAGGGGAGAATGGGGGGATTCAGGGAGGCACCAGCGCTGGTTCTGGTGAGGGCGTGGTTCTGCACGCGCCACTCTGGTTAAGTGGCGCAGCTGGTCTGATGGGATTTGGCAAACTCAAGCCCTGTCTCACTGCTAGTCATTTCTACCTGCTGCATTTGCATATACATATGATATCCGTTATCCTAATTATATCTATTTTCCCAGGTACGGATAGACATACCCCAGAGTTGGGGTGCCCATTAGCAGATCACACGGGCCTCTGCAGCTGTGTTTTGATTAGCAGAAAAGGTTCCCTGGCATCGGAGAACCGAAATCACCTTTTAGAGTATGACAAGCGCAGTCAAGCGTCTTGCAAGTGAAAATCAGAGGTTTCTCTAAGGAAGGAGTGAGAACAACCACAAAGAATTAAAAGGAGAATAACCTTTAATGGTTTCGACTGTGAAAGCTCAGTCACGCTTAAGGGCTGCCATCCATCAGGCGGCGTGGCATGGGAGTGCTCCTGAAGCCTGGAGTCGCCCCCATACAGGTTTCTGGAAGGAGGGGATGGCAGTGGGAGCCCCCAGGGGAAGCCCCACCCACCATTTTTCCAGGCTGGGCTCCAGCAGGGAGGACACGGGAAGGGATGGCGGCAGGAGGGAGTGCAAGGGTATTCCAGGTCCTGATGCATTCCCATCTGCCTGGAATGACTTGCAAAGGATATGCAAATCATTATGCAAATCCACAAAGCCTTCTTTTAGACCCCGAGGCTCAGGGACGCCTTTCTGAGGACACGTAGTGTTTTCATGTTTGTATGCTCCCAGGTGTGCACGCCCAGGCTCTGGAGACTTCCTCGCGGGGCTTGTGTCTCTATGGGTCAACAGCTTAGGTGTTAAGCTTGCGAGTCCTTCCTTACGTGGTCTGTTCATAAGATCTATCCTATTTCGCTCTTGGCAACTCTGTAAGCAGGTTTTATGACCCCAATTGCACTGAGCCTAATGGCACTCGGCGCCTTGCCCAAGGTCAAATGGCCAGGCCAGGCCGCCTTAAACTCTGTCTTTAACCCTTGTGCCCTAACTTCAAGCCTGGTGTTACTCCCTCTACATTTCCCTGATTAAAATATTGCACCTGCAGAGTGGTGGTGGGCTGGAGAGGCCAGGAATCAGGAGAGTTTCTCAATATCATCCCCAAAAGGGCCACACTGGAGAGGGAAGCAGTTTTGTGGATTGAAGATGCTCCCCAGGTGATGATGTGTTCCCAGGTACGTCTGGTTGAAAGGTATTCCATTAATTCATTCTGTCCTCCAACAAATATTTACGGAAGACCTGCTATATGCCTGGCACTGTTCTACACGACTTAGATTCAACTGGGGGCAGACAAGTGTCCATTGTGCTAAGGGCTCTGACAAAAAGGAAACAGACCCCCTGAGACCAATTTAGAGAGGGCAGTCTCTTTGAGGAAGAGCATCTGAAGCCCAGGCTCCTTATGGAGCCCGAGCCAGCCTTGCAAGAATTGAGGGGAGAGGCTTCTGGCAAGGGTGCAACATGGTGGAGGTTCAGGAGCTTCTAGAAAGGGCTGTTTGAGAACCGAAAAGGAGGTGGGCTGGTTGGAGCTGGCTAGAGCAAGGTGGTCAAGGGCAGATGGTATGAGATGAGTTTGGAAATGGAAGCAGATGGGAGCCCATGCAGAGCCCCAGAGATTTTGGGGGTTTTTTTGTTTGTTTGTTTTGTTTTGCTTTTTTTAGGTAGCCTTTAAGCTACTGCCAAACTTGTGGCTTAAAAATAAGGGTTTTTTAAATTAATAGATTAGAATAGCATAGTATAAAGCATGCAATGGTTCTCAAACTTTAGAAAGTATCGGAATTACTTGGAAGTCTTGGTAAAACTCCAAGGACTTTTTTTTTTAAGAGAGAGAGAGAGGAGATGGAGATGGAGAGACAGAGGGAGAGAATCTTAAGCAGGCTCCATGCCCAGTGAGGAGCTCGACACGGGGCTCGATCCCACAACCCTGAGATCATGACCTGAGCCAAAATCAAGAATCGGATGCTTAACCCACTGAGCGACCCAGTTGCCCCCAAGAACTTCTGATAGAGCATATCTGGGGTGGGGCCTGAGAGTCTGCATCTCCAACTAGTTCCCAAGTGAGGCTGATGTTGCTGGTTCAGGACCACGCTCAGAGAAACACTGTGTTAAGAATGTACCATCTATATTATGGGAAAGTTTTGTTTTTTGAAACTTGTTTCAGGGATATGTATGCTCACGGGTACTAGATCCTGATATTTAAAAAAAAAAAAAAAAAGAGTGGGTCATATTTTAAGAAGTTGGAAAACCCTTAACTTAGAAATTTAGGACCTTTCTTTAGAAGAGAAGTCATCATCCTTCAAGGTTCAAATCAACTCTGCTGGAAATCTTGTGACATCCCCCAAAAAGAAATAAACCAGCAAATACCTGAATGAAAAACAAAATAAATGAAGGAAAATCTATCTGGAATCAAGAATAGGGTTTATTCGTAGCCTCACCTTGGCCTTGATTCATCTGACCAAACCTTCGAAAATACTGTGTCGCGCTTGGGCACAGAGCCTGGGATCATGCTGCCCTTGTCTCCCAGGCTTCCGTGCCCGGGAGCACTCTGGCTGCGGAGACCCCGTTTTCCTGTGCTGGGACCATCTCCGCAGTGCTGCTATCCTGCACAGGGTCAACCAGCATTCGGTCCGTAAGACGTAAACACACTCACCTGGCCTGTTGAGTGGTTCCTCTGTCATTTGTCCCTTCTCCTATTAGCTGCACTGGTTCCAGATCTCCATGGGAAATCGGGGTAGGTCTCTACTTCTCGCTCCTGGCCAGTTCCGACATCAGTTACAAAAGCGTGTCTAATCCCCACTCAGGGACGGACCAGCCTGGTGGGGAACGTGAGGGCTTCTCTGTGGAAGCTCAACAGAAAGGCTGCAGCCTCTGGAAACTGCACGGTCTTGGTCGGTTCAGCCTACTTTGACCGAGTACGGTAGACCGGTAGTCACCGCGAAGATGAGTAAGACTGTCTAGTTGGAAATCCACAGAGCGCCTGGAAGGACAGCAGGCAGTGCTGAATTTTAGGGACAAGTCAGGTTCAATCGCTATGACTTAGATGGTGTTTCAGGGAGTACGCTGGGTTGTCAGAGCCCAGGCCAGGGACAGAAGGCCCGAGAAGCCTGCAAAGCCATTCAGAGGGAGCTGACCTCCCACTCTTCCTCCTCTCATCTAACTTTCTTCCCATCTCCTGGCCCCTTGAGGCACAGCTCGGTGGCGCAGGCCACATGGGCGGTGCCTTCCCCAGCCTGCTGGCTCCGCTCTCTTTGGCGCTTCTCCAATTCTGCCTGGAATGGAGGAGGGGTTCTTTCCCTCACTCACCTGCCACCACCATGCAGTGCCAGGTCTGGAGCACGGCAGAGATTCTGCAGACGCCCACGTGTAGGAAACTGCCATGATGTATGGTGAACGTGCCAGGTTTAGTCCTCAGGAGTCCCCGGGAAGTCTTTGAGGCTGTGTGTGCACCTGTCTCCCCGGCCAGTCTGTAGTCCTCTTGAGGGCAGGGACTCTGCTGTATCCATGGGTCCAGCTCTGTTTAACCACCATTTCCTGAAAGATCCAGCAGCTTCCAGAGAGTCCTCAAGAGGAAGAGATGAAATCACAGAGACTTTGAGTCTCCTTGGAAAACTCCCAGCACAGCCAAGTCCCCAGACTCACAAGGGAAATTCTCTTCCCTCTCTCCTGCCACCCTCCCCTCAACAGCACTAGATGCTTATGCTGGAATCCATGGGACCATCCTCCCAGGACTTCCCTTCTGCGAACTGACCCCCTCCCCATAGGGAGTCACTCTGTAAGTACAACGTGACTCCTGACCCCGGGTGACTGGCTGGGGCTTGGCACCTGAGCCACACCGAACCAATGAGAGGCCTTTCGGGGTTCCTTGAAATGAAAACTGAAAAAGCGCATCCGATATCTTAGAGCGAGGCATGCACTGTTCTAGGGAGCCCCATTTCTTTCCAGAAGTGTCTCAGAAGTGGAAGAAGCCAGTCAGCAAGTAGATATGATGGAGCACATACTCTGAGAAGCAGAACTGAGAAATGGAATGTTCTGAGGTCATGTGAGCCCCTCATTTCATTGGTTCCCGAAGTCCTGTTGCATCTTTTCTGAAATACTCCAGGATCTAGTTGGTACTCCTTCTTCCTTTATATAGGGGCAGCTTGAGTTTCTGTTGCTCACAACCCATAGCATGCTGGCTAATGGTACAAGGCTGCTCTGAGAAGTCTCTCCCCTTGGGAAATGTCATGCTTTTGGTGAATTCTCTTCTCTGCCCTCCCCTCACCCTTACCCCAAACCAAGAGTCACCCATGGATGGTACCAGTAACTCTATTAGGGAGCAAGCTATGTTTTTAAAACAACCTTGAAAGATGAAATGAACTTGTAAAGGTAATGGGAGGTGGGTTAGCAAAGCTCCAGGGCAGAATGTCTGTAAGAGATGTGTTTCTGCCATAGATTGGTCAGATTCCAAAGTCCAGTTTGGTAAGACCAACAAACAAATAATGTATCTTCATTCTTTTTATACAGCTGCTATGTAGTAAAAGCACTTATTAACTGGATAAAGAGATAAACTGGATCATAGGTTATCAGTATGGGAAACATATTCACTAGCCTGGGTCCTTGTTATACATAAAAGGTCAGTTAAACGTATACATATTTCTGGATATTTAAGTGCATTATAATTCCCTTTAGTGGACCATGGTCAACTCCCTAATATCTGTATCTCCCCTCTGTCATCTTGGAAAGGCCATGGAGTTTGGGGTTTGACTCTCCCTCTAGGGACAGCTCTGAGGTTAATCACACCGAAGCATGTGGTTTAATAGTGGTCACGTGACCCACTTCTGGTCAATTAGATTCCAGGAGAGGTTGGCCAGAAGCTTCTAGAGAGTTTTTTTATGTCCTCTAGAGAGTATGCTCACTTTCCCCAATGGGGACCTAACAAATTTCCTTACCATTAGATCAGTCTGAGTAGAGTATCGTGCTAACAGTCAGCACTGAGCTCACCCCAACCGATGAAAGGAAGTCCCTCAGGAAGGGCAGAGCCACGGGGTGGTTAGAAGCTTAGCGCCTGGAGTATGAGAATTCTGAGTGCAAATCCCAGCTCTGCCAACTGATGTCTGTATAAACTGGGCAATTGGCCCACCCCTCGGAGCCTCAGTCTATACATCTGTACCATGGGACCATTAAGGTTTCTGTGGTGGCTCCTTGTCACCTTGGGCTATGCACAATCCAGCCCCCACCCAACATCCAAAACTCCTTCTGGGGATCCCCCAGTGGTGTGTCATATTGATGGAAGATGGAGCTTACCTGGCCTTACTCTTGCTTAAAAGATAAGATCTTTTGTTCCTGCCCTGACCCAGCCAAATGGAAGGTTTGGGGCTTTTTTTAAGTAAACTCTCTGCCCAATGTGGGGCCAGAACTCATGACCCCAAGATCGAGAGTCGCATACTCTCCTGACTGAGCCAGCTGGGCAGCTCACATGGCAGCTCTTGGTGTAAGCAGGTCAGATTCAGTGACTCTGGGGCACGGAGGGGACTGGAAGTTATGTTGATTGGTCAGCAGAGTTGGCACACGGAATAGCCCTCCCCTGCTGCCTGACCCTCTGGGGCTCCCTGGGTCCCGGCCCCTTTCCACAACCCTGTGTTCCAGCCTCCCAACCACTCTGGAAGCCCCAGGCCCCTTCCCATAAACTCCGTCCTTCTGGAATAGCAAGTTGGCCTTGGTTGCCTGCAGCCAAGAGCACGGCCATATAAAAGGGCCTTCTTTGTAAGTCCGCTGTGAAGCCTATAACTGAGATTTGCACTTGTAAAGCATTTCAGTGAATGCCTGGCTCAGCGCATGTAGCTATTGAGATTATTACGAACTCAGATGGCCCCAGGAAGGGATGATCTGAGTTAAACACAAGGTTTTAATTGACCAAAAAGGGTACACAGAGTCCTAGTTGCCGAATTGGCACCTTTCCCTCCACACGGAGTCTCTGGCTGCTTGGGGTCTCCCGCTTGCCATATTCACCATGAATTGGCAACGCTCGATGAACACAACGGAACGAAGGCCCAGACCCTCCAAAGGCCAACACCAAGCAAACAAGAGTGTTGAGTAACGATTTTGGCATCACATTCTCCTTCACCAGGGTTTGCTGGCCGTCATGTGGAAGCCAACAGACAGCGTGAGGA
Organism: Phoca vitulina; assembly: GCF_004348235.1. Taxonomy (NCBI): domain Eukaryota; kingdom Metazoa; phylum Chordata; class Mammalia; order Carnivora; family Phocidae; genus Phoca; species Phoca vitulina. Next base: position 4,655,043 of record NW_022589733.1, on the reverse strand, counting down.
AGTCAGGGCAGTGAAGGGACGGGGCTCGAGGGCAGAGGTCCAGACCGGATCTGGAGTTCAAACAGTCATCCCACGGCCACGTTGCGTGGCTGCCCTGCCTGGCTCTTCACCAGCAAGCACGCTTTGAAGTGGTTGAACCGGCTTCTTACCTGGCGGGGGTTTGAGTCAGATGCAGGCATATGACTTCCTTTGCAATTTGGTACATTCCAGACACCACGTGAATATGGCCATCAATATCACCACCACCGAGGGCATCTTCTTCCTCCTGCTAACACTTACAGTGCCATCAGGAAACCCCGGGGCCTGGCTACACATTTTACAGGCATTAGTCCCTTGGCTCCTTCCAACAGCCTATGAGGCTAGGTGCCATCGCTGTGGTTAACAGACTGAGGCTTACGGAGATTGAGTGACTTGGCCTAGCCCTTCACCACTCAGCTGTGCCTCAGCCAGCTCGCCAGGAAAGCCCCTCTCCCCCCACCAACAAGCACGCTCACAGGTTCTGACTCACTTCAGCCGGCCTTATTCTCAACAGATCTTTCTCTGCAGGCTAAACAGCCACAGATAGAACTTTTGCCAAAGCGCCTTCGTGTTCTTACTCCGAAGATGGCTTTTATGCCCTGGTTGGTGGCATAGTTTGTCTCTTCCACATTATAAACTCTTATGTACATGCCATAAAAATGCCCCCTCCATGCTTATGGCAATATATTGATCACAGCTGTTCAGTCCCACATGCAACGTCAGAAGCTTGGGCCCACACTCCTCTCTATGAGTTTGGCCTGCAGGATTCAGGCGTGCAAATGTCCCCTCACACCCCAGCGCTGGGGGGCCCCGAAAAAGGATGATTTATGAATGGGATTCTCAGGTGCTCTGCCCCAGATTAATTGCTTTCAGGCCCTATGTGTCAATGGTAGAAAAATGAATCACAGCCACACCACTTTGCTGAAGAAAACGAATCCGAAGAGGCGGGTGTCTTTCTGAAAGGTCACTGTGCACGCGGATCTGGCTGGTCTCTGCGGGGGCGCAGAATGGCGATGGGAGGGGAGACGCCATAAGGACTGTCAGGTATGCTGCCACCACGGGGGCAACTGCAGCCCCCAGTACCACAGCCCCCCCCACTTTCTCACTTCTCTTCCCTCGCTCCAGGGAGGTGGGACCCAGCCGATCGATACCCTGCGTGGCCGGAGGTGCCTGCCACGTGGTCATTTCTCAAGCGAGGCCCTGATGGCACCTATCACTAGCAGTCAAAGGCGGCCAGAGACAGAATCAAGGCCTGTCCCACTGTGGGACCTGTCTCCGCCTCTTTGATAAACATCCCCTGCACAAGCTTGCGGCAAAGAAACCATTTCCAGAATGCAACATGCCGCGCGCCTGGCACCTGCCCTCCCACTTCCCAACTGACATTTCCTTGTGCTCCACAGCAGCTTTTCCTGGGTTCCCTGGCAAGTTGGCCCAGCCAGCCCCAAGCCCCCATTTTCTTCCTGCGTGTTGTGTCAGGAGAGCGGAGCCCCCCAGGGACGGCTGCTGGAAGGTGGGGGGCAGCTCCTGGCTGGAGGGAGGGTGTTGCGGAGACCCACGCGTGCTGACGAGAAGCATTCCAAATTCAATTACTCCAGGGAAGCCACACCTCATTAGGCGTTCCTGATTTTTTGGAGAGGAAAAGGCATTATTCTGCCAAACGAGTTGTCTAGCATGATTTTTTTCTTCCTCTTCTTCTTCTGTCTTTGGGGAGGTGGGGGGAAGCCAAGTCTGGATGTTGCAGCCAAGGTGGCTCGAAGCATTCTGCTTCCTCCCCCGACCAGCCTTCTCTTGCTGATCGCAGCCAGAGAGAGGCGGGCAGGGGCCAAAGAGCTTGAGGGTCTAGTTCTGAAGTGGATGGCACCGGGGCCCTTTGCTCTCTTCCTCGCTCCACGTGAATGGGAAAACCACATCACCCGACCCACAACACCCTTCCTGGACAAGGCAGGGGGGCAGGGTGTGGGTTGGCAGGGAAGCTGACACTGGTAGGCACAGCACTAAGAGGCAATCGGCCTTGAAAGTTTGGGAAAAAACACGAGATTTTTTTCCACTCCACGATCAGCTTAGAAACCTATAGAATAGTCACAGGTGGAGGAGGCACCTTTTGAACTGGGGTTTGCTCAACCTCAGCACTATGACAGCTCGGCCCCTGTAACTAATTATCCCGGGGACTGTCCTGTGCATCCGTCTAGCAGCATCTGTGTCTCTGCCCCCTAGGTGCCAGGAACATACATCATGACAACCAAAAATGTCTCCAGCCATTGCCAAATGTCCCTGAGAGTGAAAACTGCCCCCAGGAGGAGACATTGCTTCTAGCAAAGATGTAGAGGCAGCAATAAGCCCGGACGCCGGACGTCTCCAGGATCTGGAGGTGAACATTCCAGAACCCACACAACTAATACCCATGTCATCGAGCTGCAAGAGAACTTGCAGGGGATGCGAAAGGATTTCATAAAACCATCATCATCATCATCATCATCATCATCATCATCATCACCAGCTACCTTTTCTGGAGTGCCTGTGACGGGCCAGGCATGTACCAGCTGCTCAGCCCACGCCATGTCTAACAAGGATTAGTGGTTATTAATGCTAGTGCCACGCGCTGGTGACTCAGAGCCACATTTTCCCCAAATACGGCAAGCATGAGATACCATGGCCAGGCCACACTCATCGCTTGCAGGAGCAGAATGGCATGAGCTTCTAGTTCCTTCACAGGCACAGTGCCTGACCGGGGACATTTCGGGACACAGGAGGAGTTGGGGAACTGAGCCATGCTCCTATCGGAAGATGACTGGCCCCCACCTTGCAGGACTTTCATATTTGCTGAGCCCTCCTTGACACCCTCACTACACAGAGCGGTCCATGCCCGCAGTATCTGCTTCGCCTGGGAGCTTGGGAGAAATCTGGAATCTCCGGCCCCACCCCTGACCTTCCAATTCAGAATCCGCATGCTCACGAGATCCCCGAGTTATTTCTCAGGGCACTAAAGTTTGAGACCCTACTCTGGCACAACAGTACCAGCCTGCTGGCATCTGTCAGCATTTTATTTTTTTTTTTGAGATTTCATTTATTTATCTGAGAGTGAGAGAGAGAGCACACAAGCAAGGGGGAGGGGCAGAGGGCTGAGCAAGGAGAAGCAGGCTCCCCGCTGAGCAGGGAGCCCAATGTGGGGCTCAATCCCAGGACCCTGAGATCATGACCTGAGCCGAAGGCAGACGCTTAACCGACTGAGCCTCCCAGACGCCCTGCATCCGTCTGCATTTTAGAGGGTGCACAGATGCATGGCAACAGCCTGGCTCTCCCTAGATCCATTCGTTCAACAAATATTTACTGAACACCTATCGTGCGTCCTGCCCTTATGGAGCCAACAGTCAGGGCCTCTCACCAACCCCCCTCCTCACCAGACAGGTGACTACGCAGAGGAAGTCACTTGATTTACATAGAAAGATTATGAAGCCCCACCAGCTTAAGAACCTGGGGGAAAATCCTGCTACTAATAACCAAGGCAAGGGTTTTAATTCCAACATCCTTTTCCTCAATCCTGGCTCTTTCTTCTACACCCGTACTACTTTTCAACTACAATCATCAGAGCAAAAAGAAGAAACAGAAGTTTCTGCCTGTCTTAACTACTGAATCATACTAAAGGCAGGATTGGGGGCTGGGGGCGGTGGTCACTATGCCCGACTGCCGGCTTCCGTCATGAACTCATCTAGAATCAGAGACAGTTTCATTCACGGGGGTGAATTTTTTGCTCAAAGCTCTCCATCAGCAACATCAGTTCTAAATCAAAGGCCTTTAAAGACCATCCATAAAAAAATACAAAGCAACCACAGCTCTGGAGGTTTTAACGAATCTGCACCCTCAAACTGTCTCTTCCTGTCATCTGAAATCGAAACAGAAGTCCAGATTGCTTCCATGCAGCGGACTCCAAACTCCTGCCCCAAGTACCCTCCTCACCTGGCCTTCCTAAAACTAAAAAACTTGTTTTTGTTATCACTTACTTCCATCTGGTTTAATTTTGTCTTCTCATAAAGCTATCACGAGACCTGGTTATAGGCCCCCAGCAGCCCCAAACCTCCCGTGATTCCAGGGAAATTACTCCAGAGCCTCAATTTTCTCATCTGTAAAATGGGAAACGTAGACACTGTTTTACAGAGTTCTTGGGGGAATTCATGAGGCTAATGAATGTAGATCCTGTGCTCAGCCCCAAGCCTGAGTCCCGGCAAGTATGCAACACATGGCAGCTCTCTTCTCCCTCCCTTTGCTCTGAGAACATTCCAGGGGGGTGGCTGAGGGCTGATGGTGACTGACGATGAGTCTTCTCAGGGATTCTCCAACACATTGGGTTGAGTTGCTAGGCGAATGAAGGAGGCAGAGCCCCATTCAAATGCAGAGGATGGAGCTCAGCAGAAGGGCAGTTACCGCCCTAGATGCTTGAAGTAAGCTTGCTGCTATCCTTGGCATGTATTCTGTGGGTCTTCTGTGATGCTCAGAGAAATCAAAAGATCGCCATGAACGTCTCAGATCGGCGGGGGGGGGGGGGGGGCTGTACAGGTCACAGAGACACCTGACATCCCTCTGGTTCTCCCAGCTCAAGGAACTCCCCACCACATGAGCCTTAGACTTCTCTGAGACAGAAGCTAAAAATGCCAGACATCTATGTGCCCAGCCTCACTTGCCACTATGAAGCAGCCACCAAATGTCCCGCTGAAGACGTTGACTCGGGAGCCAGGGCCTGTGAAGAATCCAGGCTGCTGAAGATATCACAGGAGTGAGATGGTGCCCAGCATCCACGGGGTCCGCAGTGGGACGGCTTCCAGTGGCGACAGTCATGTCTCCTCAGGAGCTACCCTGGAGACCAAACCTAGACAGGCTGAGCCTGATTCGCCTGCCCTCCTAAGGAATCTATGAGCACCCCAAGTCCTTTAAAAGGTTATTTCTTTGTCGAAATTAAAGTGTCTCTTGCTGACGCTAAGAACCCTGATGGAAGCATCTCTCAGCTTAATTTCTGGTCCTTGATTTAGCTCGTAGAGAGACGTGAGTATGTGCTGAGAGAGAAATCCCCACCACTGACCCACCTCCACTGTGTCTGCAAGAGCACTTCTCAAAATGAGATCTCTGGGGGCGCCTGGGTGGCTCAGTTGGTTAAGCAACTGCCTTCGGCTCGGGTCATGATCCTGGAGTCCCTGGATCGAGTCCCGCATCGGGCTCCCTGCTCGGCAGGGAGTCTGCTTCTCCCTCTGACCCTCCTCCCTCTCATGCTCTCTGTCTCTCATTCTCTCTCTCTCAAATAAATAAATAAAATCTTTAAAAAAAAAAGAGAGAGATCTCTGGAACGCACCTATCAAAGTCGACTACGGCGTAACTAGGGAATTGATAAAAACGCAGATTCCCAGCCCTCACTGTGCAGATACTGAATCAGAATCTTTGGAGCTGCAGTTCATGAGTGTGGATTTTTTTCACAGACCCTTGCCCACCCCCCCCAATTGTTTTGCTCCCTGAAGTGTGAGAACTGCTGGTCTACGGTACTTCCTAGCTTTTTCCACATAGACAACTGTGACATCTGTGTGTCCCCATGTGATAAAATGAAGAAGCTCCGTGTGACCAGAAGCAACTGGCCCTGGGGGGCTCTGGCAGCCCTGGGTCCCATCTAGCTTCCTTCAGCACTGAGAGGAACAAATATGTCATATGCCATTATCCATCTTGAGGCTGCGAGATTGTGAGGTACCCCAAGGCTACTCAAACTGTGGTCCGCGGGCCAGGGCTTGGTCTGGTTTGCTGGCCGTCTGCAACACCATAACTAGAGAAATGGAGAGCAAGCATTTAGAAGCTACTTTGACGGGGCGCCTGGGTAGCTCAGTCAGTTGAACATCCGACTCTTGATTTCTGCTCAGGTCATGATCTCAGGGTCCTGGGATCAAGCCCCGTGTTAGGTTCCATGCTCAGCGGGGAGTCTGCTTCTCCCTCTCCCTCTGCCCCTCACCCTGCTTGTGCTCTCTCTCTCTCTCTCTCAAATCTTTAAAAAAAAAAACAAAAACAAAAAACAAAAAAAGAAACTACTTTGACAGTTTGCCAGAATATGTTTGCTGTTTATGTTTGCTGAATCTGCGATACAATTTTGGAGCTCATATTTTGTGCAATTCTGTTTTCTATTCCATTTTTTTCTCAGAACTTTTTCTAGTAATATATTTTCATATTTTCTAGTACTATATTTTGAAAAGCATTGGTCCATGGCAGATTGGGAAAAAAACCTTGTTCTTCCCTAGATGGTCCTTCAGATGACGACTGGTCGATGGCATTTCAAGCTAATCCTCCAGTCAGTAAACTGTAAGTCAATGTGAACAGTGTTGGTCCAGCTTCAGACCCTGAACTCCATCTGGATGCACCGGCTGCTGGGGGCGAACCTTCTCTCTCAACACCCGTAGGGCCTCTAATTCCAAGACTAGGTTAGCACCTGGCATTCAGAAGACTTTTTGCTTCTGGGTAGAATAATAGAAAAAGTCATTACTACTCAAAAACACAGGGAAAACTCGATGCTTCTTCCAGGGTCAAGGTAGATGGCTCAGTGCCAACCCTAGTCCCATATCCACCCAAGCCAATATTTATTCCCAGATCAAATGCGACCAAGTCCTGAAGAACTTTTAGGGTTCAAGTGTTTAAACAGGACAGTGGCAACTTCCATTTTCTCTTTAAATTCCTTACCTCTAACATCCATTTCCATTGTTTTCCAAAGTGAGGTACCCAATTTTTCAACGTTGTGGAGCAATGATTGAAGTGTATTGAACCGCGCACATGTGAGGTGTACAACTGGATCCGTGAAACCATCACTACAATCGAGATAACAAACATATCTATTACCCCCACGAGTTTCTCTGGACCCCTCAACAACCTCTCCTTCCCTCCCCTTCTGTCCCCAGGCAACCATTAAACCACGAATTTGTCACCATAGATTGGTTTGCGTTTTCTAGAATGTTATATAAATGGAATGATGTTGTCTGTGTGCTTTTGTTTCTGCTTTCTTTCACTTAGCATAATACTTTTGAAATTCATCCATATTACCGCAAGTATCAGCATTTAATTCCTTTTCATGGCTGAGTAGTATTCCACTGCATGGACATTCCCCAATTTGTTTTATCCATTCAACTAAAAAACCAATTTAAAAAAAAAAAAAAAGGATATTTAATTTCTCAACTCCTCCTGAAAGTAGAATAACAAGGAGGAGAGGAAAAAGAAGAAACAGGAGCACATTTTTCTGAGTCCACTCCCTTCTCAGGATCTTTGCAATTGCTCTTTCCTTGGCCCAGAATGCTTGTGTCCCCAAATTGTGGCATGGCTGACATCCCCCCCTCATTCTCATCTCAGTGCAAAGGTCACTTCCCTGGAGGCCTTCCTGATCCCCCTTGTCTCCCTCCCCGTGCCTCCACCCAGTCATTCTCCATCACATCACGCAGTGTTATATTCTCTAAAGGACTTACCATTCTCTGCATTTATTGAGTCTTTTCTTTTTTAATGCCTATCCCTTTCATTAGAATGTAGACTCCAGAAAACCAAAGAGACCCTCTCCATCTTTTCACAATTACATTCTTCGAGCCTAAAACACCGACTTGCATATAGTAGGTGATCAATAAATGTTGGTTAACTGAATGAATGAATGAATGAATGAGCAGGCAAAGGGTCATACTATAGACTGAGTTGTATTTTTTAAAGTTTTAAGACCTTTCGTTTTGAAAAGTCTCAGATCTCCTTGATATAGTAATGACATTCGGGAGGCCACCCACCAACACCTCGAAGAGAACGGAAGGAGCAGCTGAGACTTGGAAACGTATTTAATGGACTGGTGAGAAAACCAGCCCAGGCTATCCCCACTGCTGGCTGGCTCCAACTCTCCTACAAATCATCTGAAATGCTAAATCATGTTTAAATCCCTGATTGTGACCACCGGGAACTATGAAGGACACTCACGCATAATTTACATACTGCCAAGCTCCTGAGAGCCTCTAAATAAAGCCCCTGAGGGCCCCCAGGCACTATTTTTGAGGAGAAGGACATCAAGTGACAGATTAAATCGAGTCTGTTCCCTCCACGCCAGAGAAAAAAGAAACCTCGCCCTCCGCTCGCTGACATCTGTGACTATCCTCAGCTCCATTTGCCGTCAGACGCTTGCTTCCCAAAGCCATGGTCAGGATCCTGAAAACGTATATACGCGTGACTGTCTCACATTTTGCAGAACGCCGCCGCCGCTCAGGGGAGTTTTTTTGCTCAGACTTTCGTTCTTTCTCTAGATCTTAACCATGCAAAGTGTTTTCAGCTCAAAGCAGTGGGGAGGGGTGTTCACAAGAGTACTCCGCATTCTGATGGTAAATGCGACATTACCTTTGATCACAACGTGGTCATAATACCAATCACGAGGTGGGCATAGCATCTTCTAGAGGGTTTGCATCCCGACCCCGACAGACACGCACCTGGGAGGGCAGGACAGGCTGATAGCATTTCCCACCCCAACCATTAGATTTTGGCTACAGAGGGCTCTGTTATTACGACCGCGCTCAATTTTTATAATCTGACAAAAATGGAAAGCAAAAAAGCCAGCAACAGGAGGCCTAAGTAAACACGGCGAGTGGTTTATACCTTTCAAGGGGCCCAAAGAGAAACAGCACCTGTTTTATTGTTGTGTTTTGTTTTCTGCTCAATTCAGAGGAGTCCGTACAATCAAAACACACATACATGAGCCAAATAAAACAACGAAGTGAATACAGTCTGGCACCTAAGCAACAGGCTACTTGCACGTCACCAGTGCTCAGGAGCTTTCTAGAAGCAGGCAGATGATCTGTCCCTGGCCCACATGCACAATTAGGCTTGGGCTCAGGCATACCCTGCTCTAGTTTCAATTTTCTGTAGGAGTCGGAAAAAATGTTAGGGAAAAAAATAAAAACTAAAAAAAATGTTAGAAATGCCCTGAAATCAAGCACTGTTTGTACCCTTGCGCCTATGCTGTTCCACTCACCCCCAACACTGAGCCAGGCAATAACACACGCCCAGGAAATAAACTCTTTGATCAATTGCCCATCAGCAAGGAAAGGAATCACAGTGTTTCCGTGGTCTTCCCCATGCCTAGCATGTTACTCTGCAGGGTGAATGAGTAAATGAATAAGGGATGGATGAGTGAATGGGGAACGATATTTCAACCATCCTGCAGCATTTGATCCTAACAACTTGTGGGGTGGTAACAATAATAGTTAGCACTTATATTATGCTAATTATATGCCAGTCACTATTCTAAACTCCTCATACATATTAACTCTTTTAACCCTCAAGAGCTCTATGAAATAAGGACTATTATTATCTCCCTGGAACAGACGAAGGAGCTGCTGGAGGTATATGGAGGTCAGGCTGCTCGGAGGAGCCAGAACTGACTCCTTGCTGGATGCTCTGAAGCACTGAGCTTCCTCTCCATGAGCTACCTTTCATGCAGCAGGAAACGGGAGTGTAGTGATATTAATTTGACCAAGGTTACTACCCACTCCATGGGTGTACACCTGGGACCGTGTTCCCAGGACGTGCACGGTTCAGTGACAACCAGAATGTAAATTCCCGTAGCCTGACTCCAATGCCCAGGTAGGGCATGTGAATAAAGCTAGCCAGGGACAGTCATTTGAGATCAGCAGAAGAGAGGGTTTGCATCCTCTCAAGGAGGCTGGAATAAAAGGCCAGCTTTCTCAGCACTATTCTCCCAAACAGGAGGTGCTGCGGGTCCAGGAAAGAAAGAGAAAATAAAAACAAACCTGGAAAATGAGGGCTTCACCCCATCTCTCCCAGAAGGAGACAGATTCGCTACCATCTTCCTATCTTCGGTCCCTGGGCGAAGGCCGCAGCGAGTCCGGGGCCAAGTTCTAAGCAAAAGTTGCATCTGTAAGGGCCTGAGCAAAGGTTCTGAGCAAGGCTTCTCAGGCACTGGGGTTTACTACAAAATAGGTCAGAGAGTCTGGGGTGGGGAGGGAACTCGGGATGAGACAGCAGAGGCCAGGACAGAATGAGAATTATAAATGGGAAGGGGGAGAAAGAGTTGGAGCTAGTTCCTGATCCTAGTGTGCTTTCCAGCGTGATGGTTTCGGGGATTATGATTTGAGAGTTAATTGCTCCTGTTTGGGGAAGGCACAAGAAAGCAGGGAGACACGGGGTTTGGAATTGGGAAACGGGAGTCTCTTAAATTTAAAACCCCACCTTAAACCAGGGATTAATTCGCCGGAGCGAACCATGTTGTTGCTGTGGCCAGAGAGAGGAGGATGAAAACCCAGAGAAAGAAATTATAGTACAGTAATTCAGAAACTTCATCCAGCTGGAAAAGGAGAAAGAAGAAGAGCTGGGTGGGCTCTCCACTTGCCTCCTCCGCCCCACCCCTTTTTACTCATCACACAGATGGCGCCAAAAACAGGGCCCTAGATTGAGGATTTGAAGTCGGTTGTGGGGACGAGGTAAAGCTACCACTCTGACTCAAACTGCAAACTCGGAGAAGAAACACCTCTCTCCCTCACAGCGAAACCCAGAGAAATATCCCCTGCGCGAGTCAGAGCTCAGCTGACATTGGTGGGGTTTGTAAATTCCCAGTAATTCCTTGCTCACAAGGCCGCTGGGCAGACAAGAGCAGAGTTGGCTATGGATGTCTACGGAACAGAAACCAAAAGGTGCTTTCCTCCATGAACTCCAGCCATCCCCAGGCCAGGTGTCCAGGCACATAAGCTTTTCATAAAACCAAGATGCACATCTCTTTGGAAACTGTTGCTCTGTTCTTTGAAGAGAGACATTGTGCTACCGAATGTGGCAGACTATATAAATTGTTTTAAGTTGGTTAGAAGAGATTTGCTCAATGCGTTGATCTAGGAGTTTCCACTGGGAGATCATTTGAGAGGATCTCCTATATGAATGAAAATGAGTTTCCTGGCTGACCCCCCCCCCCCAGGCACAACCCCAAATGCACACACAGCCCAGGGCTCCACTGATCTCACACCCATTCCCAGCAGACGACGTAAGAACTCATCATTTTTGCACTGGATCCAAAGGTCCTACTCTTGAGCTCAAAGATGAGAATCTGTGAGCCCTGCTGGGCTTTCTGAACATCCTGCTACTAGGTTCCAGGAATTAGCTACACTCTATTGCATGATGATAATTTTTTTTCTCACGCTGAGAAAACCGCAGTGGGATTTTAACCAAAAGGAAGCAAAGGTTTTCTTTTTATAAATTCGATTAGTCTTTTCCACTTTCTGTACCTCGAGACATTTCCTTTGGGAGGAATTTTATACCCAGAGACCCCTTAGCGAGGCACTGTTGCATGCGGGGCGCAGTGAATTTAAGTGCAAGACGCTTCATGTGGACGGAAAGCAAAAATCACAGGCACTTGCAGTCGCCAGCGAAGTCAGTTTCTAAATGCTGCCCTGGGGATGGCCCTTCAGGAGAAGGAAGATGAAGTTGGCCGCGGGCAAGCTGCACGGGACCTCTGGCTGGGAGGCGTGCGGGTGGTTACCAAGCCCGCCCTTCGCTCGCCACGGCCGACTTTCCCGCCGGAGCCGGCGCCGGGGCTCCTGGTCCCCGCGCGGCACCCGGCGCCGGTCTGGAGATAGCCCTTGGCTGTGGGCGGCGGGAGTCCCCCTGAAAGTGCGCCTTTTCGCCGCTGGCACTCAGCTGCTGCGGGAGCGAGCGCGCCGAGTGCGCACCGCTTCGACTCCTCCGCCGGGACCCGGGGTACCCATCCGAGCCAGCTCCCCGAGGCCTCAGGTTCGAAGCCTCTCCCGCGGCCGAGGAGAGGTGAGGATTTGAGCGCCAGCAGTTCGGTTAAGGAAGGAGTTTCTGAAACTCCCGGGGAAGCGAAGTCCCGCGGGGCGTGGAAAATAACCAAGCCTACGGTGGGCTTTCCAAACTTGGTCTTTGCTTTGGGTCAGTGTTTCTGCGCCCTCCTCCCACCGCTCTAGCCCCAACGCTAGCAAAGAGTTCTTAGGGCTAGGGTAACTCGCCACGTCAGTCCTTTCTCTGTCTGCTCTCCCCCCCACCCCAAACTTTCAGACCAGAAAAATAGAAGTAACCCCCGCGTGCGTCCAGGCGTCCCCATCCCAACACACACACCACCAGCAGCAGCATCATCACCATCACGACCACCACCATCACCACCACCGCCGCCGCCCCCACTCCGTCCCTCCCACCTCCGGGTAGAGGAGGGACTGGGAACCTGATCTCCGGGCTCCTGCCCTAAACGTTTCCCCATCAATAATGTTGATACCATCGAGGTGCCTCCACCCCCGCCCCCGGGGCACCGCTGCCGCCTTTTCGCCGTTTTTTGCTTGACCCAAGAAAACGAAAGCTCCTCCACTTCCCTCCTAGCCTTGGCCGGGGGGTCCGCGGGGCCTGGGGCCTGGGGCTGAGGAAGCAGGGGCTCGGCCAGAGCGCGTGGGGGCGTCCTGCAGTTCCGGGGTGCCCAACAAGCGCGGGCGGAAAGAGAAGGAGGGTCCCGGGCCCAGGCCAGGCCTCATTCCAGGCTCCATCCCAAATCTGGGGTCAGACTGGGCCAGCATGAGATATTTTTGCAGGTGGGAGAGCCAGGCCTCGGAAAGGGGAGGCCCAACGCCCTCCCCCCTTCCCAGGATCTGGGATGAAGCGGAGAGCTCGGAAACCGGTTCGGAAACCAGTTGTGGCCCGCGGCCTTGGCGCCCAGCCCTTCGGTCCGCCAACCCAACAAGGCGCTCTAGGTCTTGGGAAAACCGAGGAGCCGCATTAGGAGAAACAGCCATCAAGCCCCCAAAATGTGAGTTTGCACAACTGGCCAAGCGCCTCCCCCGGGTGCGGTTCTTGTTGGCCCACGAGGTCACGACCCTGGTGCAGCAGGCAGCCTCGCTTCGGGCCACCCCCATTCCCTCGCCTAGATCAGTCCCTAGGTGCCAGGCCCTCTGGTGGAAACGGCAAGTCGGAGGCGCGTCCGCCCGGCTCCCCCAGCAGCTGCCCCACCCTAGGCCCGGACTGCGCGACCCCCTATAGAGCGCGCAGGTCACTGGGGTGAGCAAGGCGTGGGGACGGGCTTCGGCTGTGGCACCTCGCTCGCACTCGCTGCCTCCTTTCGACCCGCTCAAAAGTAAAAATCACCCCCCCCCACTCTGTCTCTGTTTTATTAATTTAATTATTTCTTTGCCTCGCGGCACGCGAAGCCTCACCCGCGCCCTGACATCGCAGCGCCCGCGTCAGCGAACCACGGAACTTGGGCCCCAGACAATGGCCCGTAATTGATGTATTGCCATCAACAATAAAGACCAATTCTCCTCTCCCCGCCATTCCGACCATCCCCCTCCTCCCATCCCCCTCCTCCACCTCCCCTCTCCTCTCTCCCGGCCACAGAGGGAAAGAAAACAAACAAGAAATTAGCGGGGGACGCCGCGCACGGAGCGAGACGCCCGCCTCTACGCCGTCGAGGACGCAAAAGAACGAAAAAAGTTATTAAAGTTTGGATCCCCCCAATTAATTCGTCTCTGTTCGCCCATTTTTAATTAAACATCGCGAAGCTGCTTTTGCGTGTGCATTTCGTTTGGTTGTTTGTTTTGGTGTTTTGGGGAGAGGGAAGGCTTTTTCCCCCCCCTCAATCCTGATAACACATAGAGCAAGGAACGAACACGTGTGAAGCTATTCCGGGAGCTTCCCGCGGCGCACGGAGCGCGCACCGGGAAGCAGGGTTTGCGGGATCGCCAGCTCGGCTCGGTTCCTGGCAGCACGCGGTGACCCGGAGGCCCGGACTTTGAAGAAGCCAAGAGTGTTAGAGACGGATGCGGGCGGCTCCAAATGCAGGCACATTCAGAGAAAGGAGTGTGCGAGTGCATATGCACGGGCACGTTAGTGTACCTGGGATAGTGCGGGCTGGTGTGTGCGAGGACCACAGTTTGCAACGGTGGGGGGGTGCGGGATTGGCACGTGCTACTGTACACTTTCCCGGGGGTCTGGGGGAAGCGAGCGGCTCGCACCCCAGGAGCACGCAGATCCATCTTTGCCGAGGGATCTCTTTAAATATTCAGTGAGAAATAATGGCATTTGAAGCACCACCTATGGAAACATTATTATCTTCATTCTTCAACATCAGCCCCACTGATAGCTTCGTTTGTCTTTTTATCAAAATCTACTGTAACCAACAAGACCTGGGGAGAAAGGGAGAGCGAGGTGGAGAGGGAGTGTGTGTGTGCGTGTGCATGTCAGGGACCGAGCGAGAGCAGAAGAGAAGAAAAATAAGGGGAAGAAGAGAAAAGGTGAATGAAGAAAGGGCGGACAAGAATAAAGAAGGGAGAAGTTAGACCAAGAAAAAAAAAGTCGCCAAGAGGAAAACAGAAACATTCACCCGCACCCGCACACAAAAGATTTAGAATTAAAAAAAAAAAGACCAAAGACCAACGAAGCTAAAAAAGAAGCGTCCTTTGGGGGAGAGCGGTAAGGGTCCGGTGCACCCGAAAACCGACTCGAAATATTGGTGCCCACTTCGCGCGAACCGACGGTGGTGCTCTCCAGACTCAAGGGCGCTCCCGAATTGGGGCGTCCTTATGAGCCCTCTCCTCTCCCGATAGCGAGATAGGGCAGGGATTGTGTATCTGCAACCCCCCCTCCTCCCCCATTACTCAAGCGAAGTTTAGTTTGTCCATCGGGCGCAGGACTTCGCGAACCTTGGAGCGCGGAGACCCCGAGGCGCGAGGGGAAAGAGCTAGGCTGAGCCGAGGACTGAGCTTCAGGTTCGCGGGCGCCGGAGCCCAGCGGAGGGAGCGCGGGGCCCACGCTCCCGATTCCCGACCCCGGGGTGCGGGTAGGGCGGCTGCATCCCGGCCCGGGGAGATGGAGCTAGTGCGAAAAGTTTGGGTGCTGCGCTCGGCAAGTGCCAGAGAGATGGAGGCGAGCTTCTGTCGGGCCAGACAGCTGCGGACAGGGAGGCCCCCCCCACCCCCCACCCCCACTGCTCCCGGCTCAGCACAGCCACCTGGTTGCCAGGAGCCTGGGGCGCGGTCCCCTCCCCCCAGGGCGGGGAGCCCAGGGGTCCTGAGGACTGGCTTTGCCCACGGCCCGGCCGCCTGGGCCGCGCCTCCCGAGGCCAGGGGCGGGTTGCAGCGTTCGGGGTAAGCGGCGGCCCCTCCCCTCCCCCCGGCTGGAGCTGAACTCGGATCCCAGGCCGGTCCCTGCTCTCCGCCCGCCCCGGGCTCGGCGGCGCCACCGCCGCCGCCGCCTCCCCGCGGAGTGACGCGCCCTGCAGCCAACCGGGGCAGCCGGGGGGGAGGTCCGGGAGGGGTCCTGGGCGGAGCCGGGCCGCCCCTTATCCCACGGGCTCGGGGCTGCTTCTCCCGAAAACTTCAGCCCTAATTGTCCTGGGAATGTCCGAGGTAGAGAAAGGGAGCGAGGGAGCAACGAGAGGCTGGAGGATCGGGGCCCTTTGAGAAGGATCCGGGTGGCGGGAGAGTTGCCCCTCCCCCCTCCAAAAGCCCCAAACCCATCACGTTCCCAAACCTTTCCTCGGTCCTCTTCTCCGCGCCCCCGCGAGCCCGCGATCCAGGGGATGGAGAACTCGGGGCGAAGGAGCGCCGAGCCAGGCGGCGAGCGGGCGGGAGGCCGGGCCGCGGGCAGTAGGCGGACCGGCGTGGGGCTGGCTCTTCCCCACTCGCTTATTTTTTTTTTTTATGGGGTGGGGGTGGGCTGCTTTCTGGTAGCTCTTAAAGAAACGAAGAAACACTCACGAAACGGGACTTCCTCCCCCCAAATCCCGCCACGGGACTCCCTCCCCCCGCGGGCCGGCGCGCCTAGCGCCGGAGTTGGGAAGTTCGCCGCGCGCCCGCAGCCTGGGTCTCCAGCCCCCGCCGCCCGGCCCCACCCCCCACCCGGGAGGCTTAATTCCGGGGAGGGCATGCTAATTCGGGTCGGCCCAGCCCGGGATAGGGGGGGGACCGGGGGGGGGGGCAGGCCAGGGCGCCGGGCGCGCAGAGGCGAAGAGGAAGGCCCGCGGCGGCCGGGCCGCGGAGTCCCGGGCGGTCGCGAAGAGGGTTAACCCAGTGTCGGGCGGCGCGGCGCGCAGAGCCAGCCCCGCGGCCGGCTTATTGGGCCAGCGCGCGGAGAGACAGGGGTCTGCAGCAAATCACGAACTAATTGATTAAGGCGAGCGGGTTTGAATAGCGCTGGCCCGGTGCCAATCGCCTTTCAAAGAGCCCCTCTATGATTAATCGCAATGCATTATTGATAATCATAATTATAGCAGGACACATGCGCGCTGCGCCCGGGGCCGGGGAGCCGGGGAGGGGGCGGGCGGGCCGGCGGGCGGGGGGAGCCGCCGCCGCCGCCGCCGCTCGATTTCCGTAATTTTGAGAAGATTTTTTTTTAGTAATTTTTTATTCTGCCCCAGCTGATGTTTGAGCCAGCATGTCGCGGAGGAAGCAAGCGAAGCCTCAACATTTCCAATCCGACCCCGAAGTGGCCTCGCTCCCCCGGCGAGATGGTGAGTGCTCCGGCCCGCGCCGCGGACACACACACGCACACACACGCACTCACACTCACGCACACCCGGACCCACGCACACGCGGCTGGCCCCCGCGCCCACCGCCCCGGCCGCCGCCACCGCCGGGTCCCCACTCGCCTTTCCCACTCGGCGTATTTCTTCCTTTCTTTCTTTCTTTCTTTCTGTCTTTCTTTCTTTTCTTTCTTTTTTTTTTTTCCTTTTTAATTTTCAATTTGCCTGCGCTAGGCTTCCCCCCTGGCCTGGGGAGAGCAAACACTTCTCCCGGCAGAATCTTTCCGGAGTTGTTGGGTCCTCCCGGGCGCGGGGGGGAGGAGGAGAGCGGGCACGCGGGCCCGGCTCCTCCGGCCCGGCTTTTCCGGGGAGCGGCGGCCGGGGCCCCGGGTGGCCGGCGGGACGCGGGCCGGGCGGAGGTCGGCCGCCCGGGGCCTCTCGCGCTTCCCGCGCCGTGCCGGGGGCCCCTGGGCCGGCCTCCGCCGCGCCGGCCCTGCTGCCTGCGGGAAGGAAGTTTACTTGGTGCTCCGGGCTGAACTCCCAGCGCGGGGGAGCCCCCTGTGCCGCGCCCCCCCCAAGCGCTCACACTCCACCTGGGCCCGCGCGGGGGAATGGGGTGCCTTTAGGGGTTCAGAGCTGCCAGAAGACGGGGACCTGTGTCGCGGCGCCGGTGCCCGACACGCCGGGGTCGCAGCAGGGGCGGAGAGTGCTCTTTGCTGCTGGTTGCTTCCGAGACACAGTGCAGGCGGACCGCGAACAGTGTTGGGGTCCGGCTACCCAAGTTTATCCCCGCATCTTTTCTCCAAATACATGCACCCCACCCCTCGCCCCCGAGAAATCTTTACATTGGGTGTGCGTCCGCTGAGGATCGTGGTACGCCGTGCTTCCAGGAATCGTGAGGGTCTTTTTCCAGGGCTGGGGGGGGGGGGGCTCTCTAGCCAGAGGAGAACCTCCCTCCCGAAACAGAGACACTCGCTTTCTCGGATGGAGGCGACAACTGCGGGGTCCCGATGGGAATGAACAAGTCTAGAACAAAGTTTGTGTGAGGGCGCCGAGGCCGAGAGTAGGAGAGGTCCCGGCAGGGGATTTGGGGTACGCAGGGAGGACACCTCGAATCCCTCCTTGTCCCTGAAGGTGGTTCACTTTAGGGGCCTCCGAGCTGCCAGGCCCAGCGCCCTAGGCGAAGGAGCGGCGCCTGGGTCGGTCCCCAGCACGATGCTTGCCTCTCGGCTGCGGGAAGGACGAGGGCAACCCCGGCGGGGTCTCCGCGGCTCCGGATGCCCTTCGAAATGCTCAAGCCCTGGGCAGCATTTGGGGGTATGGAGGAGGGAACTGGACCCCGACAGGGCTCAGAAGCGTGCCCTTAGATCGGCACCTCTGTCGACTAAACTGCGGCCATCCGGGCCCCACGGTCCCCGGGCTCCTTCCCTAGAGGCCTGCTTCTCTGTAGAGCTGGGGCGCGGGGAGCCGCGCAGAGCCCAGGCAGAGAAGCCAAGGGACTCCCACTCCCGTCACCCCGGCTGTCGGGAAACGGGACTCCTGGCGTGGGGGGTCCCTGTAAGAAACTGGGGAGAACTGAGACCGATTAAGAAAATAGTTTACAATATTTGCCCCCCCCCCACCCCAGTACTTTTTCGAGCTTCCAGCCTTACCCAGAGTCTCTGCGATTTCTCAGTCTGCTGAGAAGAGCCCCCGAACCCCGCTTTCCACTCCGGGCCAAACCGGGGACGCGAGATAAATCGGGGTGAAATTACCCCAGGCCGCAGGAACAGCTCCGAATATTTTTCCGGGTTTTCTCAGCTGGTTTCTTCTGCTTCTCGCCCCTACACCCATCTTCCCTAAAGTTTCTGGTGAGACCTTCCACCCCGAACACTGTTAAAGTTCCCAATTTGTGTAGGAAAAACCAAACGGGAGGAGAAGAAAAGAGTTTTTCGGGGTTTGTTTTGTCTTTTTTGTTTTGTTTTGTTGGGGTTTTTAAAATTTTTTTGTCAATTTGTACTGCTTTCATACATTTTCAAAAAGGAGAAAAAGGACTCTGGCTTCGCGGAGAAATGATGCCTGCTAGATCTTTGCCTTTCTCCTGTCGCCTTCTGAATCCGGAATTTTTAATAGTTAAGGCTTCTCATAAAGCGATAGCATAAAAGGAGTTCACTACCTCTTACCATTATTATTTATTAGGACTTTTTTTTTTTTTTTAGTTTATTTGAGCTTTGAGGTAAGTTAATTAAGTCACTGAATCAAGTTTCCTTTCTTTCTTTCTTTCTTCCTCCCTCTCTTTCTTTTTTCTTCCCTTTTTTTTTTTCTCCCCTAAAGCTGGTTCATTGTCCTAAGAAGCAGTAAAGTGTTAGGGGCACCATGGCCAGCACTTTTCCTCCCAGTTCTTTCTCACCTCTCCCCACCCCCTCTTTTTCTTCCATGGTAATGGTTTTAGGTTATGACTGTTTTTACATGGTTGAACAATAAGTTTGGGGGAAGCTGCCTAGAGGGTAGATTTTGTAATAGGGTTACAGGATTTAGTATGTTGTAATAATATTAGTACACAACTAATCCTCCTCAGCGTTTGCCTTACAGGAGGGCCTTCCACACGCCCCATCTTTTTATTTGAGAGTAGTGGGGAGACGGGCTGGAGAATACGTGACCTATCTCAAAGTAACCTTTAAAAAGTCGCCACCTTTTCTGCAAGGAATTCAGCAATCTCCATGCATCCCCCGACACAGAACACACACACTTCACCGAGTTGTTGGGGTTTGGGGCTTTTTTTCTTTTTTGGGTTTTGTTTTGGGTTTTTTCCCCCCACGTATATAAAGGTTATTACATTTTTAGAAGACAGTGCCTCACTCAAACAATGTGTTACTTTTTCTTATGTCTCAAAATGGTCGGAAAATATGGTCCATGAAACCTCGAACAAACCGAATTAAATCTAGTTGGTGCCTTTGACATAGGCTTGCACCTCACACGTGCTGATTTCTACCTAGAGCCGGACCTAGAAAAGTTTGTGGGCCCCCAGTCACAGGAGCCCAGAAGCAGAGACTCAGGCTGAGAGCAGCCAGGGCTGTTGTGCTGTGTGTCCTGCATGTGTGTTTGTGTGTGTGTGTGTGTGTGTGTGTGTGCACGTGCATACAAAGAAAACCAGAGCCATGCTAAACAGCCACACGGATAACTCCCTCAGAACAAGTTCAAGAAAACAAGATTATTTGGTCAGTCTTCCGATGTTCATATTTTAATTCAGCTGTAATACCAGGAACCCCCTACATTAAACTGGGAAATTTTTCTATTTCTTATGAAACCAAGATTATGGCACATATTACTTGTCTCTTAAATGGTATTCAACAAGTCTCAGATTATTTGTAGAAAGATGACTGCCATTGGAAAAATTATTTACCGGGATGAATAATTCTGAGGAAGGGGAATATTAGAATCTGATGATTTTCTATGTGGGTTCTTTACTAAGCTCTGGGTTTCAGAGGTGTGTGTGTGTGTGTGTGAAGATTGAGGGATGGACCATTCAGACTCCATTCATTTATTAAAGTATTTTGGTGCTCAGCTTTTTCAAGGAAAAGATAATATTGGAAGAGTGATAAAAACATCACGAACTCGAGATAAAACATTGACTCATATAAAGTATCATAAACATTCCTCTTATTTATATTAATAATGAAATTCTCTTATTTACCAAAGTAATTTACTCATTGTGAGCAGCTTAATGGCAACACATTGATTTCTGGGCCCAAAAGGTTAGAGAGAACTATAATTAATTGCTTTTTTTTGAAAAACCGACACCTGCACGATAAGGCAGTTGGAAAGAATTCATGTTTAATCAGGCCTATTCTAAGTTTGTGGCATAATGGAAGATTCTGGATGAGAGAACACAAACTGTTTTGGGGGGATTTGCTTCGGGCTGCAAATACTTTCTAAAACGTTAAAAACAAACATACCAACAAGCAAAGTAGAGTTGGGCATGAGAGAGTAGATGCAAAAGTGAATTTGTGATAGTGAGGGTCTCATGGTTTCTGGTGCATCAAGTTTGTCCTATGGTTTGTAGAGACAAGTGCCAATTTATAGGTTATTCTTTGGGGACTTTCATTTCTTTCTACGTCTGCAGGTAGCAAGTCATCTTTACCAGGAGCCTTTTAGAAGGCAGAAACCCACATTTCTCACAGGGAGAACTTAGTGGGAACCCGAGCGAGCAAGCGGCAGAGTCCCAGTCTGCTAAGTTTTTTGAAATGGTTCAAAGCCCAGCTCTCTGTAGTAACCAGAACAAAGTCCTCCTGCCGTCTTAATTCGGTGTTTCTAAGACATCGCATGGTTTACTGCTCGCCCCATCTTTCAGAATTTTCGTAGCTTACCAAAACTGAAGGAATTTAGCAGTTTAGCAGAGACGGTAAATTACCTAAAGCCCCAACACCCCTCCCCCCACACACACACACAAAAAGTGTGTGTGCCAGGCTTTAGAAAAGCTAAATGTGTCGAGCTGTTTTAACCTTTGCTAGTCTCCTCCCATGAAAAGGTGACAAGGTCCAGATCATAGTATGTCCTTCAGTATCTTCCCAGTGACCCCCAAATTGAGTCTTGCTAGTCACTTAGCAGGAAGTTGGTAGTTTATTTTAGTTTCACCTTATCAGCTTGGCTTCTTTTCCTAACCTTATTCCCCTGTCACCCTCAGATGCCAGACCCCCAAAGGGGAAGATTGACAGGTAGTCCCCATAGCTCAGTTTTACCCTCAAACAACAGGGATTTAGTTTCTTGTGCCTTTGCCAATGTTTATGTAGTCAAAGTTTAGATCTCGCCTTAAGGAGTCTCTCTTTTTACGCGTCACTGGAATAGGAAAAGCCACAAAGAAGTTTTTGAACAAACCCTTGCAACTGGAACCCCATCTAGTGTTCAGTTTGATTCATCTAAGGGGAAGACATTTTCCCCCTTTCATTTATTGTGTGCATTAGGTGGGTTTGTATCCCTGCTTTAAAAGGAGTGTCTTGTCCGTGTTGTTATTTTTTTCCAGAGATTTTGCTTGTATTCTTCCACTCGAGAATACACTAATCCTGGCCAGAACACGGAGGGAATTGAAGCGGGCCACTGATGTGTCATTTGGTTGCATATCACATAGAGGGAAACTTAAGACATTATTACAGAGAGTATGCAGGGCACACGTTGGAGTGTTTAAAATTTCTTTGGAATCTTAAGCTGGACATTCAGATTTAGGTTTTTCCCAGGTCTGGGCAAAAAAAAAAAACACACAACATATATATGTATATTAATAATAAAAAGATAAAGACCAATCAATCAAAAATGTAGGTGATGGCCTTTCTAAATTAGTCTACGGGAAGGAACAGCCTGTAAAAATTATAGGCTCCAAAATCACAATCGTGTGCGATGTTCTATTAAAAATGTTAATGTGATCGTAAGGTAGTGGAAAGTAAAGTGAAGGATCTTTCTGAAGAGCTCCAAAAAAGAAAACTAAATGTGGTAGAATAGGGTTGTTTGGTTTGGTTTGGTTTGGTTTGGTTTTTTTCCTGGCTGGCCAAACCTTGCTGTGTGGGGCATAGTTTTATTTTTGTTTTCACAGTAGACAGATCTACTGGAACACTTCAATTTTCTGCCTCCTATTCTGCAATGTTAGGTTGAGATGATGAAAAACTGACAAATTTGAATTGGGTGTCAAGCACCTAAATAGTACAAGACCTAAAACATCTGGGATTTTTGTATAAATTGGATGGAACTGTAAGTTCACCACTTTATCCTCTAAAAAAAAAAAACAAAAAAAAAAAACAAAAAAAAATCCTGGAAAAATTCCAGCTATCTTTTTGTGTGTACAAACTTAGCAAACCACTACTTCTCAAACGTTCCTGCCTGACTTGGATTATAAAATCAATTTGTATGCAAACGCCATAGAAAAGGAACTGGAATGTTACTTTCACCCTAGTACAGGGAGCAAGGCAACTGTATTTACTATAATGGGGTCACCAGTTGCAATCTTGTGTTAACAGATTATTGAGAAACAAGATAGCAGACGGTCAAAAAATGAATTAGAGCATGTTTGTGTGTGTGTGTATCTTATTACAACTTAAAATATTCCTTCTGGTAGTTAAAGATTCAAACTAGTCCTCATGCTTTGTCTTTGTTGTTGTTGAGCTTCTTCATTGCAGTTCAGTTCAGAATGCAGACAGATATAAAGTTAAGAGCTATTTACAGTAGAGCGACACCTGCTTTTGAAATAAATCAAAATAGATACTGGAATTTTTTTTTTTTTTGGTGTTCATAAACATCAGGAGATTAAATTAATCGACTCTCCAGTGAGATCAAATGTCAGCTTATTAAAATGTTGTGAAATTCCAAGCTAAAACACGGGCAGCTTTTGAACACAGTCTCTTTCTTAGAAGCAAGCAGGTATTTATTTTTAAGCATCTACATTTTCCGTCCAGTTAGCACAATCCTAAATCTAAAAATGTTCAGGTTGAAAAACTTGAAAATTCTCAAGTGAGTCTTGAAGCAGTGCAAATGCCAGAATTCGAGCCCAGGAAAGTAATAATCAGCTAAATCCTGTAAAGTGACCTTCTTTTTATTTTGTCGATATATTATGAGAATATCAGATGTTTGCAAGTTATAAAGAATTAAAATGCCCTTTAATCGTGAACACAGATGTGCTAAATATTTGAAGCAACTACATTGTAATGTGTACAATTGATGAAGTCAGTTTTCTGATTTCCCTTGCTAGTTATTTAGTTCTGAATCTGTCATTATTTGTCTAAGCCCAGCTGACCAAGCAAAACTGTGTTTTAAAGTGGCTTTATGTTTTGATAAATGTGAGCTGGTTGAAAAGTATTTTCCACTGAATGCAGAGCTTAATAGAACATGCTGACATAATAGTTTTAATGCATTTTGTTGAAAATGTGTGAACAAACAGAATAGCTTTTGTTCCTTCATAATTGGCTGTAAAAGTAGATGGAAACATAACCATTACATATGGAAATGTGCAAAGAGAAAGAAATAACATTTCTGTTGAATATATTAGGAATTGCATTTCCTAGTTTAAAATAAGCATCTGAAATGGATGCATCATTTAAAATTGGTTGTCAAAATAAGAAGCTTTAAACAGAATTTTTGTCACATTATTTTTGTCCCAAGTTAAGCAACATAACTTTAGCGAATTTCGTTTAATATTTTGTTTACATTATTTTAAGGCAGGGAGAGAGACAGAAAGTGCTTAAAACAGCACCTTGAATGTGCACAGGAATCCGGTGCCAATTAGGATGATTAAACATTAAATTAAAACTGAATCATTATTGGTATTTTCTGCTACAGCTAAGATTTGTTTGGTATTGTTAATGCATTTTGCTCTATACCCTTGTGAAGATTAAAAGATGGGTATTAGAAAAGCTAGCTTGTTAAGTATAACTTAGCTACTCAAATAACACTCCCACTGAATAAAGTGTGCATACATTTGGCATACTTCACCGGGGGTTCTCATCAACTTGGGCATCACTCAAGGCAAAAAGAGTTAAAGTAATTTCCAGAAGTTAGTATTTAGGCATTAATTATATTTTCTGGAATGCAAAAGTACTCAAGCTTTTTTGGATGTTTACTACGAAAAGGCAAATGGCTGGCTCTTTGGAGTTGACTCTTAAGTTTACCGAAAAAGCAACATTTTGAATTTGTATTTATTCATATTTGCAATTAGTTTTCTTTTCTTTTTTTTTTTCCCCCTGCAAGTTTTCTGGGAGATTCAATTTGGAAGTCATGGAAACTAACTATTATCTGATTCAGTTCTGCAGAAAAGCATGCAGGGAGGTAATCCTTGAATTAAACAGTTTTTTTTTTTTTTTCACAGCCTTCGGAGATGACCACACACCATTTGTACAACAGAAGTTGGTGTTCCCCATGCTGGGCAAACAATGGGGCTCCATCCTGTCTTTGAATAGGATGTTAGCTTGGAGTTGGAGATTTTTATGTTTAATTTACAAATGGATCTTAGCGAGAAGAAATCTGAGCAACCAGTGGAAACAAACATGAAATAAAGGGATTTTTATAATGAAAGGTTCAGGACAATCTGTTAAACAATTGATAACAGTTAAGAGCAAACTGTTTTTAAAGGCATTCAGACAAGGAGAATTGCACAGCCTTTCCAAACTCTAAACCAAGAATTATTTCTTCCCTTCCCCTTAACTGCACATCCTTCTAGAAGTTGATGTTGAATCAGAAATGTAAATCTTGTGCCAGTTTTTATAGATATAAAGAGCTCTTTTGATGAAATATTTAGAGGCATAATGTTGCCATTTGGAGCATAGTGGCATATATTCCTTGAATAGTGGAATGGTAGCCAAGGTTGCATTTTTTAATTTTAAAAATAAACATGCCATGGGGTGATATATAGGTGCCAGGCAGGCCTTGTAACGGATTATGATCATTGCCTTTCTCTTTGGGGGGTGTGTGTGTGTGTGTGTGTGTGTGTGGCTTTCTTGTTTGTATTCAGCGGAGTCTTGAGCAGTCTGGAGGATTTGTTACTGATGTGGCAAAAGTGTGTTTGTCACCGATCAGCCTTAGCTCAGGTTCTAGGTAGGGGCTGGAGGTGATTTTTAAGTTGTCAGTCTTCTGCTCAGCGATATGCATCCCCCACTCCCCCCCCCCCCCCCACCCGTCAACAACTGATTGGAACCTGAATGACTACAAATTAGTTTAGTGACAGAACAAACTGTCACAGATATCTTTGAATCAGTTGAAAATGAATAAGGTTGACAGAAACTCAAGAGACTAATAAGTCCTCAGAATGGTTGCTGGACCCTCTCTGGATGAGTAGACAATAAGGTGTATAAAATATTGGAAATCAATATTTCGCTATGGAATTTCATTATGCACCAATGTCTTCAGTTCGTAGTATTTTATATTTTGATGGATTATCTGAAGACCATGGCTCTCTGAGATACCAGATTGATAGGAATTCCTCCACACCCTCAACATGTAATTATGAACGTCCTTAGGTGATATCGACTGGTTTTCGGGGGCAAGAGTTTGAGTTTGGAAGACGGAAAACGATTGATCACCCTCTTTCTTGTTTTGAAGTCGTGGGTGACCCTGTGCGTCCCGGCCCCCTTTCTAACGCTGCACCTTTTGATGTTCGCAGGAGACGCAGAGAAAGGTCAACCCAATCGCACCACGAAGAGCAAGGATGCCCATGTCTGTGGCCGGTGCTGCGCCGAGTTCTTTGAATTATCAGATCTTCTGCTCCACAAGAAGAACTGTACTAAAAATCAATTAGTTTTAATCGTCAATGAAAGCCCAGCCAGCCCACCCGAAACCTTCTCTCCCACCCCCCCTCCCGAGCATCCCGATGAACAAATGAATGACCCCGTTCACAAAACAGATCAGGCCGACTGCAGCGACCTTTCGGAACACCGCGGCCGCCACAGGGAGGAGTCCATGGAGGTGGAGGCCCCGGGGGCTAACAAAGGTGGCGGTGGCGCTCCGGGGGGCGGCGGGGGCGGCGGCGGTGGTGGCGGTGGCGGCCCCCCGCCACCAGGCTGCAGCGGCGGCCCCTCCACAGGTACCTCAGCGATCACAACCTCTCTACCTCAACTCGGGGACCTGACGACACTGGGCAACTTCTCGGTGATCAACAGCAACGTCATCATCGAGAACCTGCAGAGCACCAAGGTGGCCGTGGCCCAATTCTCCCAGGAAGCGAGGTGCAGCGGGGCCTCGGGGGGCAAGCTGGCCGTCCCCGCCCTCATGGAGCAGCTCCTGGCCCTGCAGCAGCAGCAGATCCACCAGCTGCAGCTCATCGAACAGATCCGTCACCAAATCCTGCTGTTGGCTTCCCAGAGCGCAGACTTGCCAACATCTTCGAGTCCTTCTCAAGGTACTTTACAGACATCTGCCAACCCCTTGTCCACACTCAGCTCCCATTTATCTCAGCAGCTGGCTGCAGCAGCTGGATTAGCACAGAGCCTCGCCAGCCAATCTGCCAGCATCAGCGGTGTGAAACAGCTCCCCCCCATCCAGCTACCTCAGAGCAGCTCTGGCCACACCATCGTTCCCCCCAACAGCGGCTCTTCCCCCAACATTAACATTCTGGCGGCAGCGGTTACCACCCCGGCCTCGGAAAAAGTGGCTTCGAGCGCTGGCGCTGCGCACGCCAGCCACCCGGCAGCCTCGGCAGCGTCCTCACCAGCTTTTGCAATAAGCAGTTTATTGAGTCCTGCATCTAATCCACTTCTACCTCAGCCGGCCCCCGCTAACTCGGTTTTCCCCAGCCCTTTGCCCAACATCGGAACAACTGCGGAGGATTTAAACTCCTTGTCTGCCTTGGCCCAGCAAAGAAAAAGCAAGCCACCAAATGTCACCGCCTTCGAAGCGAAAAGCACGTCGGACGAGGCGTTCTTCAAACACAAGTGCAGGTTCTGCGCGAAGGTCTTCGGGAGCGACAGTGCCTTGCAGATCCACCTGCGCTCCCACACCGGAGAGAGGCCCTTCAAGTGCAACATCTGCGGGAACAGGTTCTCCACCAAGGGGAACCTCAAAGTCCACTTTCAGCGCCACAAAGAGAAATACCCTCATATCCAGATGAACCCCTATCCCGTGCCTGAGCATCTGGACAATATCCCCACGAGTACCGGCATCCCGTACGGCATGTCCATTCCTCCGGAAAAGCCGGTCACCAGCTGGCTAGACACCAAACCGGTCCTGCCCACTCTGACCACTTCAGTCGGCCTGCCGTTGCCCCCGACCCTCCCGAGCCTCACGCCCTTCATCAAGACCGAAGAGCCAGCCCCGATCCCCATCAGCCATTCCGCCACCAGCCCCCCAGGCTCCGTCACAAGTGACTCCGGGGCCCCTGAGCCAGCCACGAGAAACCTGGGTGGGCTCGCAGACGAAGCCGAAGGGTCCGCCGGGCCGCCCTCCGGTGGCAAAAGCGAAGAGAGCGGCGTGGCCCCCGGCTCGGCCCCGGCGGCCGGTGGCGGCGCTCTGAGCTCCCCGGCGGCCGACGGCGGCTCGGGCAGTGCCGCGGCTTTCACCAACCCCTTGCTGCCGCTCATGTCCGAGCAGTTCAAGGCGAAGTTTCCTTTTGGGGGACTCTTGGACTCGGCCCAGGCATCGGAGACCTCCAAGCTTCAGCAGCTGGTAGAGAACATTGACAAGAAGGCCGCTGACCCCAATGAGTGTATCATCTGCCACCGGGTCCTCAGTTGCCAGAGCGCCTTGAAGATGCACTACCGGACGCACACTGGGGAGAGGCCCTTCAAGTGTAAGATCTGCGGCCGGGCCTTCACCACGAAAGGGAACCTTAAGACCCATTACAGTGTCCATCGGGCCATGCCCCCGCTCCGCGTCCAGCATTCCTGCCCCATCTGCCAGAAGAAGTTCACCAACGCTGTGGTCTTGCAGCAGCACATTCGAATGCATATGGGCGGTCAGATCCCCAACACCCCGGTCCCTGACAGCTACCCCGAGTCCATGGAGTCGGACACGGGCTCCTTTGACGAGAAGAATTTCGACGAGCTGGACACCTTCTCCGATGAAAACATGGAGGACTGTCCCGAGGGCAGCATCCCCAACACGCCCAAGTCCGCGGATGCGTCCCAAGACAGCTTATCTTCTTCGCCTTTGCCCCTGGAGATGTCAAGCATCGCTGCTTTGGAAAATCAGATGAAGATGATCAATGCGGGCCTGGCAGAACAGCTGCAGGCCAGCCTGAAGTCCGTGGAGAACGGGTCCGTCGAGGGGGACATCCTGACCAACGACTCGTCCTCGGTGGGTGGTGATATGGAGAGCCAAAGTGCTGGCAGCCCAGCCGTCTCAGAGTCTACCTCTTCTATGCAGGCTCTGTCCCCACCCAGCAGCACCCAGGAGCTCCACAAGTCCCCCAGCATGGAGGAGAAGCCCCAGAGAGCAGCACCCAGCGAGTTCGCCAACGGTCTGTCTCCCACCCCCGTCAACGGTGGGGCTTTGGATCTGACGTCCAGCCACGCAGAGAAGATCATCAAGGAAGATTCTTTGGGGATCCTCTTCCCTTTCAGAGACCGGGGTAAATTTAAAAATACTGCTTGCGACATTTGTGGCAAAACCTTTGCTTGTCAGAGTGCCTTGGACATTCACTACAGAAGTCATACCAAAGAGAGACCATTTATTTGCACAGTTTGCAATCGCGGCTTTTCCACAAAGGGTAATCTGAAGCAGCACATGTTGACACATCAGATGCGGGACCTTCCATCACAGCTCTTTGAGCCCAGTTCCAACCTCGGCCCCAATCAGACCTCGGCGGTGATCCCCGCCAACTCATTGTCATCTCTCATCAAAACAGAGGTCAACGGCTTCGTGCATGTCACTCCTCAGGACAGCAAGGACACCTCCACCAGTCACGTCCCCTCTGGGCCTCTGTCCTCCTCTGCCACGTCCCCAGTCCTGCTCCCAGCTCTGCCCAGGAGGACCCCCAAGCAGCATTACTGCAACACGTGTGGTAAGACCTTCTCCTCGTCAAGCGCCCTGCAGATCCACGAGCGAACTCACACTGGAGAGAAACCCTTTGCTTGCACTATTTGTGGGAGAGCTTTCACAACAAAAGGCAATCTGAAGGTACCTCGCTCTGTCTGTCCCTCACCCACCCACCCAGCAGCCCTCTTGCTGGTTTGCCATTGATGATCTGTGATGCATGCTCCCAGGGCCAGCAGCTCCCCAGAGGCAGGATGTGCAGGGAGCGAGTTCTCGCGAGGGCACCTGCCACGTGGGGCTGACAGCGGAGAAACCCGGGCGCCCCGTGTGTGGGTCAGGATCAGTGGCGGGGACCCAGGGACCGGGGCGGGGGGGGGGGGCGGGCAGGCTGCAGCCCGCCGAGCGTGAGCGCCTGGAATCATTTGGTCCACCTCAGCGAAGCAGCGGCCCCCAGCCCCGCTGTCTCGCTAAGTGCACCAAATGAATTGTCTTACCTACCCAGGAAGACAGCCTGGCGTTGCCATGGGGTATTGATTAAAGACCTCCACGTGGCCTGTGTGCAGCCCGTATCACTTAATAATTACCGTCCTCCTCGGCGGATGCATCTATTTTTCATAACCGTGCAGTCCAGCACGTTGCTCGCGTCCCCAGAAACAATAACGTCACACTGCCCTGCTAATGGGTATTATGATAATTGATTATACAACACTTCCCACTGATATGTGTTGGAAATAAAGCAAATATGCTTAGGTTCTAGAGCAACAGTTGAGTGTTCTTACTGTGTACATTTTTCTGTTGACAGAGTATTTCTCTAGAGATTGCTGCCAGTAATGCGAGGTGAATAATTACTTTCTGGCTCTCCTCTCTGTGCACGGGCCCTCCACCGGGCAATCTGTGAGGGGTACTTTCTTCCCATCTGAAAAGGACATTTATAGGGTAAAGAGTGTCAGATACACTACTCACCATTGCAATGAGAGTGGACATAACAATTCTAACCCTGAAAGGAGCTATCTGCGACTGACTAGCTTGCTTGAGGCCATTATAAGCTAAATAGGGGTAATAAAAAAAGAGTAAGTAAGGCAGGCATC
This sequence comes from Phoca vitulina, assembly GCF_004348235.1. Classification (NCBI taxonomy): domain Eukaryota; kingdom Metazoa; phylum Chordata; class Mammalia; order Carnivora; family Phocidae; genus Phoca; species Phoca vitulina. The sequence goes on along the minus strand of NW_022589733.1, from coordinate 4,625,022 downwards.
TTGGCCCCAGAAGAGGGACGGCGGCCCAGGGCTGGGGAGAGTGCGCACGTTATTAGGAGGCAGCCGCAGTGGACAGTTCCCTATTCCTTCTCCACCGTCTGGCACTTAATAAGAGTAGACATGTAGGCCACTTGCTCTGTCGAGTGTTGGGGTATGAGCGGAGACAGATTCAACTATTAAGCTTCTCCCTTCCTCTCTCTCCCTTTCCCTTTCTTTCTTTCTTTCTTTCCCCCTTTTCCCCTCCCCACCCCCTTTGCCTCATCTCAGGTACACATGGGCACTCACATGTGGAATAGCACCCCTGCGCGGCGGGGCCGGCGGCTCTCCGTGGATGGCCCCATGACATTTCTAGGAGGCAATCCTGTCAAGTTCCCAGAAATGTTCCAGAAGGATTTGGCGGCAAGGTCAGGAAGCGGGGATCCTTCGGGGTTCTGGAATCAGTATGCAGCGGCGCTCTCCAACGGGCTGGCCATGAAGGCCAATGAGATCTCCGTCATTCAGAACGGGGGCATCCCTCCAATTGCTGGAAGCCTGGGCAGCGGGAGCAGCTCACCTATTAGCGGGCTGACGGGAAATCTGGAGAAGCTCCAGAACTCCGAGCCCAGCGCCCCCCTGGCCGGGCTGCAGAAAATGGCCAGCAGCGAGAACGGAACCAACTTCCGGTTCACCCGCTTCGTGGAGGACAGCAAAGAGATTGTCACAAGTTAAAGCGACTCTGGCTCAGAACGAGAGACCCACGGTTGCCTCCCCCTCCCCTCCTGGTTCCCCCAGATCGATGAACTACAACATTATGGAGACATTCTTTTTGTACCTTGTTCAACTTCTAGAGTTATAAGAAAGCTTATTTATTAGTGATATAACCTGGCTTTGCAAACAGAATGCAAGCGTTAACTTTGGTCTTCTGTATTTTGGACTAAATACTAATTGACTAGAGTGCTGTAAATTTGCTGTAACATTTATGGCAATCGCAAGTTGCCCTGCTAGGCGGTCTTAATCTGGCATTAACTTATTTTCTATATCCGGTTTAATATGAATTCTGGTGTTGATGCAATGCCTCAGTGATGCATTAGATCTCTAATAAAGTCTGTATATAAACGTACACTTTGATCCTGCTGGAAAAATTTTATCAGCAAACACGTTGTCTAATCTTTCAAAACAAATTTAAGCGAAGGACTGAAAGTACAGACTGATCAATGTGGTTCTTTGAAAGGTTTGGGTTTTTTTGTTTTGTTTTGTTTTGTTTTATTTTTATTGGAAAATTCAACCTGCTTTTTTTTTTTTTTTTTGTAGATTTAACCATTTCCGTTTTGAACTGCTATTTGTATTGTGCTTTTTACTTGAGTCGTCCTCAATGTTGATAAGTTTCTGTACAGTAATAAGCACGCAGAATTCTTTAGAGAAAATACAAGTGTTGTTTTGGTAGTTGAAACTGAGACGTAACATTTTGCCTTGTAGGTATATTCACAATAGAAAATGTGTGCTGGAATTACACAATGCTGCTAATTATGGCATCTTGAACAACCATCAGTGGAGAAAATGTAGATGCTCTTGTATATACGATAAGAAATATCACTTTCATTAAAATGTACATATGTTCCTTACAAGAGCAAATGCTTCTTCTTGATCAAGAGAGCAGGTATAGTGTTTGTTTATTTTGTATTAGGTATGGAACAAAAAAAAATTGGACTGTTACATGCACTTTCTTGGAAAGTTGAAAGAAAAGGGGGGGGTCCAATTTCTTTAACATTTAATACTTACTAACAACAGAGATACTGTAATTTTACCCAAGTAATCAAATACATTTTTTTTTGCAACAGATAAAACAAAATACCGTGTCTGTGTTTTTAGAGTGCATTTCTATTTAGCCAGGCCCCGAAATGTATTTTAACATTTCCCCAGGCACCAGTAAAGCCTATGTGAGTGTGTATCTCTCTCTCTCTAAATAAGGAATTGCAAAAGGCGTAACAGAAACAGGTTTGCATGGGACTGTGGGTTTGTTTTGTTTTTTTTTTTTTCCTTCTTTTTCTTCTTTTTCTTTCATTTTTGTCTTTTCTCTTTTTAATTTAGAGGATCTAGATATTTGGCCAGATAACTATGACTCGTTTGGGCACTCTGCTCACATCCCCACCCCCAAGAAGGAGGAAAAATGAAAGGAAATAAAAAGCTGTTATTGGAGGTTTCATCTGGACGGGTCATCCCTGAAGCAGGACATTGGCCCATTTAGATTTCAGGTTTATTTCAACTGTGCTCATTTTCTCTTCCCTTGATTCAGTGGCTTTTCTCAGAGAAAGCAGCATGGCTAGAGAATGCCCCATGCAGGGGGGGGAATATATAATCTGACTCTGAAACTAGGCCTCAACCCAGAGAGGTCAACGTGTTCTTTAATTAGGCTTTCAGGCATTGAAACACACATGCATATCTGAGAAGAAAAACTCCATTACAACTTGAGTATTTTGTCATCAAAATTCAATCTGATTCTTCCTCTCTCCCTTTTGTTTTAGGGGAAACATGTTTTCCTCCTGAGCACTATTTTGGGGTGAGCAAACGGACAGGGTGGAAGTTGGTGTCTTCAGGGGTCCGGCGATTTGTTTCTTTCAGGGAGGTAGGTGGTGAGCCCGTGGCCCGTGGCCCTGCACCCAGGTAAGGGACAAGCATCGGCCGCCTCCCAGTAGAAGTTTGCACCGGGGCGCAGGCCACCCTATGGCCACCCCGGGACGCGCCTCCCCAAGCTGGGTGGCTCAGCCTGGGGGGCCAGGCCTGGACAAGGCGGGGGCAAGTGCCCCCAAACCAGGAGAGGTGCGGGGAGGGGGGCTGTGCGCGCAGCGTCGGGGTGCAGAGGATCTCCGCGACACTTCAGCGCGCAAGCATTGGGGGATTGAGCCTCTGCAGTCCCGGCCACGCTCCCCAAGAGAGCCGCCTTTGCTCAAGAGTGGGGACACGGAGGCAAGGCCGCAGTTCTGGCCAGAAGCTCTTATTCTACGCGGGCCAGAAAGAGGACGTTTCCGTGGCGTTCGGGGCGTCTCTCCCCTTCCCACGGCTGGGCGCGGCGAAGAGGGGGCGCTCCGGGCCGCGTGGCCTCGGGGTCAGGGCCCTCCTCCCGGAAGCGGCCCCTGCGCCCCGGGACAGGCTGGGGGGGTCCGCGCCGCGGGCCACCGGGAGGGGCGGGCTCGCAGTGCCCCCTCCGCGCCCCTCCCGCCCCTCCAGAGGGGCCCAGCGGGCTGAGCCCCGACGCCCACCCCTGGCGCACGCCGGGCCGGGGCCCCAGCTCGCCGCCCCCAGCCCCCGGGGCTCCCACTCGCCGGCCGCCCGCGGGGTCACGGCCCTGCGCCACCCCGGGCTGCGCGTCCGCTTCCGCGAGGCGGGCGGTCTGGGCCTGGAGCCGGACAATTGTTTCTCTCCCGGCTCACCACCGACCTCCTCCCTTCTAGCGTTTTCTGGAAGGGAGTTAAGGGGAGCCCCGGCAACTTTTCGCTTAGACAGACTTCCCGAGGCAGCCGAAGCCCCGGGGTCCCGGTCTCTCCCCCTCCCTGCGCCTTTGTCCCTGCCGAGCCATCCATCGATCCGCTATCTCTCTAACCTATTGATCATTACCTGCCCACTCGCCTTGCTGTTCATTTCCAAATCAAGGCTCGCCCTCAGCCCCGCTGCCCTTCCCTGTGCGATCCCTACGCTCGGCCTTTAGGCTCAGCCCCGCGGGAGAGACACGGATTCCTATCTGTAAAACAACGTGGTTTATTTCAAGGCGGAGCCCGTTAACGCACCAGCCCCCTCCCCCCCCCCACCCCGGCTAAACCTCAGCCCCTCGCTTGGCCGCCTGGCTTAGCCCCTTCTGAAACTTGGGGTGCGTGGAGGTAGTTTGAAAACCAAGAAGAACCGAATTTCCTGGGTTGTTGCTGCCGGGAATGACGACCGCGAAGTTGACGACATTTTTGAACTAAAAATATGGATTTGGGTGACATGCGCCCCAGTTCCTATTTTTACAATGTGCACTGTGAAAGTATAGAAGAGTACAGCGAATCATGTAACGAACCCCCTTGTCTAAAAAATATATTTGGAAGGGCAGTGTAGTGATTGACAGGGACCTGGGGAGGAAAAAAGAAGAGAGACCAATGAGGGAACCAAGCTGCCCAAGACACCCCTCCCAGGAATGACTGTGGGGGAAGGGGTGGGGGAGGGGGGAAACAGGTTCCTGCCGACCCTTTAGAGACACCTGAAAATGACTCTTGAGTTTTGAGTTTTCACATCTCAGTCCTCACAGACCAGGTTGATTCGACTGACTTTTATAGGTGTGGGATGGACAGTTTTTTTTTTTTTTTTAATTAGAAAAAGTGTTCATACAGAAAATCCTAAATGATTTGCAGTTGACATAAACTTCTAGCAGTAGATTATTTGCTTATTGTTCTTGGCGTGTTGTGAATGTCAAGAATGAGAGAACCTAAAGGAAAAAAAGGAGAAAGAAAAGGCTCCCACTCTGTTAAAACTTAGCAGCCCCGTTAGAAAAATAAAGCGTCGGAACCTTTACTAGGAGTCACACACTCTACCCCAAGTGAAACAAATGTCAGAGGGGGTAACAAAGTGGGAAAACATGCAAAGTGAATTTCAAAGGGTTCTACAGCAAAGCGCAATCTGAGATTCACAGAAAGTGGAGACGGATAAGACAGGAATTAGGTCATCGCGTCCAGACCCCAGGAAATATGTTTAGATCAAAGCCTGCTCCGTTAGAATAAACAAAACAGGGCCCATTGGGCCCTACCAATATTTTCATCTCCGTGCTAAGAGCTGCTAATCTAACCGGCTCTAGTTGATGAAAGAGGGTAAAAATTACAACTGTAAAAATGACTAAGTAAAAAAAATGTCCTCTCGACTATAATAGGAAGATAAAGATTTAGATTTGAGCTAAAAAGTAACACGATCCAGGCCCAGATCAACACAAACTTCCTGGAATTTTAGCACTAACTAAATTATCTAATCCCAGACCATTGTTCCCTCCTTGTCCTCCACCCCCCTCCCACCAACCCATGCAATTGAATATGCCAGATGATTTACATAAAAAAATTGTTAAATTTTAACTGCAGTCTAAAAGCCTTGCAGGAGGCCAGCCTTTGGGTTCGCTTACTTTACGTTCCTTAAGGACGTACCCCTCACTAACCCCACTGTCGCCTGTGCCCCCTGCCCAGGCAGTTGTCAAGGGGGGGAAGCGTGCTGGCCTTTATTGTTAGGAGTGGTTCTTTAAGGCCAGTCTTTGAGTTTGGCTTCTTTCCACGGAGGGCAGATAGACAGAGACTAGAGCGTGTGTCCTAGAAGCCAGGCTTTGGGTCCACACCATTGGGCAGCCCTTGATGCGTTAGCAGCTAAGCCCAAGTACTGCGTAAAGCTTACGTTCACAGCAGAGCTGACGTACTGACACCAACAGCCAGGGAACATTTGATAGATAGAAACATCCAGAAACGGGACAGGAAATCCCAGCGAAGGAAAATTCACCCAGGCTAAATCCAGGGTTGCAGTTCCTTGCTGAGCTGGGTTTCCTCTTAACTGTTTAAACATATGATTTGGCTCCTCTTTGTGTTTCTGCGTCCATCTGAGCTCAAGGTTAACAAAGACTCGGGTCCCCTCCAAAGCCAGGACGACGGGGGTGGGGCATGGGCCTTTATAAACACCGCCAGGAACAGGCCATCTTATGTGCGGGGGCCCATGGCGACTCACCTCGCAGAGGGTAAACTGGGGATCAGCTTGGGACTTACGATCCACCAAGGGCTCTGAGGAAAAGTGGCCCTGTGTCGGAGGCCACTCAAACCGATCCTGCCTCGTTAGGCCCACGGTGGGACCCCATCCAGCTGACCAAGTACAGGCTGGATCCCCATGCGGCACAGTCGGTCGGTTAGGACCTGGGTGCGGAGAGGCCGGGGCTCACGTCATCTTGTAATCACAGCCACATCCAGTGTGAGGCCGGGACGGTCACCTAGAAACATGGGTGCAGGCCCCACTCCTGATGGAAGGGACAGGGAGGGACATAAAAGCCTGCAGAGCTCCTTCTACATTCAGAATCTGGGGTGCTTCCACATGTCTCATCTTGTTACAGTTCTGTGAGGCGGGCAGGGCCACTGTCATTTACCAAATGACAAAACTGAGTCCCAGAGAGCAGAGAAGGAACACCAGGAGTCGGGGAGCCGTCACTTGCTTGACAGCCAACCGCAAGGTGCAGTCCTAACTTGCCTGACCCATGGGCCACTTTCCCCATCTGTACCACGCAAGGCTTGCTTTCCGTCAGTATTTCCAGTAGCTTCCATCAGACTCTACCGTGGTCTCCATGTCACACTATCCCAGTCCCACCCAGACTCTTACCTATTTGATAATTTCATGTAAGTTACTCCCTCTTTAAAAGTGAGTGTATTTATTTTAGAAGGAATAGGAAACACTGAATTTGATTCTCTGCAATAGTCTTTCCAGCCTTGTGCAGGAGAAATCTTACCACTCTCGGCCATTCAGTGCCGTGCCCCAAATCCAAATAACACCAATACCAACACCACCAAATGATACCAATGCGTCCACTGCTGTGTCCTCTCCTGATTTTCCAACTGCCTCTTGCTTTAGACAAGTGTGAGGCCCGTGAGTCTTGGAGAGTTTTCTTTCCTGGTCGCCATCCCAACCCTCTACTTGTCAGCACGCCTTGGCCCTGGCCCAGAGTTTTTCAAACTGTGGGTTGGGACCCATTGGTGCATTATGCAATCAGCCTAGTGGGTCATCATCAGCATTATTTTTTAAATGGAATAGAGTAGAAAGTATCAGTATATATCACACTCGATAGTAAGGGTGAGTAGTGTCTTACTCATTTCAGTTGTGTGTGTATGTGAGTGAGTGTATGTGCACGCTCACGGGTGCACGAGGACACAGCGATAAATGCACTTAGCGTGGTCGCCATCAAAAAAGTTGGAAAGCCACTTACAAAGGCCCTGGAAAAGACAGTTTCTCTCCTCTCTCTTTCTCAGCTGAAATCACAGCACCAGGGGCTTTCAAGAGGAGCCTGGTGGTCAGATTTGGGGATGGGTAGAGCAGAGATGAAGGCACAGGCAGATAACCTAAGCTCCCCAGCTCTCTGCAATGACTCATCCATTATGCAGAGTTTTCTACCTGCTGCTTCTGCAGGAAAGGAGAGGCGAGCAGCGGGACTCCTGGTGTCGGCCTGTGTGTTCTCCCCTCTTGGGCTGCTTCCATGTGGAGGATTTTAAAAGCATTTTGCTGTAAAGGGGATTTCTCCTTAAACGCACACTTGAGTGCCAAAGAGAAAAGCCAAACTGAGCGCTAAAGCTTACTCATTGCACTAAACCGCACTGTCCCATGAAGATCCTTCCCCCCCATTGGAAATTGGGCCCCAGCTCTTGGGTACCTAAGATACCTTCCCTCCGGAACCCTGCCATTTTTGAGCATCCCTAGTCATGGTGCTCACTACGGGGCCCAGTAGTACGTGGTCCTGAGCAATCATTCCTAGCTGAGTCCTTTTCAGAAACACTGCTGGGGTGGGGTGGGGGCCCTGGATGGCGCTGTCGATTAAGCGTCTGCCTTCGGCTCAGGTCGTGATCCTGGGTCCCGGGATGGAGCTCCGCATCGGGCTCCCTGCTCAGTGGGGAGCTTGCTCCTCCCTCTGCCTTCTGTTCTCTCTCTGACAAAGAAATAAATAAAATCTTTTTTTAAAAGATGTATGTATAGTGATTATGAAAGGTCAGACATCGTGTTAGATGCTTTACTTGAATTAACTCATTTAATCCCTGTAACGACCACATGAGGTGGGGACTATTGAGACACCCATTTTATGGATAGGGAAACTAAGGTACAGAGAGATTAGCTGAAATGTCTAAAGGCACACATCTGGTAAACAGAATTTAAGCCCAGACAACCCAGCTCCAGGATGTGCATGCTTAGCTTTTAACCACTATGCTATCCTTTTGCCCTGTCACAGATCTTTCCAAGAAACCACCTGCCAGTCCCTCCCCAAGGAAACCCCAGGCCCAGAGTTACAAAATAAGTAAATCAAAGCTCTGCACCTTTTGCTTTTTCTACTCTATTTAGAGGTCTCCTGAGTGGTAGCATCTTGCAGGATTCACAGGCAAGTGCTCTGCTTCCCAAACACCTGCTCTTCTTGCCAGGAGAACCCTCCTGACCAGGGTCCTTCATGCTCAGCATGCAGTGTAGACAGAAATAGCAGGTATCCACACTAAGTGTAAATCCACACACTAATTCCAGTACCTTCCTTCAGTGAGCGCTGGATGCTTTATGCGTGTGATAAGCATTATCTACCCTGTAAAGACCTTGCTAATACTTACAGATCAAAATATTTTTGTATCTTTTCCATAGAGGAAATGATCCAGCCACCTAGCAGTGTGGGGGGCTTTGCTTGCCTCCCTCTTTCCCTCTCTCATGGGAAAATGCATCAGTTGGTTTTCCTTTTCTTGTTCACACACGACAAGTCATGCAATCTTTCACCGGGGCGGGGGTTGGGGGGGGGAGTTTCATCTGATTTATCACAGCAGAGAGACAGTCAGCAGGCATGAGTAGCTGGTATCCGTTTGTCTCCTTGTGAGGAGAATTGACGACATTCACATTTTCTTACTGCACAAAGCCAGATGGGCAAATTCCTGGAAAATCAAGGAAAGGTTAAGGACAAGAGCTAAAATTTAGGAGGACGGTCAGGTTTTCACGATCTGCACGTGCCATGGAGGGAGGGGGAAGGATGAGAAGGTTGGGGTGGCTCAGCTTCCTTCTCCTCTGGGGGTCAGCCCCTGATTGGCCAGCGTATCCACTTCCCAGGGCTGTTGGGACAAATAAGACAACAGAAACACTCTATCACAGTTGTAGAGGTTGCAAGTCAGTCAGGACGTTGGCAGAGCCATGTTCCCTGTGAAAGCTCTTGGGGAGAATCTGGTCCATGCCTTTCTCTTAGCTTCTGGTGTTGCTGGTGGTCTTTGGCGTCCCTCGGCTTGTAGACGCATCCCTCCCATCTCTGCTCTCAGTGGCACGTGATAGTTCTCATCTGTTCTCCTCATCTTCCCTCCGTGTGTCTTCTCTTCGTATAGGGACACTGGTCGCATGGACTCAGGGTCTGCCCTAAGGACTTCATCTGAACCTGATTACATCAGCAAAGACGATTTCCAAATAAGGTGGCCCGGGCAGACACCCAGGGCTAGAGGGAGGCCATCACAAAATCCCAGGTGAGACACAAAGAGAAGCTGAGAAGAAAAAGAAGGTGAAAGGAGCTCTGGGTATTTTTGAGCAGATTTCGCAGCCCAGAAAAACCACAGCTCTGAGAACTAGAAAGTCACCCAGAGGCCCTGGGTCACAAAGTGGAGACTCACAGGCTGACTTCGGCCCGCATATGTGTTTTATTTGGCTCATGAGGCATATTTAACAAATTTGAAAGCATTGCCAGCATTTGAAAGTCAGGAGATCTCATATAAAAGTTCAAATTTCCAGATTTTTTTTCCTTTTTTTTTTTTTGGAATGTCAAATGATCTAGTGTTCTCGCCTTCCCACATTTCAACAATTGGCTGGCACAAAGGTGTGACTGTCCCGTTTGGAGGGAGCAAACCTGTTCTCCACTTTTCTCCAGTTCTCACCCAAACCATCTCCCGCGGCTACCAGCCTGCCGGCCTTGGCACATACTTCACTCTTCTGCCTTGCCGTGGTCCAGCCAGCTCGTTTTGTAAGTGAAGAAAGGAAGGCCGAGAGACAGAAGGACCTTGGTTAGTGGTAATGCCGCACAGATGAATTCAGCAGGAAAAGGTGGAAAGGCAGAAGGCAGATACCTTCAACGGAAAGAGTCGAGGATGTCAGGAAGGTAAACCATAGCAAGAGGGCATTTCAGGAGGAGGGCTCCTTCAGGAAGCAAATCTTGGGGTTCAGACAGGATCCTGGATTTCCTGCAGACATTCTGGCTGGAAATGCTAGGTAGAGAAGGGGAAAGGAGGAACACGATGACTTTAAGCTGGCCTCGGTAGGCCAGAGTTTAGGTTTCCCTGGTCATTCTTTGCACACCAGAGCTTTGTGCTTTACAAACCACTTCCACACTCACTGTCTCCTTCAGCCCCGCAGGGTGGAGTGGATGGTAGCTGCATTCCCTTTAAATAGATGGGGAAACTGAGGGCTAGAGAACTTAACGAGACCTTTCCAGGGTTGTCTCCTCAGTGGCAGAGAACTATGGAAATCCAGCTTTTCTCCCTGCTAGCCCAGTGCTCTTTCTAATGAAACACGATTTCAGGAGGTTATAATTGCCCCCCAGCAAAAAGGCTCTCCCACCTTTGAGTCTGGAAGGCTCAGTTCAGACCCAGCCACAACAAAGCCTAAAAAGGGTTAGCTTCCCCCAGATCGACATGGAGTTATGTAGAGAGAGCAATCTCTAATTAACCACTTTACCCAGAGTCTCCCTTCCTCTCCTCCCTCCCACCTTCCCTCGTTCCTTCTTTCATCAGATGGTTATTAAAGCTTATTAAACTATGAAGCACCTCTAAGTGCCAGGCAGTTTGGTAAGCCCCAGGATTGCCCTCTGGTGTCCACAGAGCAGTGCAGACCACCGCCGTGGAAGATCATGAGTGCAGTCAGGGGCTCTCGAAGTCGGCACACAGGACAGCAAAGTCTAGCTACAATGGGAGAGGTACTTGGGGAAGCCTTCCCAGGCCCCGGGAACGTACCTGCTGCTGGGTTTCTCCCTTCCTTCATTCATTCAGCAAACGTTCAGTGAGCAACTGCTGTGTGCGGGGCACTGTGCTGGGTTCTGGGACACAACAGTGACCAAAAGCAGGATGAATCTCTCCCTTCAGGTTGCTTACGCTCAGCTCCTTTTCTAAAAGCTGTTGTTCTACCCACGCAGAATATTAACAGGTCCTAACAACACCCACTGCCACAGAGATATTTACATCCTGCATTATTAGGATGAGAAGGAGACCAAACTGTCATTGGCCACGTGCTAAGTGAGTGACTACATTTGCGGGGGCATCTGCTTCTAGAAGTCTAGAGACAGGAGAACTCTGTCTCTAGAAGAAGTCCTGCACGTGGGAAGAATTTTCTTCTTAAGAGATTTCTGCACCCAGAAACCTGAATCAAACAGCCCGTGTCCATGTTCCAGGTGGGGACACTCTCCCCAGGTGACGTGTCCTTGTCTCCTTCCAGGTCAGATTACCTCCAGCCAGGGTAGGGGCAAAGAGCAAATCTTTTCTATAAGAAACATCTTTATGACTGATTCGGGTAGAAGAAGAACAGTGGCCGCTGATGCCCAGCAAATAAAGAAAGAAAAAATTTAAAAAAAAATAGTGCTCCTTCCCTAGGAACCCTCATTCATAGTTTGGGGTAAATCCGAGAACACTCTGTGGGCCCGTGGGCTTGACATTCATCACTGCGGGACAATCACCAGAGGGTTCATACAGACGTGGTCTTTTCCTGGCCACTGAAGGAGAAGAAGCGGACCTGTCTTAGAATCAGTGAAAGCCGTTGCCTTAAAGGAAACAAAAACCGCACCGAAACAACAACTATATTAATGAGAAAACAGACAGAGACGGAGGGACTTTACAGAGTAAAGGAAGAACACGGAGATGTTCACACAAAGGGCAATGAGAAAGGGCAAGTATTACAAAGCATCCCGGGTAAGAGGAAGAGGGAACACGAGAGGAGATTCATGACTGTCAAAAATTAATGATGGAAGTCTCTATTGATATGACAGTGTTTGTATTTCATTGTCTTACATATTTTTAAAAATATATATGTAATACTAGTATAACCTAGTAAATATTAATATTTAGTTACTTTAATAAAGAACCTCTCCTCCCTTTAAAAAAAAATCTAGGGGCGCCTGGGTGGCTCAGTCCGTTAAGCGTCTGCCTTCAGCTCAAGTCATGATCCCGGGGTCCTGGGGTCGAGCCCCGTGTCGGGCTCCTTGCTCCTCGGGGAGCCTGCTTCTCTCTCTCCCTCTGCCTCTGCCCCGCTCCTTGCTTGTGCTCTCTCTACTGTCAAATAAATAAATAAAATCTTTAAAAATAAATAAATAAGTAAAAATTAAAATTTAAAAAATTAATTAATTAAAGAAATTAAAAAAAAAAAATCTCAGTGGTAGGGGCACCCGCCTGGCTCAGTTGGCAGAGCATGCGACTTGATCCCGGGGTTGTGAGTTCAAGCCCCACGTTGGGTGTAGAGATTACTCAAAAAATAAAATCTCTTAAATAATTCAAAAAATCTTTAAAAAGTAATAAATCTAAACAATAAAATAATTTTCAGTGTCTACTGCTCAGTTAAGTTTTATAAAGCCAGTAAGTTCAGATTTCAAGGTTTCCGTTCAGACACTACAGTTCGCTCCAAGGAAGCTTAACACAAGCATAACCTAAAACAAAGTTTCACTCTGCTTTTTTCCAGGGGCTTCCTAATACCAGAGAAAAATGACGGTGTAATCAGGTACTTTGTTGCTTATCTCTTATTACTAAAAATCATACAGTTTCCACTTTTTGTTCTCTGTAGAAGCTTAATTATGATACATAAGGTATTGGTTTAAATGAGTGCTTCTCGAACCGTCCTGTGTATTCAGATCCCTTGGAATGGTGTTGAAATGCAGATTCGGATTCAGTAGAGATGGGGAGGGGCCTGAGAATCTGTATTTCTAGAAAAGCTCGGGCGGGGGGTGGTGTGACGCTGGTGTTGTTGCTTCATGGACCACCTTCTTTTTTTTTTTTTTTTAAAGATTTTTATTTATTTATTTGACAGAGAGAGACACAGCGAGAGAGGGGAACACAAGCAGGGGGAGCAGGAGAGGGAGAAGCAGGCTTCCCGCTGAGCAGGGTGCCCGATGTGGGGCTCGATCCCAGGACCCTGGGATCATGACCTGAGCTGAAGGCAGACGCTTAACGACTGAGCCACCCAGGCACCCCCATGGACCACCTTCTTGAATAGCAAGGCTCCGAATGAGTTCATCACCACCTCTGTCAGAAGTAGTCCCACAGTCGTTGGATAACGTGAATACTCAAGAACCATGGTCTCAAAATTTCCAATGTATCAACATCACCTCGAAAACTTGCTCTAAATTGCAGATTCCAGGGCTCTGGCCCCCAAGATTCTGATTCATTGCCTCCACCCCTCAGTACGCCTTTACCTTAGCCTGGCTGCATAATCCAGTACCAGGGCTGTATAATCAGGGCCCTGCCAACTTTCCAACCCGGGCTCCAGATACTGTCCCCCTTGCTTGCAAAGCTCCAACCTCAGTGGGCTGTCTTCTTTTCCTTGAATGTTCCATGTTTGCTCCGTATGTTCGGACATAAAATTCGTATTTGCAAAACTGCCCCTAGATTTTCCCAATTTCCCCATGACTCTCTCCTCTTGTTCTTTAGTTCTCAGTGTCAATGTCACCTCCTCCAAGAGGCCCTCCCTGACTACCCTAACGTAGGGTGGCCTGAAGTAGTCTAAAGTAGTGCTTTCTCCCATAGTTTTTTTCTTTACCACATCACCAGACTGCATCGCCATCACAGCTCCTATTACTATCTGGAATGATCTTGTCCATGTATATGTATATTGGTTTAGTGTCCCTCTGCCATGAAGGCAGGGACTCTACCTGCCTTGTTTCCCACTGAATTCCCGGTACCTAGCACAGTACCAGGGTAATGAATGAATGAATGAGGGAATGAATGAATGAGTGAATCAATGAACAAGCATACCCAGGTTGAAAAGCAAGGTATAAAAGAAAATAAACAATGCCATGAATTCTGGTCTTAGAGGCTGACGCCTGCAGAGGAAAGCAGATGTGAGGGTTTAATGAGCAGAGGATCAGATAAGTAGAAAAGGAGTCGCTATGCTTCCTTCAGGGTGTGGAAGAAAATTAAATTAGGAATACAGGATGGCAGTGAGTTTGCAGCTTTGTGCTCATGTGCTGTTTAATACCAGATCCTTTGTCCTTTTTCTGTGTCTGCTTTAAAATGGTAAAAATAGATGTTCATGGCAGACAACTGGGGAAAACAGGAAAAGCTAAATGAGAAAATACATACTGCATTATCTTACCACCCACACATAACAATGGTTGTCATTTTTGTGTTTTTCCTTTTAGCCTATTTTCAGTCGTTTCAGATACCTGTGTCTTGCAGGAGTGTATATGGCAAGAGCCTCTCATGGTGTGCTCTTTTATGATTTAACATTATAGGATGAGCATATTCTCATGCCTATGAAGTGTCTTAAAAAACATATTTTTATTGGTTGCTTAATGTTCCATTAAATGGATCAAAATATCTAATTCAGGTTCTTTGTTTCTTTCACTCTGTTGTCCAGAAAAGTGCGATATAACTTTGTGCTATCTCTCTTTTAAGTGGAATGGAAATGTCTAATAAATGAATTTTTCCTTGATGAGAGGAGTGGTTCTCAACTGAGGACGGTTTTGCCCCCCCCGGGGTGGGGGGCAGGGTGTTCAGCTCTGTCTGGAGACATTTTTTGTTGGTCGCCACCGAGGGGAGGAGGGTAGCTGATGGCATCGAGCGGGTAGAAGCCCGGGTTACTGCCAAACACACTGCAGCACCCAGGACAGTCTCCAGCACCAAAGAATTGTCCAGCCAGAATGTCAATAGTGCTGAGGTTGAGAAACTTGCTATCCAGGGCAGTGTCAGGGTTAATATTCAACAACCACTTAAAATTGCAATTAGTACTCTACCATTAAAGTGCAGGATTTTTCCCTGGAACTCTGCTGTAGAATAATGAGAACTGCAGTTACCAGAATCTGGGATAGCTGATAGTTTACTTCCACAACTTCTATTTTATTAGAAATGCTTAAATGGCAATAAGAGAACGTGACACTAGAGCTTCCGAGTAAGTTCCGAGGATGAACTTCATGGTCCCGGTGTTGGTCCTCATTTGGGTCCATACTCTCTTGTAGACACCGAGGACCAGAGAGTGGACAGTCCCAGGCTGTTAGACGGGCTCAGTAGAAAACATTTTCTAAGGCAGACAAGGGATTTGGCTACTCTAGGAAGAGTTTCCAAATTCCAAAGGGGGTTCTGATGAGCACTTAGTTACATGCGGATCTTTGGAATCCTCTTCTCTGCGCCTTTCCCTGAATGAAGGTTTTATTCCTTTGCAGCTTTTGTAATATGTGAACTTGTTGAGGAATTCCACATTTAGTAAGCAAAATCACCGAAACCGCCCCCACTTCCCTTCTGTTGAGAAATGTGTGCGTCCCTTTCATCCCGATTGCGATCTTTGGGACTTTACCCGACCTTCACGGGGACAATTGGTGTAGAGACAATTTGTTATGATATATCCCCACAGATGATCCAAATACCATTGTTTCAATGCAGAACAAAGGGAATGTTTGCTGCTCCTTTTCTTCGGCCCACATTCTTTCTGGGGTTTATTGTGAATGGGAGAGACGTCTAACTTGGAAATGTTTGGAATCGTGGCTCGGATATTCAAAAGATTAAACAGAAAGCCTCCCCAGGCAGGTGCTCTCGGTAAGATACACCACAGCCAAGCCAGGAATCACTTTCTGAGCCATTAACAATGGAAATGCGATCTTTGGTTAACAGGGACTCAGAATTTAGAGCGGGCGAGCGGAGACCAAGGTCAGTGGTTCGCGCCTTGAGATCAATGCGTGCCTCGGACCGAGATCATTTCTGCATGCTGCACTTGTTGGTAACTTTGCCTTCTGCAGTAATTTATGTGACTCATCTGCGGAGCCTCAGAACTTCGGAGAGAGGGTCAGGGGAGCTTCACTTGCAGGCAAATCATCTTCCAGGAGGAAGACATCTCCCCTTCTCTTGTCCTCCGTGCAGGGTTGGCTGCAAGACAAGCAGCAGCTCCGGGCTCTAAATCGGCTACATCAGCCAGAGCCACAGACTCTATCATTTGGGAGGCCTGGGAGAAGGGGCGAGGGGGACAGGGAAGATAGAGCCTCGAAACTGGAAGACAATTTAAAATGAGCAATCATGTGCTGGAGGAGACATTGTTGGCTATAAAAGAAGTACAGGAATAAAAGAGATGGATGGGAAGTCAATTCTTGGGTCTCTCTGCTCTAGGTGATGTACAGTCTTCATTTTTCTGCTCTTGGTCGGCAACCTTTGGTTTCCGACTACTCATTTTCTTTGTAATTTGCCATTAACATACTGCTTCAACTGCTGAAAATGATACAGCCGATGCTCTTAAGATTCACAGGCTGTAGAAAGGCACTCTTCTCTGGCAAGAGAAATACATCTGCAAACACAAATGCACCCAAACATGCCGGTGGCGACACAGAACACACATCCACACACGTGCGCAGTGGAGACTGCCGTAAACATAGGCCATGTGGCAAATGGGATTTGTTCATCGTCTTCGGACTGGAATGGGTCTAGGGGCAGGGGGTGGAGGGAGGGGCGGTCAGATGGGAGGTGGAAAGGAATGAACTTCACCTCCAATTGCACAATCCCTCCCAATATTCTCCAACTCAAGTAAAAGCCCCCAGGTCAGGTCTTGATTGATATTTCCATCAGTTTCATCTTTGAGTGAACGAACACCTAGGTGGCATCTCTCTGCCTGCCAGAAACCACGGCGATGTCCGTGAGTAGGATAACCAAAGTTGCCCTCGAGAATTAGAATCCTAGTGGGTATAAGACGATCTTACACAGAGTTACAGCGTAAGTTATCGTGCCCAGGTTCAAACTGACCTTTCCTTCTTTTCTTTTTTTAATTAACTAATTTAATTTTTAGTAGGCTCTATGCCCAACGTGGGGCTTGAACTCACAACCCCTAGATCAAGAGTCACATGCTCTACTGACTCAGCCAAGAGGCACCCCTGACTTTTCAATTCTAAGTAAGAGTATTGGAATTGGCACCTAAGATTTCTTTCAAGTAATTCCAGTCAATGCAACGGGGCCTCCCAATGGACCAGGAGGTCAGACTGTGGGTGACACTCTTTTATTCACCTGTGGACCATGAGACCTGTGAGTTAGATTCTTCAGTAAAACCAAGGGAGCTTCCTTATTAGTGGAGCTGATAATACTACAATTCTAGCATTTTTAGCCCTAGAATAATTTTGCTTGATACTACAAGTAAATGAAGGCCTACAAAGGGCAAGTGATGTAACCAAGGGCCCACACAGCTCTTTATTTGAAAGAGCTGGGAGTGGAATACAGGGTTGCGCATTTTTCCCCCATTTTCTAGGTTCTTCCTGCAACAGCACATTTTATTCACACCCAGGAATCAAGTAAAATGAGGATCTCCACTGTATTAGGTGTATGTGCCTAAAGATGTGTTCGGATCCAGGCAGGAGAGCTGGAAGACCATTCCATTAAGATAAACAGTGGAAAGCACCTGGCAAAACGCCCGCTATGTGACAGGTCTAGGGACACGGATGGCCATCCTCATGGCCATCGTCCTCCGTGTCTCTATCATTATATTCTAATGCCAGCCTCTATTTGGAAAACTGGTAAATTCACTTCTCAAAAAGATGCCACACCTTACAAAGTCATCTTCAATAGTATTCATTTAAATGTTTACTTGCCCTCCAAAAAATTTACACGCATGGGGTACATTATTATGTAGAGGAAGATCTATTTACTCTCAACTGGAATACATATTTGCATCACTTAAGAAATGTTAAGTAGCTTTTCATTTGTACTGTCTACAAGACAGTGATGATAAAAGATGTCCATGAAGTCTGGAAATATAGTTATTATTAGTTCTTGATCACATTATTTATATTCACCTATGTTTCCAGACTTTATGGACATCCTGTAGATCATAAACATAGTAAACAAGAATAAATTGCTTGCCATTTTGGAGAAATTCCTGATGTTTTGTGTGCTTGGCTTTAAAAAAAAATACATTTTATGATGGAATCTCTGTGTTTATAAACAAAGCCCCAAAAAATTTACAGAGAAAGAAATCATTTTGACTTTCCTACTCAATATTGCTTTCATAAACCATGACCGAATTATGGCAAATCCTAGCTTGAAAGATGATTGAGTTATTTTGTTTAAGTGAGTTTAATATGTTCAGGACTGGGCAATTTTTTGTTGGTGTTGTTTTCCCTAAATTTCATCCTTCTCTGAAGTTTTACAATTCAATCATCTGGGTTAATTTCTCTTAGGCATTTCTGAGCCCGACAATATGGAAAATTTTGTTATGCAGGATTTTTCTTTTAGTCTCGTTCCCCAGGCACATCCTGGAAGTGAAAACAATTTAATTTTCAAAAACATTTTTTTTTACCCTAAAAACTACAGAACAGATTACTTTTTAGTGTGGTTCTTCAAATGATCAGATTCTCTGTGGCTATCAGGCTCACTAGAAAATATGAGACCGTGTCTTAGTCGGCTGTGCCCCCATGAAACTGGTTTTCAGGTTCTGCGATGACAAAAATCATAGCCCGGGTGACCATCTGCCTGGTCAATAAGTGGCCAGGAGTGGCCTGAGTCAGCTAATTGTGCATAATTGGGATTATGTAGTAGAGATGACACTCCCCTCTCCAAACAAAGAAAATCACATTTGTGCTGTTTCATGTGACCACTGATCTCTTCTGGCCAGCAAAAGCAGAAATTTGGGGTGTTGTAAAGTCTGTGTCTACAAATGGCCAAGATGGTAGGAATGATCAATTCTGGGATAAGCACCAGACAATAGGCAGTGGGGGAGGGGAAAAAGGGAGCCGGGGACAGGGGAATCAGAACGAGATGGGGGGAGGTGAGATTTTGTGCTGGGAAAATTATTGTCACCCGTCTTTTAGATTCTGAAATGTAGGCACATGCAGTGTTGAAGACCTGTTTTCAGACCGCCGGGTCTAAAATGGTTATCCAAGTAGCTTCCGAGGACAGGTGTGTTGTGGGGGTCCCTGGTGGGGGCAAGGGGAGAGGGTTTGTGTGTGCGGAGGTGTCAGAGGTGCTGGGGGGGGCGGTGTGAGGAGGGTGAGGAGGGTGTTGGGTGCGCATGGGGCGGGGGTAGAGAGCAGAAATGATGCCACTGATTTCAAGATTGATGATTTGTTTGTTCAAGCCCTTCTGATGAGTCAGGTACCTTGGAAGCCAGGCTGGAGCTGAGACAGCCAGCCCTCCGCAAGAGGGTGACCGGTGGGTGTGCTGGAAGAAGTCAGAAGGAGGGCTTGTCCTCGAGCGGCCCTGGAGCCGGGGCCCAGAGCTGCAAGCAGCACACTGCGGACAATGGCTGCCAGTGGCGATGGAGTGGAGGGCTGGAATGAGGCCCTGTTTCCCAGCCACGATATCGAGAGAGGGGCATGGGTTCTCATGCTCCCCATCCCCCTTCTCCTAGAGAGAGTGTCAAACGCACTGTGGTTGAAACAGTGCCAGCAACACGGTCAATTCTGGCCAGAAAGCCTTGGTGCAGCCTTAGTCCAGGATTGCTCAGCCTTGGCCCCATGGTCATTTGGGGTTGGACAATCCTGTGTCGTGGGGCTGTCCTGTGCATCATCGGATATTTACCAGCACCCCGATCTCTACCTACTAGAAGCCACAGCACCACTTCTTCCCTGCCACCGCCCCACCACCCCATCGTCTCTTCTCCCCAGATCGTGACAACCAAACATGCTTCCAAGATGGTGCCAAGTGTCCCCTTGCTGAGGGGTGGGAGCCAAATCACCCCAGGTGGAGAATCACTGTTCTGAGCCCTCATGCTCCGCTCTACTACTATCAATTGAGGCAGAGTCTTTCCCAAAACTCAGATCCTCTGAGGAGTTGTGCCTTCTTAATCCGGCCGAGTGTGTACATTTGTTCAGGTGTGAGGCTTTGCGTCTGTGTGTGTGTATACGTTCACATGTGGCTGTCCATCTTCTACTGACCACTTGAGAATGCTCTGGGAGTCAACCAGCCCTTGTTTTAAGGGTCAGTCCAAATTCCAAATGTGCAAGGCCACAGGGCAACCTCTGGGATTGAGCCAGGCAGACCCCGCCGAGCAGACCACTCCCAGATCCCCTTACTCACTGGGCACCTGCTACGTGCCAGGCTCTGTGTTCTGAAGACACGGAAGGAAGAAATAGGGCCAGACCGTTGTCCTCAGGGGGCTTACGTTCCAGAAGGCGGAGGCAGCGTGGAATGTGAGGATCAGATGATTTCAGGGAGCCTGGCTTTCCTCTGGGTCAGACTTTTCCAGAAGCTGCGAGGCTTCAGTTAGGGGCTTCCACCTCTCAAGCCCCTCCAAGTCCGGGAGGGACCTTTGGCAACGAGTTCACCAGTTTTTATAAATTTGGCAAAAAGTTAAGAGAGCTTTTCTTCACAAGGGCCCTCAGGTTGCATAAAACTCGGACTCCCCCCAAAACTGGGATCTGTCCCTGATTTTCAGCTTCCTGTACATTACAGAATCAGGTCCCCTTTTCAAAATGTATCCGGAAGGAGGAGAAAAATGCATCCAGTTTTAATTCACTGACAGCAGGGGAAGAAAGAAAACAACATCCATCCGAAAAAACAAAGTGATGAGAAAAGAATCCGGTAGATCACCCATCTGGGTGGTTACTCGGGTGCTCCCCTTCAGAGACCGGGGTCCTCAGATTCGCACACACCGGGGTGGAGGAAGCAGGGGAGCCGGGATCACCGCCCCCCCCCCCGCCCCACCCCCCGGCTGGGGAGGGAAGCTGCCATTTCTGGTCGGGCAGGGCTGAGCTGCTGGCCAAACCCCCGCTAGCTAGAAGCCGGCCACGGGGCTCTCCCGGCCATTGTGAGCCCGTATTGATCAGGCAGGGCCATAGGGCTGCAGCAGCTGAAGCTCTGGGGTGGGCAGCATTGATCCCCTCCCCAGGTTATTTATAGGATGCGCCAGCCTGGCAAGTAACCGGGGGAGAGCTTGTTTAACGAGGGTTCAGGGCGCTCTTCGCTAGCTGGTTAACTTTAAGTATTGGAAATGGGATTGATGCGCACATAATAATATTATGATTCATACAAACCACTTCTCAGGCAACTCAATATATTTCATTACCTCCTTTCTAGCAAATGTATTGATTTCTGTTTTGCGGTTTTATAACACAATTTCAAGGCTGTTGTGGGCTTAATGAGCCGTGTTCTTATGATGTTTAAAAAGATTTGAAGCTATTGTTGAAATAAATATTATGGATCACCCCCTCCCGAGGCTCCCCTCCCTCTCTCCCTGCCCCCCGCCTTCCTCCTCGCCCCCACCCCCACCCCCCCAGCCCGCCCCTCCCCTGCCCGGGCGGTGCCGCCAGCGGAAAGCAGGGGGCTGCAGCTCTGCGGCCCTTTGTGGCCCAGATCAAAGGACCCGAGCGTCACAAAGGCCGCCCCACTCGGGCCGCGCGGCCACACACAGCCGCACCTGCAGCACGGCCAAATGTCATTGTCGCTTCTGCGGGGCGAGCGCGGGGGACGCACCTCCGAGGCGGCAGATGACTCTAATAACGCTTGATGAGAATTGATGGGGAAGGAGGCAGCGCAGTGTCCAGGGCTTTTTATTAGCTGCCCCGACTGCCCGAGCCCGAGCCCGAGCGCCTGCACCTGTGGACCCCCTTCCTCTCAGCCTTTATGGAAGTTGACAGATTTTATTAACTTTAAGGAAGAACTTTCCAGCGTGCGGAGGGCTGCAGTTTATTTTGTATTCATGCGAAACGGAAACCGAAAAAGCCATGTTTACATATTTACCGGCCCCAGTGACTTCCCTCTGGGGCTCCATAAGTCACGTTCCAGATTAATTTTGTCATAAAATTGACTAGCGTGCTAAGGGATCTTGGGAGTTTGGGGGCTGTCGTTGGATGTGTGAATTTTTTTTTTCAATGGGAGAAAGCTATATTCAATTATCTAATATCTTAGAGGAACCTCCAAAGACTTCCCAAATCGTGCAGAAATTGGAATTCTTTTTAAAGGCGTTTGCTCCTGGGGAGAGAGCATTTGCAGGAACCCGAGTAGCTTTTGCTCACAGCAAGGCTTTCCAAATCTTTTTGATAAACTAGAAACAAAGGCAAGGACCAGAAGCATCTTCAAACTTTGTGAGAGTGACTCTCTCTGGGGGTCTTGGGGTGAGGGGCTCATGCATGTGTTTGTCCTCAGACATTGGAGGCTAAGCCCCAACACATTTTGAAGGAACACATTTTAGTTTTTAGTAAAATGATATGGTTGGTGGGCAAACTATCATTCCATAATCCAACATGATTTTACGTAACTTCTACGCTCTATTAGAAAGATCCTAACTGGGGGGACAAAGTAGTAGGATTTTGCTTATATTCCTAGTTGTCCACTGCTCTCAGGATATTTTTAGGGTTTATGTCTCATGACAAATGGAAGTCTCCAACTATGAAAATTCATGTTATATTAATGGCCCAGTGTTGAAAATTCAGCCACGGACTCAGCTGGGTATATTGCTTATTAGCTTAAAAGCATAAAGCTTTCTAGAGCTTCCTTTTGTGTGCCAAATAAACTTCAAATGAACCGAGGATCATTTTGCAGGAAACTCTTAAGTTGAGCGATAATAGAAAGTAGTTAGTAGAATATTACACTTTTCATTTGGGCAAACAGATGGGATGCCTGCTTTTAGATTTAATCAGGGGCTGACAGACAGGTAGGACGCCGGCATATTTTAGTTGGAGTCTCTTTCTTTTCAGGAAAGAATGAAACTACTTAATATTCAGTATATCCGCCCCCTCCCCAATCTATTCCACTATGCCCCGTGATCTCGAATGCCTAACTTTTTCTCATTTCTGATGACATTTACAAAGTACAAAGGGCATCTAAGTGCAAGTGAATCCGTTTATTAACACATCTTTTACTCTATTCTTCCCTTGCAAAAAAAGTTATGTGTGTGTGTGCACACGCACGCATGTGTGTGTGTATGGTTAAAAAATAAAACAAAGGCTGTTTAAATCACCAAGAGCACACTCAAATCTCCATTTACACAGACACAGACGTAAATAAATGATTTAACAATTTGGGAGCCATGAGTCTCTGACCTCATGCTTTCTCAACTAACCTTTTTAAAAGATTTTGATATCAATTGTTTCTCTTTTTTCCCCAGAAGCATAATACGTGGTAACCTTAGCATGCCCAATCTGTTTCAACAGGAGCATACAGACAAGTCAGCCAATGGTGGATTTTAATATCGTGGCAAAGCTTATATTACCTTGCTGGAAACCAAATCTCCCCCCACCTCCTTCAAATGCAAGTCCCTTGACACCCCCCCCATCGGAGATCATTTGTTATGCAGAGTTTTGTGAGGCAATCAAAATTAATTCACTGCGATCTTTTCACCTAGAACCTCCAGCCTCTAATAATGGGCTTTCTCAACAGGTGTTCATTGTGGCAATCTGACTTCAAATTGCCAGACTAAAGGTTTTATTCTTTCGTCATTTCTTTTTCAATCTCAAACTTGTAATTTACTAATCTGTAGCAGCTCTCAAGGAGGGCCCAGCTGCCTACCAAGAGGGGACATGTACCTCCTAGGAGGCCAGGGCAGGAGAACTTCACCTCTGGACAACCGGGAGGGAAAACTGGAGATTCACAGCCTGGGCGGCGCCCAGACGGACTTGATCCCAGGGCCCCCTTCCTCCGAGGCTGACCTAAAATTGGTGATATCTGATTGGTGATAGCAGACCCCTCCAGAAAGGCCTCAGGAACGTCCTGGGTTTTGCATGAGTAGAGACGGGATTTTAGTGGTGGTGACACCGATCGCCAGAAAAATACCATGCAGAAGGAAAGGGTTTTTAAAACTTCCCTCTTTCAGCTCGGCCAGTGGAACTGGCCCAGGCTAACACACTGTCTCTGTCAGCTCTCAGATCTGCCTCCTTTTACGATAACTCTAGAGTGGGAAGGGAGTAATTCGAATTAAGTTTTACTGCAGGGATTCTTGGACTTCATGGCTCATCAGAATCAAGTTGGCTGAGTGTGTGTGAGAAAGCAAGAGACCAGACTCCGCCATTTCCAGATTGCTAGAACTCTAAGTGCCAGGGTTCCGGTCCTAGAGATTCTGATGTATTGTAGGTTGGCCCCAGGCCTGGGATTATACAGTTTAACAAGTATCACGGGGGCCTGATGCTAGGGGCCTTGAATCCTTTTCATCATGGCTCAGTAATCCCATCTCTATAATGGGTTCCCCCCTCTTCAGTCTCCACAATCACGCGGTTCCCAACATAGACTCACATAGCGACCCCTCTGAGCAGGTATCCCTGGGAGGCCACCCGTCTGGCTAACAGGTGGTTTCTTCCTAAGGAGATGACATCATGGAAGAACATAGGTGAGGTTGTCAAGAAGTAACCAACTTTGCCAGGTAGTAATCCTTGTCCTCCTGGTTTTGTGGGTAAATGATGCCTGCAGCTTGTTTATTACCTCTGGGCTGATGTCAGAGAGGATGCAGCCTAGGCTGAGGAGGGGGCTTTGTGCAAAGACTGGAACTAGAGGCAAATCCTCCCTGACATGGGGGCCCGGAGACTGCCCGAGGGTTAGGAGGGCATCGGGAGGTGTCCATTGCAGGTCTCGGCTTTGTCATAGGCTAGGAGCCGGCGTTCTGCAAGGGGTCAGAAGGGAGGCAGGGTGACGATCCTTGTCCTGTCCTTCCCGACTTAACGGAAAGAGGGTTTGGATTCCTTTGGTATGTGCTGTTTGGAGGAGACATAGACCCAGGCAGCTTCAGAGAGGCAAACCAGACTCTTATGTGAATCCAAAACAATGATAGAGAGTCCGGAGATGCTAGAACATCCGGGATGTATTGAGAATCCCATTGTCTTGTTGGCCACCTCTCCCCTGAGGCCACTCCTCCCTGGACTAATCCCCCCTTGGGAGGCAGGAGGAGCCTTCCGACCCCCTTTCCGGAGACCATCGCGCCTTAGCACTTTAGCTTGGTTGTTTCCTTGTGAAGGCTCCCCTGGATCCATTCAAAACTTAATTATGGCTGTAAAAACCCGTGCAAGGGCAGAGTGGTGTTGGTGTGCGTGTGCACAGTGTCTCTTCCAGCACACTCATCGGCGTGTGGGGCCGGGCAGCGGCTCTGAGCACTGATGGGCATTGATTTTGTAATACATGAGCGACTCTGTTCTGCTCGCCCGAGCCTCTTCCGTTTCATGGGGGAGTGGGAAGGTTTCTTGGGCCCCAGACGCCAGGGAGCCCCTCCCTCACCACCAGTCTATCTATGGACGAAAAATCCTACCTACCCCCCTCATTTCTGGATTGCACAAAGCACCCCCCAAGGGAGGGGAGACACTCAATAGCCTCTTTCAGAAAATGTGCATTTTTTTCCCCTCGGCCTCACTGTAGGCCGAGCGGATGTGGCTGAAAGGCACCCCAAGGAGGTTTCTAAGCAGGAACCGCCACCTCGGGTGCATTGGGCCGCTTTGGCGACAGACTCGTCGGCAGCTGGGAGCTACTGTCAGCCTGGAGAAGTGATACCTGCAAATGGTATTATGCTCTAAGAGCCTGTTCAGCATAAATCACTGATGTACTTTATAAATACATAAATGCATATGTCAATGGAACCACAGTCCACGTATGGAGGGTCCCAGAAAAGAGTACCTTCATTTGACAGATGAGAAAGTCAAGGCCCAGAGTGGGGAAGACTCTTGATTGAGGTCACACAGCTGGTTTGGTAGGAACCATCTTTTGACCAGCCGTTCAGAGATTTCAAGCTGTGGAACTATCACACTCTTGGTAGCAAGAGGATCATACTTTCCATTTTTTTTTTTTTTTTTTTTGGTTTAATGTTTCCCAAGTGCTTGTATTTATGTTACTATATGTTCATTCGAATCATCCCTTCTTTCATTCATTCAACAAATATTGAGCATCTATCATGAACCAGGCACATCAGAGCTGGGGATACGATGGTGAGCCAGGCAGACATGATTGATGCCCTCAAGGAACTTTTGGTCTCGTGGGGGAAACAGACATGAAACAGATAATTACACGTAACTAAGTGACCAGAAGGGGAAAGTTCCGTGGTGTCCTACAGAGACCTGACCACGTGTGGGCGTGAGGCTGGGTGCATTAGCCCAATCTGGTTCTGTCTTGCTGCAGAACAAATAGACTCCAGACCTCGGGGGTTAACGAGACGTATGTGTTTCTCTCTCCTGCTCCTTGTGCTCACTCAGGAACTGACTCACAGAGGCACCATCTCAGCCCAGCTTCCACGCTCACAGGAGAAAGGAATGCATTTCAGTGTTTCTTCCTAGAGGCAACCGTGTCACTTCTGCTCACATTTCATTGGCCAGTTCAGTTCACATGGCCACGCGGGCCTTGAAAGAGGGTGGGAGGGAACCAGATCCAGAATGCCTACCCGGTAGGGTTAGAGGTGGCTTCTCTGAATCGTGTGTGAGTGTTCACCAGGGACAGGTGAACACAATAGAAGTGCCAGCAGCCTGAGCGCAGGCCCTGAGGTAGGAAGAATCACAGCCTGGGTGAGTGACGGAAAGAAGTAGCTGGAACCCAGTGAGCCAGGGGAACGTGGTTCCCATGCATACAGGACATGTGGGGACTTAGACACCAACTGACTGTTAGTCTATACCACAGAGAGAGGAGAGTGGCCAAGCAGTGTTCCTTTTGGCTTCAATATGAGGGACAAGTGGGTAGGGAGAAGAAGGGCTTCAGGGCGTGGGTGCTCACGCACCACCACACACCTGCGGGGTGGCAGAATGCCCATTGTATTGGAAGGAAATCGTGGACCAGAGAGCTTGAGGTGCTTGGCCCAAGGGTTGCAGCTCCTAAGCACTAAAACCAGGATTCAAAGCTTCTCCCTTGGACTCGGACGCTACCTGGTCCTCCCACAGCCCACAGGGGCTTACGCCTGACGTCGGAAGAGCCTGCAACATATTCTGTCCTCCCTCAGCACCTTGTGGGGCAGCACTTATGTTTGCTAAGTCTCAGTTTATTGAACAGAATTTCTGGTCAAAGCAGAACTCTGATGTTCGTATTTCCAATTGCTAAGGGACTCCTTCATGTCACGCTTCTGAGAAAACTTCCAAAAGGTGATCTTTGTGTATCAACAAAGGATGAAACGTTGGGGACATCAAAGAGAAGTTTAGAAATGGCTGCTGGGAGAAGCAGGGAAGTCTTTTCCATGCTGAGCCCCCATCTCCCAATTAGCATACAAAAACATTTTTAAAGGAATAACCTTTACTAATAAAATGCTATAATCTCAATAAGACATTTCAGCAGGGGAATTATTAGATATTAATTCATGCCTAGTTGCACTGACAGCTCTCGGCCGTCAATTCAGGCCTAATAGCACACTAGGTGAGAATTAATATACCATAATTCACGCTCTGTCATGCATTATTGCTTAAATAAGATACATGAAGAATAACCTATTCTGGCAAAATAACTGGGATTCTCAGAGTTCTCCCAGCCAAGTTATAAATAGTTACGTTAGGATCCAGAATTTTTTTGTATTACTAAATTTGAAATAAATTGCATATATGTATCCTCATCTGTAATTACTGTGAACATTTTTCTTAAGTACTAACATTAAGTTCAGTCATATTCCATGTTTTAAAATTGAACTTAAGCAAAATCACATAATTTTCTTGAGACCAAAATAGAAATTTCTTTCTTCCATATATAATTGTATCTGGTGCGACGGCATGATAGAGCGTATCAGGACAAAGGCTCAGGAAAGATGAAATGGGTCTGACCCAGAGGGGTACAAAATAGAAACAGTGGGGGGTCAGGGGGCCTAGAGGATAGTCTATTTATGTTGATGAAGAGTTTGAGTCTCGCTGGACAGTTACTGTGACTCATGATGCCCGTTTCCCTAGCAAGGGAGTGCAGTCGGAGGCAATCCCTGTCCTCCAGAAGCTTCCAGCCTCCTGAGAGAGACAGTATTGGTGTAGGCGATAAACTAATCTTGGCCTCAATGGGTAACATCAGAGAAAATACCAAGGCGTGAAGAGGAAGACCATGGAGTCCTTTGGGAGAGTTTTGTCGGCAGAGCGGTTGGCTCCCAGAGTTATAAGATGAATTGCTGATAAACTATCCATGTGTTTATCATATTGTTATTGGGCACCTTACTCCGTGCCAGTCCCTGGGACAGACACTGAGCCGAGGAAGAAGCTGGCTGTCCGATGAGGGAGTGGGCACTTACAGATAAGAGATAAGCACAATGCCACATGGCAACAGCCAAAACCAGGGTAACACAAGGGCTCAGAAGGGAGCAGAGCCTGTCTCAGCCTAGCGGTGGGGAATCTGATCAAGGAGAACTTCGTGGAAGAGGTGACACCTGAGATGGGTCTTCCAAGAGAGGAATTAGCCAGAGAACATATTGAGAGCGAGGGCCAGGGTGGGCAGAAAGCGCAGGTAGAGGAGAGGCTGAGGAGGCCGGAGGGCAGAAGGGTGGCAGAGTGCGGTGAGGGGCTCGTGGGTTGCCCTCATGTTTTTTTACTTTGAGATTCATGAGATTTTACTTTGAGATCCCACCATCAGAGTGATCAGTGAGGTCTGCACCCAGGAAGACAAGCGGGGAAGCAAGGAGAGCAGGTAGGAAGCTGTTGTTTCAGTCCAGGGGAGGGGATGGACGCCAGGACTAGAGCAGACAGAGGGGTGATGGAGGTGGGACAGGGAGGAGGCAGAACAGGCACATGTAGACACTAACGGGAAGGAGGATGAGTTTAACGGAGGACGTGGTATGTTCTAGGCCTTGAGCTCCTTAGGAGAGAAGTCTGGGCTGCATGTCAGGTTTTGAAGGCCTCCCACATTCGTAAACCTAGAACATTGGAGGGGAAAGAGCTCCTGGAGATCATCTACCCATCCCACCACCCATTTCAAAGATGGGGAAACTGAGTTCCAGAAAGTAGGGGGGAAACTTGACAAATCACAACAGATCTCTGAATCCTTTCCCAGACTGATGACTTCCTTTCAATGGAAAGTTTTCCACTTTAATTGCCAAATTAGAAAACTGACTGAGAGCGTGGGACAGAAATCCTAAGTAGAGTGATGGCCTACAACAGCATTCCCTAAACTTAGGTCGCTCTCAAACGGCACTTGTAAATTTCACCATGCTCAGTTACCTCGTATTTTAATTAACTCCATTTTTTTTTTTTGCTTTAACGAATTTATTCAAAAGAGAAAGCTTATATCACTTCCATACATGGACGCTGACCTTCCTTTTCCTATTAAAAAGAAGTAAACCTGAAAATTAACTCCATGAAGATAAAGCAATCATAAAATGTTAGCCAGATACTGTTTCTTTTCTTTTTTATTTATTTATTTATTTATTTGACAGGGAGAGAGCGCAAGCAGGGGGAGCAGCAGAGGGAGAGGGAGAAGCAAGCTCTCGGCTGAGCAGGGAGCCCGATGCAGGGCTTGATCCCCGGACGCTGGGATCATGACCTGAGCCGAAGGCAGATGCTTGACCGCTGAGCCATCCAGGTGTCCCCAGATACTATTTCCTGCCTGAAGCCTACTCTCTCTTTGTTAGAGAGAGAAAGAGATTGTCAAATTTTGGAGAGGTGTGAAAGACATATTGGCACCAAACTGAGCCCTTCTGCTTGTCTCTATGGAATTAGAAGAGAATTGAAAAGGGAAATTTTGTCTTGCTGCATGATTCAAGGTCCTGAAGAGGTATGGCCCTGTATTTCCTAAAACATGCCACACCTTGAGAAATACTGGGCTAGTAAAAAAAAAAAAAAAAGTATCACTTGCACATGTTCCAAAGATGGGCTGTTTTATTGATCTATCAAAACAAAAGAATAAGAAAACGCCAAGTTGGCATGAATGACTTTATCAAAGATGCAATCAAACCTATCTCAAAGAACTCTTCTTGAGAAGGCTTTTGGTTTTGCCATTTCAGGTCAAACAAGGATGATTCCCTGTCCTGCCCCTGCCTCCTGGTATAGTCATAGCTCAAATGAGAATTTACACCCAGGAGTTGTGCTTGTGCCAATCAACTATCTGCTAAGACGTCTAGATCTTCCCACTGCATGGAGGAAGCAAGAGCACGGTGTTGGAATAACACCTCCCTGGGAGTTACGTCTACGCCCACTGTGGGGGGCGTGCCGAGGGCACAGCACACATCCTGGCTTAGTTTGGGGGCAAACTAGGCATCCGTTGCTTCTCAAACGTATGTCCTGGGCTCGGCTCCCGATCTTTTGTTTCTAGTGCTTTATAAGTTTGGATTCCCCCAAAAGCAGAGCCTGAGAAAAGGACTTGGGTGCAGATAGCTTATTTGAAAAATGTCGCAGAAGGCAAGAGTTGAAGGAGCAGGGACAGTAAGAGAAGAAAGGAATAAAAGCCAGAAAAAGTGATGGAGCTGGTTACTGCTACGGGACCGTCTGGGGACCAGGCAGCAGGGACATACTCAGTATCTTCCGGCTCACAGAGTGAAGCTGGAGTTATCTCAGGCTCCCCATCCCCCCCATGGGAGGAGGGTCAGCCCCGGGTGTGTGAGGACCCCTCCCTGGACTCTGAGGCTGTCCCTGCACCAGAGCTGAGCAGCTGTTCATATTTCCCCGCACACCGGAGCTTAGAAGAGCGGAGAGGTGGCCCAGCATGTGGACATTGGATGGAGAACTGTCTACCACGCCGGTGCTGAGGTCAGCTGGGCCACCAGGCTATGGATCAGGCCCCAGAGCGGCTATGCTTCGCCATGTCCTCCCCACCTCTGAGATACGTGGGTAGTGTGGAAGCCCCTGGTAAGATGCACCCCAAAGAGTGCCATTCTGCTCTGTATCTTTCCCCCAGGTGGTGGGAGGGAAGGTGGAGGGCAGAGTCCCCCTTGAATCCCTCCCACCTCTCCCCACCCACCCCACCTTTCTCATGGAAGCTGCCTCACCTTGTGTTCTGGGAAACCTTCCAGGTGGAGAAACCCTGCTTTGGCCTCCCTCCCAGAGCTCCACTGTCTGTTTCAGGCTGACCTTGATTTTCCATTTCCTTTGCTGTACCGCTGGCTGGAGGGGCCTTTTCAGGGCCACTGGCTCTCAGGACCCAGCGACCCCTTCACAGGTGTAATGTGTGGTTTGAGCAAGCTGGTCTGGCTGGGAGGAGGAAGAGGAGCAGGAGGGGGTACGGCCTCCTCAAGGAGGAGCTACCCGTACATCAGCTTCACCGCCCGTGCCTCTGACCCTCCCCCAGCCCGTGGCCGGTGACCTGTCCCCCTTGCCGGAATGGAGACACAGGTGGAAACTGCGGGGCAGGGGCTGTGGAGGGTGAGCTCCCCTCGCCAGCCTCCCTGCCCGCCCCCCCTCCCCAGCTTGTCTGCAAGGGATGCAGAAATGTCAATTGTCTCCTAGCTCTTACTTGGCTAACCCAATCAATCCATATGAAAAGAACAGATTAAATTGACTGATCCTCATATATTTAATGATTGCTGCTATTTGACCGGGATGCGTTTCTCAGGAAGCGCTTGTCACAGGCTATTGATAGAGTCTTTCAATCCGGCCTTGCTGCATGTTGGGCTTTCTGGCTCCCCAAGATGGCCAGTCTCGGGTGACCCCAGAGCTCGCGCTACAAGAAAAGGAGATACTCTTCTTCACTGGTGGGCCACTGGGTTTAACTCTTGGCTTCTGGATCTTTCGGCAGACACAGCCTCCGGCGCAGACGGTAACGTGACTTCCCACCCCATCTTTGCAATTTCTGGGGAGGTCTCTGCTGATCACAAGGAGTGCCATGGAATGCTTAGACAAAATACTTCTCTAGGCAAATGTGTCGCGATTTGCAATACATTATGCGTGATGATAAGATTAGGGACCAATTCTCGAGTGTTTGTCTTACATATTTATTGGATTTCATAGTCACAGAAACCCAGAAAGGTTGATATTTTTCCTTCCCTATTTGGGGGTGAGGACACTGAGGTACAGAGAGGTTAAGGAACGTGTCCGAATTCGCACAGCAAACCCGTGGCAGGGCTGGGCTGCAAGCCCACCCCACTAGACTGCACGTACTGAGCCATTCACCACCGCACCATGGTCATAAAACTCCTGTGTGCCATCGAATATTGTGTGTGCGATGGGTCTATGCATTGTGATGACATTTGACTAAGATGCCAGGCCTAAAAATATGGCAGCACGGTCTCCCTCATCCCTGAGGTTACACTGTCTCTGCAGACTCGAGGATGGAAAGTCTCCAAGACAACCTGATTCCAGGTGCCTGCCTTACCTAGCAATATTGTCAGAATACTTCCTCTACTCTCTCTGTCTTTGTCTCTCTCTGTGTCTGTGTCTCCTTATGTCTCTGCCTCTATCTCTGTCTCTCTATCTCTCTGCAGCTGAGAGGCTGGAACTTTCAACTTAACACGCATCCTAACTACCCATGCTTTAAAGACCTGTTTCATATATTCACCAAACAACCATTTACCAAGAACCTACCAGATGCCGGCCGCTATGCTATAGGAAAAAGAAAATGACACAGTTCCTGCTCTCAGGAAATGCAGACTCCTTTCTGCAAATGCATAAAGACAATTGCAATATAGCATAAGTCCTGTGACAGGTACTTGGGGCACGGTGGTGGCCCAGAGGCAGCATGCCCCCTTAACCGGGGCCACATGCGGAGGGCTTCCTGGAGAAGGTGGCATTTGCACTAAGCCTTGAAGAGTATGTGGTCATAGCCAGTTGGAAGAGAGCTTGCTTTCAAGGAAGACTTGTTTTTTTTTGAAAGTATGGTTTTTACTTTGGGTAGTTAGGATTGGTTGGCGCATGGTAGCCAGACCAGGGGAGGATGGGTGAAGATGGGGTGTGTGTGTGTGTGTGTGTGTGTGTGAAGAGCACTAGGAAATAAGACCAGAAGGGTTAAGCAAGTTTGACTTCCACCCCGGGGGGGGGGGGGGGGGGGGGGAACTGGGCTGCATGGAAGGACTTTAAGCGGGGTTAGGAAGCTAACAGCTTGCAGCTGAGAGTCTGACCTCAGGCACCAGGGATGTGGTTCAAGTTCAACCCTCTCACTTAAGAGCTGCATGGCCTTGGGCTACTGTGTGTTTAACCTCCCAGTCCTGGCCAAGTAATAATACCCATCTCAAAAAAAAAACAAACAAACAAACAAAAAAAACCCATCTCAGACCATAGCTGCAAGGCCTGAAGGAGGTGGTGGGGGGGAGGTGATGAAGTGCTTATTGCCAGAGCCAGGCACATAGTAAGTGGTAAATTAACTCCAGCTGCCTTTGTGATCTGATTTGCATTTTAGAAAGTTCCTTCGGGGTGGGGTAGGTCTCAAGAATTCAGGCTGCCATGTATGTAGATCACAGATAGGGTCCTGGGGCCAGAAATGCCAGGAGCCTGAGCCAACACGGCCGGGGGAGGGGGTGGAGACACTGAGGAGCAGGTATTAAGGAGCAGGGATGTTAAGGGGGTCCCATTGGCAGTCAGCAATTCCAAGGGGATGAGGGAGATGGAGGACTTCCCGGTCTCTGGTTTGGTGATGGGGTAGACAGTGGTGTCAGTTGTCATAGGAAATGCCACAGGCTTGTGGGGGGAATGGAGAGCCCAGACATCTTGGGTTTGAGGGGCTGATGGCCCATCACTGACACCGGCTGGATGGTTCTTGGACAGGTGGGTCTGACTCCTGGCAACTTCCTCCTCTCCAGAGGATTGAAAGCTCCTCACAGCCTGGGGCATAATTTGTTCTTTTGTATCTTCCAGAGAACGGCCCTCAGGGCAGGGTCTACAGAATCCTGAACCTCTCTTAAGGAGACCCTAGATCAGATAAGCACCACCTCCTAGAAGCTTCTGGGACCACTCCCAGCCCAGAACTCTCTCTCCTCTTCATTCTTACAGCGTGACATCTTCTTTGGGGGTCATTTTATAACTGCGGCTCTGTCATGGATACAAAGGCATCTTGCCTCGCTAAATGACAAACTCCTAGATGGTGGGGCAACTCCTTTTCTGCCACCCACCCCTGCCTGGCTCGGGGCTGGGGTCTGTTGCCTCACTGATGGATGAGAGAATGCTGCCTGTGGAGAAAGCTCTGGGACGTACTGCTTGGTCCTCTGGTGTCTACAAAAACGGGGACCTTGCTCAGCCCACTTGGAAGGGGACATCTGATCAGGGAGGTGAGCCACCAAGGGGAGCCCGAGATGTCTGCTCGGAGCTCACGGGGCTGGCCCATGACCTCGGGGAAGCTGGCTGTTGGGGAGCCCCCGCCTCACCCCAAGGGGCTCTGGGAGGCAGATGCATTTTTAGCTCAGCCCCAACTCCTGGTGTGTAAACACAGCATCGGAGTCCCAGGCTCTGAGAAGGCGGAGCCCACAGAGGCCTGACTCCTTTTATGGCTTTCTCCGTCCCTCTCCCCCAACCATCCTGACCTTCCATACCTCATTCTTGACTCTCTCCCGCCCCACCACATTCCTGAGCATTTGATCTAGGGTCTATAAGTAGATGTAATAAAATGCCAAGTTTCTTTAAAAAGAAAATCACACACCCCCGAAGATTGAACCTGGGGGTGGTCCAATAATAGACAACAATGCTCAGCTCACTGATGTTGGGCTGGGGCATGTCGCCTGCCTGAAGTCTCAAAGTCCCAGGGTCCCTGCCTGTGGCTCGGTTTTTGCCAATCATTTCTCTCTTAACCTGTATTTATTTTTGTTTTGCTAAAGGAAGCCACACATAATTTAAGAGCAACATGAAAAGCCTGAGCTAGAAGGCTCTCTTCTCTCCCTTCTTTGAGCAGAGGTGGAGTCAGAGGGGATGTTGGAATTGGTCCTTTCTGGCTTGTGAGTGTCACCCGTCCAGGAAGCGTGGGAAAACTCTGGTCCTTTACTTTGGGGGAAAGCGAGAGGGGAGATGCCCCAGACGCCCCATCACCCTAGACGGTCTGCCCCTCTCTAACCAGGGACTGTAACCTTCTTCATTACCAGATGGTTACTAGGTAATCTTGCAGTCTCTTCCCTTGTCAGACCTCAACCTCTCCTTCTATAAAATGATGGATTCGATTGAGAGTCCGATTAGAAGGGTTCGCATAGCTAAGCCGATGAGAGAGAGAGGGTTAGCGGACATCTAGAACCCTCATTCTTCTGGCTTGATTTAGAGGTGACTTCAGGTGGCAAGGGTATGTATCACATGCTGCCCTTTCTGCAAGGCCTGCCCGGACCATTAACCCAAGGCCTCCCTCCACCCCACCTTTGCCTCCATAATTAATTCTAGATACATACTTTGTCTACAACAGAGCTTCTCAACCTGGGCACTACTGACATTTTGAACCAAAGAATTTTTCATTCTTGGCCTAATTCCTTGTGCATTATAAGATGCTTAGCATCCTTGGCCTCTCTGTGCTAGGGGGCCAGTGACACCCCCTAGTTGTGACAACCAAAAAGATCTCCAGACATGGCCCAGGATCTTGGAGTGGGGGCGGCAAAGTTGCCCTCAGTTGAGTACCATGGTCTACATGATCACACTGGGCTGTATTTTTTTTTTTTAAAGAGTGCCTATTTATTTATTTATTAAGATTTTATTTACTTATTTGAGAGAGAGAGACAGAGATAGTGAGAGAGAGCACAAGCAGGGGGAGTGGGAGAGGGAGAAGCAGACGCCCCGCCAAGCAGGGAGCCCGGCGCGGGGCTCGATCCCAGGACCCTGGGATCATGACCTGAGGCAAAGGCAGACACTTAACCGTCTGAGCCACCCAGGCACCCCATACATTGGGCTGTATTTTATTATTTATCTTTTGCCCTCACTCTGAGCTCCCTCCCGGTCAAGGCTGTGTTTATTCACTTCTCTGGCACATAGTAGGTGTATGGCATTGGTAGGAGTTACAGTAGGTCTCTGGGTCCAATGGACTTTTTGCACTTTTTATACCATAGTCATCTTCTTATGATAAATATATTCATTAATTGCTGGTGAGTGCCAGGCGCCTCTCTTCTGGGGATACACTGAAGAACGGGGACCGTCAAGGGCAGGGCCTTCAGTGGCGCTTACCTTCTCGTGGGAGCAGGCTGGTAAGGGTAGATGAGCGATAAATAAATGGACAAGTGAGCAAGATCATTTCCAGCAACGATGAGGAGAATATTTAAAGGGCCAGGGACAGAGAGTGCATAGAGCGTCTTAGACAGGTGGTAGGGATACCTCTCTTGGAAGATGATGTGTGAGCTGTCCTTGACACTTAGTGGGAGGGCAGAAGTACTTCTCTCAAGTATTCATCTTCGCTTTCCCATCCATCTCCTAGTGGTCGGCACTTAGTAGGTACTCCATAAATATTTGTTGGTAGAGTGAATGCTCTTCCCTCTCGGTGCAAGGGGAGTCGGGGTTACAAATGCTCACCACCCTTTGTGTTCTGGCTTTGGTTCTAGAATTATCAACCAATAGGGTGTGAGTGCTATAACATTCGTGGGCAAAGTCTGAATCACCCCCCCAACCCTCCTGCCTCCATGCGGTTCTATTTTCACAAAGCGAGTTTCTTTAAAATAGACGAGACAGGAATGTCCTCTCCAAATCAATCATTTAATCACACATCAATCATCATCAGCATTTAAAACCTGAAACCACATCTATACACTCTGGCCACTTCCCGGCCCAGGTGTGAACCCCAGGACGGACCACGGGGGGAATATGCGAGCTTCCCACCCACATCTACCTTGCTGATCAAGTGTGCTCCGAGGACGGGGTAACATTACCATTGTGCCCGGATAAGAAAGTCCCATTCCGGCCCCCACCCCGCAGCAGGGGGGAAGGAAAAAGAGCTTAATCATTAATAACACTAACTTGCATTTCTAGAGCCTTGAAAATGAGAATTTTGCCCTTTTTTCCCTGGGAGTAAATTGGGTCAGAGTGTCCCCAGAATTTACATTTCAATTAAAAATACAATAATAACACATTGTGCTAATAGTGAATGATTCCGACTCAGGGGAAGATGACACCGCCCGCTACTTTGTTAATGAAAAGCCCCCTTCATTCGGACGGGCCACACATC
Source organism: Phoca vitulina (assembly GCF_004348235.1). Lineage (NCBI taxonomy): Eukaryota > Metazoa > Chordata > Mammalia > Carnivora > Phocidae > Phoca > Phoca vitulina. The sequence goes on along the minus strand of NW_022589733.1, from coordinate 4,588,297 downwards.
AGCGGTCACAAATCTCCTGTCTTGTTCTGGGTCTGGCGGATGGAATGGGCAGGGAGGGGTGTGGCTGGGGGAGGCGAGTGAGGCACCGGGGCCTTGCCCTGCAGGCCTTCCTGTGGACGTAGTCTGGCAGCTCTGCCCAGACCTGGGGGCATCCGTTCTGCCCCCAGTCCACCTGTCAAAACCCAACCTGACTTGGCTTTTAAAGCCAGCCTTTAAAAAAGTAAATAAAGCAGGGTTATTTGTTTCCTTTGTGGTTTTTGTTGTTGTTTGGTAGGTTTTATGTGTTGACCGATACCTTTATCTAGATGCAGGACACACAAGAAAGGGAAAGGAGAAGTTGCCCCGGCAGGCGTGGGCCTCGGGGGGCCTGCTCCCAGGACGCTTCAAGGAGTGGGCTTTGCTTCTCAGACACAAGGTGAAGATGTTTGCTCACACATTTTTTTCTGAAAGTAAATAACCTGGTTCGATCCTGTTTTCATGAGAAAACGGCCTTTATGTGTGGGGAGAGAATATTACTCAGCACGCTTTCTCCAGGAGGGAAACTTCAAAAGCAGGTATGGGAGCAGTGAGCAGGCAGGTGGCTGTTGGGAACCATGGCTATCTGGACACAGACCCCCCTAATCAGGAGTTTTCAATGGACCCCTCATGGGCCCAGTTACTCCCACCTGTGCGAGGCCAGCTCAGGTGACAGGGAAACATCCGGGACATAATAAGCATAGCCAGTAAATGTGGGTCGTTGCCTTCCGTTGGGAGTTATTCAAAATGTTTTACTGGATTAAATACATAATATGATATAGTATAATATAATGTAATACAATAATAATATAATATAAAATACAATAATATGATATAATACAATAATATAATATAACAATAATATAATACCATATTAATATTTTCAAATATACTGAAATGAAATGCCTCAAATACTCAAATCCCAAGAACTCTGGAACCTTGAAATGGGCACAAAAGCAAGTGCCCCAGACATGTCATTCTGCAGCCAGGCTGTGAGGCTAAGGGACCTGGCCTCCAGCTAGCTAGCCCCCACCATGTGTGAGATAACTGCCTTGCACTTGACAGCCCTGAGGCTAGGCCTTTCTCTCTCTCTCTCTCTCTCACTGTTTCTAAATCATTGGAGGAAGAGAAAGATCATCAAAGTTCAGGCCCTCAAGTTTTTGAGGTCTAATAATTACCAAGAGTGTAAGTAGCATTCCTGATCGTAACACTTGGTTTACCATGATACTCATTTTATCCCAAAATGTGGGCCAAGGAACATTGGGCGCAGATGATACACAAAGGAAGCATTCATTAATATCTGTTAATTATTCCTTTCTTGTTTTCTTTAAGAACTCAAACCATCTGCCCCGACACTCAGCCTGACGCTGAGAACAGGCCACACCCCACCGCCCAAGTTAACCTGACTTTGCTACTCACGGTCTTTTTGAGCCTGACCACGTTCCAAGACTGTCCTGCTCAGGCCAAGTGTCTGACTGCTCATGACTTCTGTGAAGACCCATCCACTCCAGGGAACACACCCGCAGACAGTTTGTGCCCTAAGATTCCTTTGACTCTGTCCTCTCAAAATCCTTGCCTTGCTGTTTCCATCAATCCTGAATTGAGAGACCCTCCTGAAACCAAACTTCCAATTCGCAGCAGATTCTGGCCTGACTTTACGTGCTCTGGAGACACCACCAGAACTCTGCCAGAGTAGTGATCTCCTTTGCTGTGGTAACAATGAACTCATGTTTGTCTGAGCAACAGGTTGTTAAGGTCAGGTTTTGGGAGGCCCTGTGTGGCCTCTTTCTATCTTTCTGATTACCTGCCTGGGAGGACTCTCTAACGAGTGCTAGCACGTCTCTGCCATCTGTCAGATTTTTCCCGATCTCCTTTTTAAAATCGAGCATGGGCCTTGGGGTGCAGAGCTTTTCAACTGGCAATGATATCTAGCCAAAATGTAAACACGGTGTTTTGTTTTAGTTGTGTTCATTTTTGATTCATTTAAAAAGTTGTGTCAAACTCATACATCAACATTACTTAATCCATAACTGAAGAGCATCAGGCTTAACAATAAACAGCAGGGCCCTTGGTCCATCCTTAACCCAGCCCCCAAATTCAAATTCCCTGAAGCAACTGCTATTGATTCTTACGGAAATTTCTTCTGGGGTTTTTGCTCTCTGTACTTTTAAATGACATGTGTATGCCACTGTCCCCTGATTTTTCTCACGTATCAGGTAAATATCATTAATTTCCACATATGAATAATGAGCCGTCTCTTTGACCACTTCTTACTCAGACAGATTTCCTCCTCCTTCCAACTTCCTGCCGTGGGTTTGTTGTATTTTTTTTTTTTAATTGAATTCAGATTTAGTGTTTTCATGACGATGAATGGGTAAATATTATTCACAGCTTAGTCGGGTGGTGTCTTAGAATGTCATTCTCCCCTGGCCTTTGCCTCCTTTGGCTTGGCGCTCTTTGAATGTCTGGGTGACTCTTCCCACACCCTCCAGTAGCTCCGTACAAAGGCCCTCAATCCAATTTTACACCCGGCCACACCTGTCAGTTAATCTGTCAGTTCCATTTTTTCCTGGAGACATCCCTCCTGGAGCCATCCATCCTTCTGCCCCATCTGATCCCGCGGCTTCCCAGGCCTACAACACAGCTGTCACCAGGGCTTCCTTTGCTGTTGTCCTGAGCATGGGCCCCTGTGCCCTGGGTCTCACGTCTTCATCTTTCTTGATTTACCCCCTTGTTTTGGTGGAGCACATCCTCTGATATGTTCCTGAGAAAGGATGCATATTTTGGACACCCTGAGTACCTTTGAAAAAACGTTTATTAGCACCCCCTCCCCTTTGGATTGATAGTTTGGCTGTGTATAAAATTTAAGCATTGAAGTAACTTTCCATCGGAATTGTAAAGGTACTATTCCACTGGCTTCTAGGGTTGCTGAGAAAGACTACTGCCTCAATCATTCTTACTTCTTTATATACCTGGTTATGTTTTCATTTTCTTTTTTTATTTTCTCTCTGGAAGATTTTAGGCCCTTCTATTTCTGGTGCTCTGAAATTTCATGATGATGTCCTTTGGTGAGGTTGTTTGTCCATTCCTTCTGTTGGGTTCACAGTGGAGCCATCCAATCAGAAAACCAAAGTCTTGGGGCACCTGGGTGGCTCAGCTGGTTGAGCATCCGACTCTTGATTTCTGCTCAGGTCATGATCTCGAGCCCCACAATGGGCTCCTCACTCAGCACGAAGTCTGCTTGAGATTCTCTCTCTCTACCCCTGCCCCCGCTTGTATGCTCTCTCTCTAAAAAACAAATAAATAAATCTTTAAGGAAAGAAGGAAGGAAAGAAAGAAAGAAAGAAAGAAAGAAAGAAAGAAAGAAAGAAAGAAAGCAAGCAAGCCAGTTTCTGGGAGATTTTCTTGTATTATGTCTTTGATAATTTCCTCCCCTCTATATCATCTGGAATTTTTTTGTTTGTTTTGCTTTTCTTTGTTTGTTGGTTTTTGTTTGTTTGTTTTTTTGTCCTCTGGAATTTCTATTATTTAAATGGCAGACCTAAAACAATTCACTTGTTTTCTTACCCTTTATTCGGTCTCCTCCATCTTTTTTTTTTAACCTTTCCCTGAGTGTTCCTTTTTATAGTTGTGCTTCTATGTCGTGGATGTAATACCTTTTCTTATCTGACTATAGCAGAAGCTGCAGTGCCCACTGTGTCCCCCATGGGCCTTACCATTTTAGCACATGTAGGCTAGGTGCCTAAGGATAGTGTACCCTCCAGGTAGTAAAACATTAAGGATTTGTTTATGTTGTTAGTTGCCTTTTCAACTTTTAGAATATGTGTCATAAATGTCCTTTAATGATGGCAGGACTGATTTTATTATCAACCTTGCCAAATAATAAACTACCCATCTTCCAGTGGGGTGGGGAATGGGGTCCCCGGCAGGGAGCTGGTGGGAGAGGGAATCCAGGGCTCTAACAGATTCTAATTCAGGCTTTCCATTCATTTTACTGACTTTAACCCTACCTTTCCAGGAGACTTTCTGGGGCACTACTGGTCAGAATGGCTTATCTCTTTGCTTTCTTTCTCACAGACCCAATTAATCTATTTTCTCACTAGTCTCCAAAATTTGGTTGACATCTGTCATTTGTTATCTGCTCTTCTGGTTTTTGTTGTTGTTGTTGTTGCTGTTGTTGTTGTTGTTTTTGTCCTGTGGATTTATGCCATTTTGTTTTTTATGCCTTAACTATCATTTTATTAGGGTTTTAGCCATGAGCCGAGTAAGATGTTTGTGTTTAATCAACCATGAACTCCCATTGTGCTTATTTTTATAGTCATAGTCTATTTATGGTGTGCAGTATTGGTTTTCCAGTTTGGGCAGTGATAAAAAATTTTCCTTAAAAATAAATATGCTTTTCTTTTCCTATAGAAGTGAGTCGATTTAAAGAAAAAATAAATAAATAAAATGCAGGGCATGGCCAAAATCATGATGGCAATATGAAAATGACAGAAATTTGACATTTACTGCATCTTGTTCTTTTGTTGTGGCAGATAAGACAGCATTATTTGTGGGGCTTTCTTCTTGGCTTCCCCAGGAGGGAAGGCTGACATTGATGCTGAGGAGCTCACTGAATTCATAATCACAGATGACACCACTGCCCCAAAAGTCAAGGTTGAAGTAAGTATGGGAATGTGTGTTCCTTGAAATTTTCCCTGAGACAAACTTCAGAATGGGCCCATGGGGACAGGAGCTGGAGTTGGGAGCACAACCCAAGTGAGAGAAGGTAGTTTCTGGCCATTCGCCTGGTCATTTGCCTCAAGGGTCAGCATGGTTCCTGTCCCATTAGGATCCATTTGCTGGGAAAAGGAAGGCTGTGTCCAGGGCTCTGCTAGCAGTTGTCCCCAGACACATTCAAGGAACGCAGAGTAGAGTCTAGAGGTTGGTGTAGGGGCTGCTTCTGGGTGGACCTGGCATTTCTGCATGTACCCTGCGCTGGCTCCAGACAGTGGAACAGTGGTGATGGAAGACCATCCCTGTGTTTTCTCATGGAACATCCAACTCCCAAGATCCCTTTCACACTTCATTTTTCCCTCTCTCAGCACAATGAACCATATATCCACTGCCTTACCCAGCAGAGAGCTCCAGCTGCGTGCAGTGGGGCTGGTCTCCTCCCTTAATTATCGCCCTTCCCTACTTCAGGGGGGTGGGAAAGAGGGGTTTCACCCCCACTCTGTGTGGAGTAGATGCCTGCAAATGGAGAACTGCCTGGGGCTACGTGCGTGCTGCTTGGGCTCATGGTGTTGCGATTAAGGGACATTGATTAGTCTTGGCGTCTAGTGAAAGGAAATCATTCCTGCAGCCTCTGAGGTTCTGGCTGCTGATTGCCTGGGGGTTATTTGTTTATTTAAGTGAACAAAGTAATGGGCAGTGGAGATGTCTGAAAAATGCCTGGATTTGTTCCCTTTTTGCTTACCTGTCCCTCCCGGGTACCATTACTCTCAAGCACCTATTGCGAGGGTGATTTCGCCAATCTATCTCTGTTGCGTTAAATCAATCAGCTCGCAGGCTGGGTAATGGGAGTGGCAGCCGAAGGGGGTTTATTTGATCTTTAGGCACAAGCTGAGGAGCCTAGAAGGAAGCCCAGTCCTTCCTGGGACCTGGGTTCTCCCTCGAGGGTATGCAACTGTCAAAGCAGGGAAGGTTCCAGCCTGAAGGGAGCTTAGAGCCTTAGTGCGGAAAGAGGAAGCTAAATGGATGGGGATTTTGTGCCATCTTTATACCAAGTTAACAGCTTCATCAGTACTGGCTTTTTATTTTGAGTTTCAGAAAAAGATTTGTTAGATAAGTTACTATAAATGAATTTTAAAACCAACCGGCTCATTGTTCAGACAGGCCAACCAAGACTCCGTCATACCTTCAGCCTGGTTTTTGGTTTAGGCAGATACAAGCTGTGGGCAATTGTATCTTCCAAAAATGGCCATAGTAATATTTCAGGATTCCACATGCTTTTTTCCAGCTTTTTCTGGTCTCCGGCAAGATGTGGGGTCTATTTCCCCTCCCCCTGAACCTGGGCGGGCCTTTGCCTCAACGAACAGAGCGTGGTGGGAGACACTGCCGTGTAACTCCTGAGGCCAGGTCAGAAAAGGTGGAATGGCCTCCTCCTGGCTTGCTTGCTCCTTTTCTCCACCTCTTCAGATCTACACCTTTAAAGCCCTGTGCGGCCATGTGAGAAGTCTGGCTACCTGTAAGCCACCATGCTGGAGAGACCTCATGGAGAGAATATCTCGAGGCATGGTTCAATGGTCCAGTGGCCCCAGCTGGTCAAGCCCACGCACCAGATACATGAGTGAAGAACCATTCCAGATGATTCCAGCTAGAGCCATAGTCTGACTATAATGGTTGTCCAGCCCCACCTCCCAAGCAAGAACTGCCCAGTTGAGCCCAGTCACCCCCAGAACTGGGAGAGGTGATCATAAATCACCACCATTGCTCTTTTTTTTTTTTTAAGATTTTATTTATTTATTTGACAGAGAGAGACACAGTGAGAGAGGGAACACAAGCAGGGGGAGTGGGAGAGGGAGAAGCAGGCTTCCTGGTGATCAGGTAGCCTGATGCGGGGCTCGATCCCAGGACCCTGGGATCATGACCTGAGCCGAAGGCAGACGCTTAACGACTGAGCCACCCAGGCGCCCTCACCGCCAAGGCTTTAAGCACAATTTTGTGGCAGATTGCTACCAGCAATAGATAACCAGAAGACAGAATTGTGAAATAGGATGATCAGACATCTTCACCCCTTGCTGGAAAGATCTAGTACTTTCCCTATTCCCCATTTTCTCCTCTCACATCTGTCTGCCCTCCAGAGACCAGTTGGGTCTGCAGCCTTGGATTTTCTGAATATATTCCTTCCATGAAGGAGAAGATTTTAGCTGGGCTTCACATTGGACTTTTCTTTGGATGTCAGCATATTTCAATAGGGCATGTGAATGTTGGCTGGAGACTAGCTTACTTTTCAGGCTGTACACTTTTTAAAAAGATCTATTTAATATGTTCAATAGGCACTTATCGATTCCTTGCTGTCTTCTGGTCACTGTGCAGCTCACCCAGGAATGGCGAGGCAGGTAGAGTTCAAGCCCTACCTTCAAGGGACTTTTAATCTCAGGGGGGAGATGGAGATCACAATGATTAACTTCAGGAGGTATGGGATGCTAAATAGAAATGCAAACAAGGTGATGTGCAAAGTTGGAGTAAAAGACAAGAATCTGGTAAGGGTGCCTGGGTGGCTCAGTCTGTTAAACATCCGACTCTTGATTTTGACTCAGGTCAAGATCTCAGGGTTGTGAGATCAAGCCCCGCATTGGGCTCCACACTGGGCTAGGAGTCTGCTTAAGATTCTCTCTCCCTCTGCCCTCCACCCCAGGTCACGCTGTCTCTCTCTAAAAAAAAAAAAAGATTCTGGGTAGGGATTGGCTTGGTGGAGCGCATGGGACAAAGGCATGCCAGACAGAGAAAACCAGAGTAAGACTCAGACGTGGAATTCGGTTTTGGGGGACTAGAGGGAAAATATGGAAAGGAGTTAAAAGTGACAGGTGAGATTGGTAGGGAAGAGAAAAGGACCTACAGTAACAGGAAGGAATGTATTTACTACAACTAAATTAAGCATTTTGGTTCCAGAGAGTCACTAAAGATAGTCAGCAGGCGGTGACAGCCTGGGAAAACAGTGACTGGGTAAAGGGGTGATGGCTGACATGACTACAGAGAGGTGCTCAACCTTCTAAGAATCAGCAAATCAAAAGTAAAGCACGTAGGCCATATTTTGTAACCATCACGACTGGTTAAAAAAAATGAAAGAGACATTTTTCCAAAAAAGACATCCAGATGGCCAACAGACACATGAAAAGATGCTCAACATCACCCATCAGCAGGGAAATGCAGATCAAAACCACAGTGAGATGTCACCTCACACCGTTCAGAATGGCTAAAATCAACAACACAAGAAACAAGTGTTGGCGAGGATGTGGAGAAAAAGGAACCTGTGTGCACTCTTGGTGGGAATGCAAGCTGGTGCAGCCACTCTGGAGAACAGTATGGAGAGATGCCTCAAAAAATTAGAAATAGAATTACCACACTATAATTCCACTATTGGGTATTAACTCAAAGCAAACAAAAACACAAAGATATAGGCACCCCTAGGTTTATTGCAGCATTATTTACAACAGCCTAGATATGGAAAACAACCCAAATGTCAATCCATAGATGAATGGATAAAGAGGTGGTATATATGTAGCATAAAAAAAAATGAGATCTTGGGGTGCCTGGATGGCTCAGTTGGTTAAGCGACTGCCTTCAGCTCAGGTCATGATCCCAGGGTTCTGGGATCGAGTCCCGCATCGGGCTCCCTGCTCAGCGGGAAGCCTGCTTCTCCTTCTCCCACTCCCCCTCCTATGTTCCTTCTCTCACTGTGTCTCTCTCTGTCAAATAAATAAATAAAATCTAAAAAACAAAAAAAGAGAGAGATCTTGGGTGCCTGGGTGGTTCAGTTGGTTAAGCGACCGCCTTCGGCTCAGGTCATGACCCTGGAGTCCCAGGATTGAGTCCCACATTGAGGGAGCTCCCTCCTCAGCAGGGAGTCTGCTTCTCCCTTTGACCCTACCCCCTCTCGGGCTCTCTCTCTCTCAATCTTTCTCTCTCAAATAAATAAAATCTTGGGGCGCCTGTGTGGCTCAGTCATTAAGCGTCTGCCTTCGGCTCAGGTCATGGTCCCGGGGTCCTGGGATCGAGCCCTGCATCGGGCTCCCTGCTCCGCGGGAAGCCTGCTTCTCCCTCTCCCACTCCCCCTGCTTGCGTTCCCTCTCTCGCTGTGTCTCTCTCTGTCAATAAATAAATAAAATCTTTAAAAAAAATAAATAAATAAAATCTTTAAAAAAAAAGGAAAAAGAATGAGATCTTGCCATTTGCAACAACATGGATGAACTTAGTGGGTATAACTCTAAGTGAAATAGAGAAAGACAATTACTATAAGATTTCACTCATATGTGGAATTTAAGAAACAAAACAGATGAATATACAAAGAAGAAAAGAGCCCAAAAAAAGTAGGCAAATACAGAGAACCAACTGGTGCTTGCCAGAGGGGAGATGGGTGGGGGATGCGTGAAATAGATAAAGGGGATTAAGAGCACACTCACCTCAATGAGCATTGAGCAATGTATAGAAATGTTGAATGATTATAAACCAACATAGCCGTTCTGAAGAGGAATCCGTTAGCACTTCTGAAATGGAGAATGTATAGACCTCAAGATCTTGTCATCCCCGCCCTGGCCTCACCCCCCAGAGCAGGTATTCCTCACGGGTAGGCGCGCAAGGATGTTCTTTGCAGTACAGTTTCTGAGGTAGGGGAGGTAGAGGTGACCTGGTTGCCCATCCCTAGAGCAATCCCATGGATAAAACGTGGCTGCCTGCGGAATACGAGACAGTGTTCAGAAGCAGGATAGGTCCCTCTTAAAGGCATGGAATTTAGTGGGAGAAGTAGAACCCCATAGCACCATACCATTTATATTAATATAGAACATAGACACACAAAATGGCACTATGCATTTTACTAAGACACAGGCATGAAAGACTATGTATCTAACAGGTGAGCAGGGATGCCTAAGGGGAGGTGAGGGGCCGGTAAGGGGATCAGAGATTTAAACAACCAAACGAAAGGCTGGTGATAGAGTGGGCCAATTGCTTAGAAGTAAGCCATCTCAATTCTTCGTACCTTAAGTTAGAAAGAACAACAGGAAGAAAGCCATGAAAAACACCCCTTTGCCGAAGTAGGGGGTCAATAGATGTGTTTTGAATGCAGGAAGGCTGCCACGTGGGGCGGGTAGCTTCGGGGTCACTGTCATTTCGGAGACCTGCAGGGTAACTGCTGTCTGAGAGCTCGTCTTCCTCCAGGAAAGGTGAAGCCATCTGCCGTGTGCTCATTTGGAGGCTTCTGGAGGCTTCTGGAAGCCTCCAGAAGCCTCCAAATGCCTCCAAATCTGGGGAAGATTTCTGTCCAGCCTGGGGAAGATTTCTGTCCAGCCTGGTTAAAATGGCTTGGTGCCTCTAGGGGGAAGACAGAAATCTGGGGAAGATTTCTGTCCAGCCTGGTTAAAATGGCTTAGTGCCTCTAGGGGGAAGCCAGCATTATCTGAAAAATTCACTTCTGTTCAACTCTCTTCCTCTGACAGGGGTGGATAAATGAAGCATTCCTGTAATTGTATGTAAATTGTGCTTCTAAAGTGCTTGAAAAGTTTGGTGTCTGGAGCTGGCTAAATGTCACCCCCTGCAAGTTTCTTCACCCTCTTAATTTGCCTAGTAAATCTCTTTTTTCAGAGTGGGAATTACAGTAAAAGAGGTTTATCTCTTTGGCATTCTGTCAACCAGCCCTGAGGGGGCCGGACCAGCGAAATGGTAATGGATGCTGCTGCTGGTGACCCCCTCCTCACTGCAGGCTTCTGAGTCATCTGAGAAAGTTGAAACGAGTTTCTGCAGACTTCCAGCGTTAAGTGGATGGAATCGCCACCGAGCCTTTGAACGCTGGCCATGTGCGTGAGGTGTCGTACTTGGAAACTCTGTTGGGTCAAGGATTTGGTTTGCCAGAAGGCCCATGCCTATTGCCATGGAATCATGATGGTCTCAGGGTTTCGGGACCTGGGAGATCTTCTTGTAACTGATGACTTCAAATGAAAATCGAGTCCTGTGTCCAGCTGAAGTGTAGACCTCCCAGTGATGCCTTGCAGATCCTTGCAAATACTCCTTATTCAGGCCTGTTGTCAGTTCAACGGGAACAGACACACAGGAAAGGTAGCGCAAGGGTAGGGGACCAGAAATCAGGTATGGACTCATGAGATTCAGATTTAGAATTATTACATTTGTCTGACTGTCGTCAACAGACTTGTGCCCAGTCTTTGCTACCCTTTGTCGGTAATTAAAGAAGCCATGAGTAACACACCATTCTTACCCTTCAAGGAACTAGAAAATTCTGCATGCTGAAATACCCTGAAATATTTTATCATCATATCTGCCTAGAGGTAGAGTGTTTTCTCTCTCCCTGCCTGCATTCGTTCTTGGTGAAGTCCTGCTTTGCAATATGCGAAATGCAGTCAACAAACAACCATAAACACAACCAGGCAACCGATCACCAAACCAACTACAGAACCAACCAACAAACACAGCAGACTCCATGTCATTTTAGCTGTGACTGCTCTTGTGGTTTTCTCAAATGGTCTCAGGTGTGTGTATTCATGTCTGCATTCGTCATGTTCAGACCAGAAAGGCAGAGACAACTCTAAGTGTTACAAACAGAAGGAATTTAATATAGGGGTATGGTGACACGGGTGATGGAAGAGCTAAGAAGCCCAAAGGGGCATTGGGCCAATCTGAGATGAGAGATGGCAGGAACCCACTACCACCTCTAGGAGTGGGGGACAGTTGTCAAAGGGAGGGGACAGACTGCTGGGATCCAAGGTAGAAGCTGTCGGGTAGGCTCTGGAAGCATCCAGGGCACCTCCATTGGCTCAGCGCAGCTGGAAACCACGCTTGTGGGAGTCTGGGGTGCATCATGCAGGGGTGAGTCCTCCTGCCATCCAGAGCAGAGCTGAGCCGGAGCAGAGCAGAGGATGGGTGAAGGACAGCCCTGAGGGCAAACAGCCACCTACCCTGAGATTGAGCCCCAAACAGGTCCCCTAGTCACACGTGACCAAACACAGAACAAGAACAACAACAAAGCCTTTGTTAAAAATCAACATTTCATAGGAAATTCAAAAAAGGATCAGGTTTGGGTGTAACCTCTGGCTTCCCCATTTCCTGGCCATGTGACATTGGGTGAATTGTTTCATCGCTTGGAATCCCAGTTGTAAACCAGGATAATTACAGTACATTTCTCAAAAAATGTCAGGAGATATTGTGGGAAAAACGACCAGACTTGAAGTATGGCTTTTCACATTTACTCAAGATCTGCAGGCAGGAATAAGGGCCCCCCACGGGTCAAGCGGGGGGGCTTCCCCATCTCAGTTCTCAACATATCCATCCCACCAGTTCTCCTTTATGTATAAATGCAAGCGTTTGCACACGATACCTAGCACATAATACTTAATCCATCATACAGGTATTTATTCATAAATAAAAGTAATTTTAGACATAAAGACAATACATAAATATGGTATCTTCCACCGCAGCCCCACTTAGCAGCTTCCAGAAAACCCAGTGGAATTCAGAAGAAAAGAAGGTCCTGGTACTCAGGAGTAAACAAACTTCAAAAGGCTATTACATTTGAAAAGACATTCAAATATACATTTTGAAAATAAAGGAAGTCACACTAAGTGAGGTCAGATATGCATTTGAAAAGAAATTCAAATGTCCCTTTAGAAAAAAAGGAGTCACTGGCTCCATCCAAAGAACAAAGAGAAGCAAAACCTTGAGGATTGATGAGGGGTCTGAGGGATGTTCTGAGAGCAGAGTTTTTATTTTTTAAACGTTTCCACTTTCTAACGTGGGACATGGAGGTCCGTTCATTTTGAAGGGGCTGATTTTAGTAACAGAGGATCAAATAAGATCATGTAAAAAGCACACTTAGCACAGGGTCTGGAATGCAAAAAAGTGCTTAAAAATGCTAAAGCAGCACCATTATCATTGTGTGTGTGGCGCGCGCGCATGTTGTGCACGCGCAATCACGCACGTGACTTTAAGGAGTATAAATTGGTGGCTTTTCTCCTCCGAGGCCGCTCTTTTCTGGACCTTTCTGAAGTGATAGGAGAACTGGGGCAGCAGGGGGAGGAGGGAGGAAATCGGTAGATAAAAAAATTCTGGCAGCCCAGGACCATGACATATTTTATGTGGAGGTGTGAGACGAGTGAGTTTGCTTTGTTTTTAAACTTTGAGAGTTAAAATGCCAACATTTGCTAATAATGCTCACACATGAGAGCTAGTCAAGTCTATGCACACACAGACGCCACTCATTTGCATGCCGGGCACTTGACGGAGTGGGTGCATGTCACCTGTGACTGGTTCACCTAAGGTCATACGTCGCTCATGGAAAATCCTTCAGGTCTTCGTGGATGTTGTCTGCCATGAACGTCTCAGGCACCTGGCTGGGGGCCCTAAGTGTCAATGTTACAAAAATATCTTTGGAGCTTGTCTCTGGTGACTTGTTCTCACTGCATTCTCGTTTCCAAGATAACTCTCTGCTCCAAGTTCTCTAGACTCCTTTCCTTGGTAGAGGTCTGGCAAGGTTTTCCAGGGAGCTAGCTTACTCTCTTTGCTGAGGGAGAATGAGGTGGGAAGGGACCAGAGGTACGTAAACCCCCTTGTGATCAACAGATAAATCCTCCCTTGTGAGTTTTCTCCCCTTGGGGTAGCCCGGTAACCCAAACCCACCCCCTAAACTCCAATTAGGCCAACCAAGGTCTAAAGGCTCAAGTCAATGCAAGCTCCTGGTCTCAGATGATAACTGGAACATTCGGGATTGGCGCTCACAGATGTCTTTGATGCCCATCAATTCTTGACAGGTCCCACCGTGGGAACCCCACACAAACAGCTGCATCGAAATTCACCTGGTATTTTCCCTCATTCACGTATTGCTTTTTAAAGGAGCACCATCTTTTCTCTGAGAACATTGCTCTTTGGTGCATGTTACCCAGCTTGGCTGGAGAGCCCAAGAAGCTCAGTGGTCAAGGTCAGAAAATGACCTTGTCAAGAGAAGAAAGGGATAGTTGAAGTTCTAAGATTTTAGCCAAAGAAAGGTAATCCCAGGTTCTGTGGTAAAGGAATCTAGGAATTAGAAGAATTGGCTTTAAGTCCCAGTTTGGTTCACACCATTCATCCCCCTGGGTGGCTGGTGGCATCTCAGACAGGTCACGTGTCTCCTGGACCTGTTTCTTCATCTGTCACATGTGAATAATCCTAGCACTGCTCCCGCCATTCGTGCCGGAGTCCAGCGAGGATTTGGTGAGAATTTCAACATGGTGTGTAAACTTGAAAGGACGGCCACATAAAAGGGACTATTGTCTTGTAATTAGTATTATTAAGGCATTGTTCTTGCCCAGGTTGTTTTCACTGTCGTCGGGAAGATAAGATAACCTGTGGAATGGTTAGCGCACAAGATGGTATCTGATTAATTGGAAGATTGTTTGGGGCCCACTGTCTGCAGGAGTAAAACTGAGAAGAATATTCAAGGAAAGCCTCAAGACAGGGGTAGTCCTCGAGGTGGCCAGGGTCTGAGTGCGAACTGGCTGGGATAACAAGTTTGAAATGGTGGGAAAGTATTGCTGCTGAATGACTTTCTCCAAAGGTAATGGTCAAGGGGATCCCGAGGCCACTTCTGTGATGCTCAGCCTTCCAAACTTACGCACGTCTACCTGACCTTGCATGTCCCCGGGGACTCTGAAGGAGTTCCCTCTGACTCACACCGTGGTTTCCTAGGGGCAGCCAAGCCTGGCAAAGTTATCACGTGGCCATCAAGCACCTGGATTCAAGTGGGCGTTTGGTGCATTCCCAGATATATGACTTTTAGCAAGTCATTCGTTCCCTGCTCTGAAGTCCACTTAATGACTTTGGAAGGTTTCTGTGGCATATTAAAAGAGGTAATGGATGTAAACGAACTTCAACACCTGGAAAGGGTTCATCGCTCTGTGAAAGATTTATTTTCCTTAAAGCGAGTGTAATTCTCTCCAGAGTTGAGATGGTGACTGGAATTTTTCAATTCTCCAGTCACCTGGCCCTGGGCTCTGCATCCAGTAAACAGCTGGGGAAGCTCTAGGCAGTGAAGGAAGTTAAGAAGGGTTGGACTTGGGGATCCCATATTGTGTTCATTTGTGAGGCTGTGTTCAGCCAGGAGAGAAGCAAGCCCCGTGGACCTCTTCTGTTGGGCTCAGTCTCAATCAAATTCTGACATTTCCCTGCTCATCCTTTGTGTTCACCTAGCCCCCGAAAAATGAGGTAAGTCAGACAACAGGCATGTTTTGGTCATCTTGGATATAGAAGGCATGATTCTGGAGAGTCACAAATGAAGAAGCCCACCCAATGCTATGATCCAAACTGAAAATAAGATAACATCATTTCTCTTCCCTATCTTTTGCCTGGTAATTCCTAGAATCTCCGCTTCCAGAACTCCCGAGTCATTTATTCATTGTTTTTTCTTGTATGCAACCAATATCATTGAGTCCTTCCTCTATGCCAGGCTCTGGGCTAGGTGTGCTAGATTTCATGATAATTACAGTTGACCATGTCCTTGTCTTCCTATAATGTAGCCTCTAGGGAGGGACAGAGACAACACTTAAATGAATAAATACTTAATATTTCAGGTGACTAAAGGGTTTTGAAAGCAATAAACTGGAAATGTCTCAGATTCGAAGGTTACTTTAGAAAGTACAGGTAAGAAGACCTCTATAAGGCAGAGGCCTTTGAGCTGAGAACTAAAGGATGAGGAGGAAAAATAAGTCTGAAGAGTTTGGAGAGAGAGGCATTGAGCACAGTGGTGCAAAGGCACTGAGGCACCGGAGAGTTTAGAATGTTTAAAGAGTTCAGAGAAAGAGTGGCGAAAGCGGGAGAAGAATACAAAGATAGGAAGGTGAGAGGGGGAGGCAGGGCCAGATCACCCTGGAGCCCTCGAGGTCTTGTCAGAGGTGCGGATTATGTTCCATACCTAATGGGAAGCCAGTCGAGGGTTTCAGGTATAGACATGATATGAAGTTCAAGTTGGGAGTTTCTCCCTCAAGGCTTCCGCCATCCGCTGTAAGTCCCGGATCATAGATAGCACACATGGGCACTTAGCCTAACTGCCTGGTTCCTTGTCTCTCCCTCACCGCATCCACTAGAACATGACTTTCTTGAAGGCATGAAGTTTCTTGTCACCCTTTCATTGTCGAATCTCTAGCAACTAGTCCAGCACCTGACTTCTGCTAGATACTCAAGAAATATTTATTGAATTGAATCAAAGTGGAAAAGATAACTAAAATGCTGGGGGAGCAGGTGGCAAATACCAAAGGAATTGGATGCTCAGGGTTGAAGGGGTTCAGGGCAGAAGCCCGTCACTTCGGTTGGGGTAGTCAGGGGAGGCTGCCTGGGAGAGGGGGCCTTGAGTCAGAGACCTGAAAGATGCGTAGGTTGTAGATGGGCACAGGGGAGGATAATCTAGGCAGATGACACCGTGTGTCCAAAGACTGCCAGGCTCTTAAAAAATTAAAACTGGTGAGTGCTCATTTCACCAAACTTCCAAAGCTAAGTGGATGGGAAATAGACACAGCAGAGGATTCTGGGAGAACTGGACTAGCACAAGCTCTCTCCAGCGAGTAGATCCACCCTCTGCGTTTATGCAGTTGATTGTCTATGCCCTAGAGGGTTCAAAAAAGAGTTTCCCATTCCATCATCTATCTGGTAAATCTCATCCTCAGCCTTGACAACAAAACCATGGACCAGTCCCATCCCTCAAAACGTCCCAATATTTCTTGATAGACACTTTTGTTGTCTTATGTGCAATAGAATTGTAATCACCTGTATTTAAAACTAATGGATTTGAAATAACCTGCAGGCTTCCACTTTAATGAGAGTTAGATTAATGAAAAAGGACCTTTTGCCTCAGATTGCATGACAACATTTTCAAATTACATTCCTGGAACAGAGAATTCACTTATTCAGAGTAATTGGATGCTGACTTGGGTTAATACGTACAATGTCCTTAAATGAAAATGTTCTATTGTAAGTGGAACTGTATGATACCTGAGGCTTTCTCAATAGATTTGGTTGGACTCTGAGTTAATTATACTGCATGCTATTTTTTGAATGAATTCAAGCATGAATTCTACACGGTAGAGATTGGGATAATTATATTCAATTCTGCTTGGTGCCCCGCTGAAAGAATTGACCTTTTAGATAAAACGAGTCTCCCGAGCAAGAAACCTGAAGAAAGTCTACACAAAGCCGGCAGATGGAAGAGCAGAGAAAGTCTTAAGTAAGAGGGGAAAAGGGGGTGGAGGGTGGGGGTGGGGGTGGCGGGGAGGAGGAGGCAAGCTCAAGAAACAGTAGCATCAGCAAGATTGATTTTTTGTCATGGGAAAGTATTTCTGTTTTGTAGCTTGTTTTGTATCCTTGGTACATAAAGGTATAATTTAAAACCATTGATTTTACTAAGCTGTTTTCTCATCAGTAACACGGCTAAAAAGTAGCAGCATGAAGAATGAGAAGCGGACAAAAAGCAGTCTCTGGAAGATCTCTGGGTGTGAGGCCCCCGGAAAGAGCAGAGGGGTGTGAGGAGGAGACAGCACAGGCTCGACCACTGGGCTATCCTGCCTCCCACCGTGGCTTGGGGCCGAACATGGGCTTAGAAGTCAGACACCCCCTGGGCTTAAAGCCTGGCTCCACCGCATACTAGCTATGTGGCTTTAGACTAGAGGTTAGCCTCGGTTTCTGCATCTGCAAAATGGGGTTAACCTCATAGCGTTGCAAGGAGCCTTCAACAGTTAGAAAACACTTTGCCTGGTGTGAGTGCCCAGTAACCATCAGCCGCTTTCATTTATACTGTTCTGATTGGTTGTGAAATCTCTGCCCCCCCCCCCAACCCCAGAGGAGGGGAAAAAAGGCAACCCATTAAGAGGATTAAACCCATCAGGAGGATTAAAAAGACTTCTCCCCTTGGGAAGAGGAGGAAACTGGAAGGAGGGGGACCTTCTGGACACTGGGTGTCAAGGACGTGTCCTTTGAAGGCTGCCACAGGACAGGGTGAGATCACCAAGCCTCCCTGGCCGTGCTAGCCAGAGGGCAACCCAGTGCGCCCAGCCAAAGGGAGGCTCCCCGTTCCAGCAGCTTTCCTGAAAGCAGAAGACTGTGTGTTGCCTCTTTGGCCCAGCTCCCCAGTTAATAAGCACTCTCATTATTCCAACTGTAGGAACAGGCAGCGTAAGACATACAGTATCCGTCTTTAAGCAAGTGCCGGGCTCTGGCCACCACTGGGGGCCGAAAAAATGACTTAATCCTTCCATGGGACTCTTTCAGTGTTGGTGAAACTCGCTTTCCACACAGTGTGGCCACACTCCTCGGCTTGGCCGTGTCTACAGTCTTCTCTCCCGGTGAAGTTTTTTTTTTTTTTTTAAATATTTTATTTATTTATTTGACAGAGAGAGAGATAGCGAGAGAGGGAACACAAGCAAGGGGAGCGGGAGAGGGAGAAGCAGGCTTCCTGCTGGGCAGGGAGCCCGATGTGGGGCTCGATCCCAGGACCCTGGGATCGTGACCTGAGCCGAAGGCAGACGCTTAACAACTGAGCCACCCAGGCGCCCCTCTCCCAGTGAAGTTTTGACGCCCCTTCTATCCCAGCCTAACCTTCCTGCTATAAAATAATGCTTCTCTCATGCTGTCCCTACTGGCTTCCCGGGGCTGCTATAGCAAATTCCCTCAAGCTTGGTGGCTTAAAGCAAAAGAAATTTATTCTCTTGCAGTTTGGGGGGCAGAAGTCTGAATCACCAGTCAAAGTCAAGGTGTTGGCCACTCTCCCTCCAGAGGGGTTAAGAGAGAAACTGTCCCTTGCTTCTTCCAGATTCCGGGGGCTACAGGCATTCCTTGGCTGCATCACTCCGACCTCTGCCTCTGTGGTCCCGTGGCCTCCTCTCTGTGTCAAATCTCCCCCTGCCTCTCTCTTCAAAGGTCACATGTGATGTCATTTAGAGCCCACCGGGATAGCCAAGGATAACCTCCGCATCTCAAGATCACATCTGTCCAAAGGTTCCCACTTAAGACAACATGCACAGGTGCCAGGGTTAGGACTCGGTATCTGTAGGGGCCACCATTCAGCCCACTACACCAGCTCACAGTTTTACTGCTGTCTCTCTCCCTGCTATTTATCAGGAGACATTAACCTGTTCAGGACCCCGCTTTCTCTTCCCTCTACGGGGAAGCATTCATTGACAACTGAGTTCGTGTGGGCTTCACAGATCCCCACCCCTTCTTCCTGGGGGTTATTCTTCTAACCATCTCTGGGGGCTACTCAGGAAGGTCCCGAGTTCTCCCTTACCCCCACTGGTAAGACCTGTCGTTGGGAGTTGCAAAAGCCTGGATTTCCTTTGGGGAGCCATCGCCCTGTGGAGAAGAATGCAGGTCTGTCCATGTCGTTTGAAGGGGGTTAGCTTTCCCCACCCCCACAACCCCAAAGTACCTTCGACAATATATACTACTTAAAACTTGCCGGTGACTTAGTAAATCTTGGTAAGAATATATGGGGACTGATGTGAGATCCATCAGGGCCAATCAGAACACTTCATTCCCCCTCTCCAGGGTGAGTTCTTCTGGGCTGGGCATGTGACCCAAGTCCTGGTGAGACTCAGACCTGGACTTCTACCATGGGAGTCTCTTTTTCTCTCTGATGGACTCGAAGTTGGAAGGATAGAAGCCCAAAGCTGCTTGGTGCTGCTCCATGGGGGATCTGCCCTAAAATGGAGCCAATAAGCGGAAAGAAGAACCAAAGCATGGAAGACAGATCCAAGATCCAATGAACAACTTTTGACCTCCTGGATCCAACCATGCCTGAAATCATCTCTTTAGTTGCTTGAACCACATCACCTTTTTTTTTTTGCTTAAGTTAGTCTGAGTCGGATTTCTGGCATTTACGACTGGGAGAGGTCTCACTGACACATTTGCATGCAGGTACCTGCTAGTAGTTGACTTCTGGAGTCCAAGCAGGAGACACTCAATATCACACAGGGCCTAGAGCCCACCTGTTCTGTGCTCAGTACCATGCCTGGGCTTAGCACATGAAAAAGGCAAGGCTCCATTCCTCTTATCACAGATTTTTTTCCTTGAACTGGGGACTCAGGAAATAAGTGAAGTCATGTTTCTAGCTGATCTAATTTGTGATGGTTTTCCTCGTAGCTTTATTAGCCCATCTACTCTGACCTTCGCATCTTTTTCTATTATGCGTGAGATACTCAGTCCTACCTTAGATCTCCTGAAACAGTTGGATTTTTTCTCTGTATGTCTGGGTGTGCAACATTGAAACAATCTCTCTGATTGACTGAAGTCGGTGGAGCTTCATTTATGGCCTAGAGAGGGCTGGCTTTGGCCTGGAGAAGCTTGGGATCCATGACGATGTACTTCTTTTCTGTGAGTATTATACAGAATGAACTGTGTTCCTTTTTGTCTTTTAGAAGGGTCAGGATTGCTGTAGGACATGCTGGGGAACTCTCGGGGGTGCTTTGTGAGAAAAGCTCAGCTTCTTGTAATCTCTTCCCAGTTCTGACCACTAACCACCTTTTCACTTTAGGCACCTTTGGCCCTCACCTTTTGGGGTTTGACTCCTTATTTTTTTAAAGTAATCTTCATGCCCAGTGTGGGGCTCGAACTCACAGCCCTGAGATCAAAAGTTGCATTCTCACCTACTGAGCCACCCAGCGCCCCCCGCCCCCCGCCGCTCCTCATTTCTCTCTCTTTTTTTTTAAGATTTACTTATTTTATTTGAGAGAGAGAGCATAAGCAGGGGGAGGAGCAGAGGGAGAGGGACAAGCAGCCTCTGCACTGAGCATGGAGCCTGATGCAGGGCTTGTTCTTAAAACCCTGAGATCACAACTTAAGCGGAAACTGAGATTTGGGTGCTTAACCAACCGCACCACCCAGGCACCCCCGCCCCGACTCCTCGTTTCTTAAATGATCTGACCTTGGTCAGGTTTGGCCTCTATGTCCTATTGCTCCCAAGTCCACGCCAGACATTTCTGGCTGATCACTGTGCTCTTGCTCGTTGAGCCTAAACACAGCCTCATAATCCTTCTCAACACTGAGCTAGGTGATCTTAAAGTTTCTTCTAAACCTTACTTAACGTTATATGATTCTGAGGCTTTCGGACACTTTCACTAGGTGTTGTTTTTACATCTTGATTTGGAAACTTTCCCCCTTTTCATCAATAGCTGCGGTTCATGCAGTTCATGCTCCCCCTCCCCCCAGACGTGGGGCAGGGATAGAGACCTCGTGTCCTCTCCCCAGATCCAGGAGCCTCAGCAGTCAGCATAGCTCAGTATTATGAGATGGTGGCTCTCTAACAGCAGAAGGTCCTATTCCCATAGCTCTGTGCAGATTTGGAGGCAAAAAAGGCTCCAGCAATTAATTCCATTATGCGGTTAATGTAATTAGTCAGATTTACGTATAAGGACCAACAATTGTGACTCAAATATTTTCATTGTTTTTTTTTTTTCTCTTCTCCCAAAGGTTCCAGTCCCTTAAATTTGTACATTATCTGTGACTGATATATCATTTATCTAGAGAATACAGTTGTCATTCACTTCATTTAATTAGCTTATGGATTCTAAATTATCTGCTACCATAAAATGTGATTTTATACTGCAGATTACAAAGGTTTTCAGAAATTTAATATACCACTTTTAATTGGTGAAAAGTACCCTAAAGGATTCATAATATTTTTTACTGCACTTGCATTTAGGCTCAAGAGAGAGAGATTGAAGATGTTTAGTAAGAAATGGGATTTGGGTCAGTGAGATTGGTGATGATTTATTTGGAATAAGGCAAATCTGGAGCGATGGAGTCGTAAATATAGCCATCAGAGGATTGCGTTTGAGCAGTGAGACCAGTGAGTTGAAAACTGAGTATCTTCTGGTTTTCATACCCCCGGCTCGTCATTTTGATGGGCTAACCATGTATTTATGGCATATGGCTCCAAGTTTGCAGCGATGACTAAGAATAATCTATTTTCTCCTCTGCTTTTCCAACCATTAAGTCCATAATCTTCTGTGTTTATGGCGTTACCACACCTTCCCTAAATGCATTCTTGGCCTTATTGATGCCTAGGCTTGGTTGTACAGCTGGGCGGCCGTTTGCTCGGCCAAAGCAAACAGCTTCTTTTTGATCCTTGGACTATGGAAATGCCCTACACGGTGAGGTTACGGTCATAATAAGGGGGCTGGGTTATTGGGAGCAACTTCAAGGATTTCCACGCTCATCTGTCTTAATGTGTTGCAAATAAAAATTTATAAAACATGACAATAAAAAATCTAGAGCCTTAAAGAGAAAGTCTGGAAAGAGTCAAAGGTCAGGAAATGTGGGTGAGGCTGTGAGTCTCCACGCCCCTCTGGGACCCTCCCTGTCTCGGGGAACCAGGTCCTGATTATCCTATAAAATCAGCAAGGTACAGAGCCCACACTCACATTATTGCCCACTCTTTTGAGTGAAGGCATTGAAGGTCTCTGATAGAAACAAGTGTGAAGCTAGGGTTAACTCTTAGTACTTCCATGGTAATTAATTTTATTGGCTGAGTTTGGCTATGAGAAACTGGCTCTAGTCTGAAAGGTTTTCCAGGGGGAAAAGACAAAAGTGCAGACTTTGGTAGCGGGCTGGGGAAAGACCGGGATTTGAGAGGCCCAAGCTAGCATGGGAGTCTGAAAGGGGGAGGTGTGCAAAATGAATAATCGTAACATTGTTATTATGAATAGGTCATAATGCGTAATCCTAGTGCTATATTTTATTGAGTATCTATTATGTGCCAGGCACTGTGCTGGGCTCTTGGTTCTATCAGCCCCCAAATGCTATGAGATCAGTTATAATACAGTGCATATTTCACAGAAAGAAAGACAACCATGGGTTTTGGCACATGGAATGACTTGCTTGCAATCTCACCGTTGACAGAATTAGATGGTGCATGCAAGTCTGTCTACTCCCCAGGCCAGCTGGGCTATGGAATGGCAGAGGGGGCTGAGGAGAAGCTGCAGGGGGTGCACTGGGGGAGGCTTCTCGCTCAGGCCAGCAGCTTCCAGAAGGCAGCCAAGGGCTCTCCCAGGTCAGTCCCTCCCTGATGGAGCACCTCCTCCTGGGAGCCAGATCCTGGTCTGCAAGAGGGAGGCAGAGGGGAATAAGAAAGACATAGATTCTGCCCCAGGCAACTGGCCAGGAATCTCTTTATCGACTTGATATTCTAGCTCCTTCTGAGGAGCTAGAATTCTATTCCTCTGGAATATACCCACCCTTTGTTTTCCATAGGTACACGTGGAGTGTGGATCCTCCGTGGCAAACTTTCTTTTCCAACCTTAAAATCCTTCTGCTTTTTCTAGTAAAAAGTCTCTGGATGGCCTCATTTTGGAAAAATTAGAGACAATCAAAAGGAAAGCATAAAGATGATTCTGGAGCCCACCACATAAGGGTAGAAAGCAGAGATGTACGCGTTTGCGCGTACACACGTGCACACATACAAATGAGTTATTTTTGCTTTCACATTTCACAGGAGGCGGAATGCCGATGCACATGATTTCCATCTCAACTGCTCTGACCCTCAGATTTCCCTCTGAGTAAAGGGGACAGATCATAGTGCCTTCCTCACGTAATTTTTGTGAGGACAGAAGGAAGGAAGCTGGTAGAAGATTTAGAAGAATGGCTACACGAAACAGCGCTTAATAAATGTCACCTGCCATTGTTACTATTATCGAAACTCTAACACAATCACACTTCAGTGCTATTATGCATTCTTGCATAGCATCTCTTCACAACAGTTTTATTGTTTTTTTCATTATGCAAGTAAATATGCTTACTTATAAAACCAGGGATGAACAAAATGATAAACCGTAAAGCCATCCATAATCCCATTGATAAGGAGAAGACGACTGTTGAGTTTTAGTTGACGTGTTTGCAACTTCATTTAATATATGTACATATCTGAGCCTGGTTATTTTATAACTCGCTTTTCTCCCCGCCTTAGAAAAATCGGTTGTGAACATTATCTCGTGTGATTACAGGATTTGCCCCAGACACAAAATCCCGATAGCTCAACAAGAGTCCACAGACAAGATTTAACATAATCTACTGAGCCCACTCTCTATGGCAAACATTTAGTCTGTTCCCCAAATTTTGCTTTTGTAAACAGTGTTGCCATGAGCAGCTCTATGACCAAATCCTTGGGTCCTAGTAGAATACATTCCCAGGATTGGGATTTCTGGGTCAGAGAGTTTGCGGGTCTCTAAGGCTCTCGATGAACAGTGCCCTCGTGCTCTCGGGGCTTCGTGCAGAGCTGTAAGGCCGTCCTGTTAGGGCATAACGACCAGGTTGCTTCTGCTGCTCCCCAGCCTGGTGACCGAATTATGCCTTCTACTGCTCCCCAGCCTGGTGCTTCTGGGCCACCAACCCTCCTGGGCAGTTGACGAATAATCAGCAAATGCCCGTTCGCCTTTGTGTGTGTGTGTTAGCCCAAGGATAGCAGGAGGCATACTTGAAAGAAATAAATGATTAGGTTCGACAATGGAAAGGTAAACAGAATCATAATTCATGAGATTTCCCATTGTTCTTTCCTGACTTTAATTCTATAGCCATAAAACAGCCATGATCAACTATTCAATTCAACAGACCCTTATTGAACACTTACTTTGTACAAAGCTGAGAGGTAGGTGCGAAAAATAATACTGAATATTTGTACAGTGTTCACACTTGACAAAGTGCTTTCATATGCTTTAGAAAAAAAAAACCCTGAGCCGGGACTCAGGAGACCTGATTTCTAGAGTCACCTCCACCATATAATTGAAGTATGACCTCAGGCTGAATCTTTTTGCTCCTTGTGTAAATACAGGTTAAGAATCCAAGCCTTTGCGGCCTTGGAGGGTTTGTGTGATGCTCACGTAAGATGTAAGTGTTCCACGGATTTATAAATTGCAGCAAGTTACAAAAATGGGCTGCGGCATTAAAATATTTTTAAATTAGATCTAAATGGAAAATGACGTTGAAGATCATTTAGGGCAGTGATCACTTTTCCAGCCATATTCCAGGGAGCCCAAAGGTTTTTGTGGGGCCACCTTGAGGAGAAACGGGAAGGAGAACAGGGCTTGGTTCCCCACTGCCCACTCTAACTTCTCACTTCAACCTCTGGAACCAGATTGCTCACGTGGGACCCTGGGCACGTTACTCAAACCCCTTTGGAGCCTCATCAGTTTTCTCATCTGTAAAATGGGCATATGAGTCGCTGTGAAGCTTAATAAGTTAATAAGTCTACGGTGTTCAGAACCACAGCAGGTACATAACTAATTATTGCTATTATTTTTACAGTCCACCTTGGGGTCCTCCTAGGGTCAGATTCCACTGAAAATAACACTTGGGGAAAAAATCATTGGCTTCTCTCACTTCTTTATTTTGCAGATGGAAAGTTTACAGCTCAGAGAAGTGAGCGTCAATATGCTTATAGAGAATCTGGTGCATAGAAGAAAGTGCACACGTGCTAGCCCCACGGTCCATGAGCAGAAGCACTGTCCCCTCCAACCCGCCCCCCCGTGCTGCTCACCTGCTGGTGGGTGAGAGGGCACTGTGAAGGGGGCTGTGTGCCATCTCTGGGACTTGGGCACTTTCTCAGAAAATCTTGCCATCCAAGCTCTTCTAATAAGAAACCAATAAGCAGGGGCGCCTGGGTGGCTCAGTCAGTTGGGCGTCTGCCTTCGGCTCAGGTCCTGATCCCGGATCCTGGCATCCTGGGATCAAGCCGCATGTTGGGCTCCCTGCTCAGTGGGAAGTCTGCTTCTCCCACTTCCCTCCCTTCTCCTCCAAATTCCCAGCAGACACAAATCCTTGGGATTTGGGAATGAGAAATTGGAATTTCTGAAATCATAAATGATTCTTAAAATACTTCTTTATAAAGAGTTTATTTATTTATTTCAGAAAGAGAGAGAGAGGGCTTGAGCAGGGGAAGGGGCAGAGGGAGAGAGAGAGAGAGTTTCAAGCAGAATCCAAGCTGAGTACAAAGCCCAACTCAGGGCTCGATCTCAGGACCCTGAGATCATGACCTGAGCCAAAATCAAGAGTCAAACGCTTAAACGACTAAGCCACCCAGGCACCCCCTTAAAATACTTTTAATGTTCTTCATGGATATCTAAAAAAGTTGTTTGATAAAGAAGAAATAGTATGTTTAACAAGTATTTATAAAGAACGTTGCAGAAAATTTATGAAGAATATTTGCTATAGGCAAATATTTGCTTATAGCAAGTATTCACATACCGGAAAGTGCCAGTGAACATTACTGGGTAATATTCAAATAACGTCACAATCAGATCGCCCAGCAAGAGTGAAGGCACCACAAAGAGTCAAAAATTGCCAAAGGACTTATTTTCCTTCCAATCTTGTTATTTCTTGGAACTCTACTCATAGGATTTGAGTGAAGTATACTATGTATATAGACACTATTATTTATTTTATTTGCAAGAAGGCACCTTTTTTTTTTTTAAGATTTTATTTATTTATTTGACAGAGAGAGACACAGCGAGAGAGGGAACACAAGCAGGGGGAGTGGGAGAGGGAGAAGCAGGCTTCCCGCTGAGCAGGGAGCCCAATGCGGGGCTCGATCCCAGGACCCTGGGACCATGACCTGAGCCGAAGGCAGACGCTTAACAACTGAGCCACCCAGGCGCCCCTAGAATGGCACACTGTTGGCATAGACACACAATGGCCAGCCAGACCAAGCTAGTAGATTGAGACCGATGCTCCCACATACGCTGGTCTTTCCCCTTCCGTTCCATGTGGCAGTCTCCTGCCCTCTCCTTCCTCTTGATGTCCACAGATTCCTCCAAAATCGGGTAACATCTGCATGCTGACTGCTAAGCTTTGATCCGCACAGAAGAATTATAATACTTTTTCTCATTTTCCCAAGTTCTTGGCTGATTTTTCCCCAGGAGTTGGGAAAACATAAATACTAGAACACAAAGCAGAAACGTGAGAGACCTGACAGAAAGTGAGGGGAATTGAAATTTCAGGTCATGTGATCAGTACTGACCACAGATGCTATGAATACTTGGAGGGAAAGGGGATTTTGAGGAGCCAGCATTGCTTCTAGAAGGAGATGGTAATTGAGCTAGACTTTGCAGGATATATGGACTGGAAAAGGCAGCAGTGTAGAGATGAGGCATCCCAAGGAGAGGAGCAGCCTGCCAAAGCTAGGGAGAAGATATACTTCAGGAAAGCATGAATGGCAGGGAAGAAGAGAAGTAGGTCAAGGAGGACTCATGAAACCTGGTGTTAATATCCCACAGAGCGTAATGGATTGGTTTGTTTATTAGTTTATTGATTTTTATGAGGACTTTTTAAAAAAAGATTTTATTTTGGGGGCACCTGGATGGCTCAGTCAGTTGAGCCTCTGACCCTTGGTTTCGGCGAAGGTCATGATCTCAGTTGTCTTGAGATAGAGCCCCACATCAGGCTCCTTGTTCAGTGTGGAGTCTGTTTGAGATTCTCTCCCTCTTCCTCCTCCCCCCCAAACAAATAAATAAATAGAAATGAAAAGATTTTATTTTTGAGTAATCTCTACACCCAACATGGGACTTGAACTCACAACCCCAATGCCCCTAGGACTTTCTCATTATAAAAGTAATTCATGTGAGCAAATTCACATAATTCAGAAGGGTATAGGGTAAGAAATGAGACATCCCCCCACCCACACTTATCTCTCAGATTCTCAATCCTGATCAGTGTTCTCTTTGAATCTTTACGGCACATGTAATAAATGGATATCCTTTTTCTTTTTAAACAAATGGAGCTACGCCAAACATTTGTTGCTACACTCTCTTTCAAAAAAAGTAACAATTTAAAACTTTTTTAAAAATGTTGACCTTTTTCTGTTTTAATACAGATAGCTCCTTTCCCTTATATTTAAGTGTTCCATGGTCATTCATCGTATGGATATACCTTAAATGTTCTACCCCCCTTTCTTAACAGCCAGGTACATTGTTTCCAGGGGTTTTATTATTATTATTTCATTGAAAACATGGCAATTGCTTTAGTATTCCTCTGCAGTGACTCCCTTTTGCAAGTATGTCTGTGGGATTTATATCTGCAAGTGGAGTTGTTGAGTCACAGGATGCATGCATTTAAAATTTTGACTGTTACCACCAAGTGACCCTCCAAAAAGACGGTACCAGATTTATCGTTCCATCCATGGTGGGTGAGGATGTTAAGAGACTGGGCTCTGGAGTTGGTCAGCCTGAAACGAAGCATCCTTCCACCACCTCATTGCTGCAGGAGCTTGGGAAAGTTATTTAACCAAGCCCTTCATGCCTCTGCTCATTTGAAAATGGGGATGGAAGTCGTCTCTACATCATGAGTGGTTACAGTCCTAGATGATGAGACATATACACACTTAATCTGTGCCTTGCACACCGTGAGACCTGAAAGCATGTCACCTTCTGTATTGAACCTGTTGCTGCCCTGGTCGTCCATCCTTTTACCCTTAGCATTTGGGTGCTTGCCCAACCGCTCACTGTCAACCCCTGCATCCCCTTGCCTCCGGCTCTGCTGGCTGTGGGGGGCTGCTTTGCTCATGTGGGCTCATCGCAGGCCAGAAGGGCTGGGGAATTGATGACCAGCCCCTCCTAGCAACCTTTCACCCGTGTCCGGCGGGGGTGGGTGTGTGAGCCCCCCAGGTCCCTCACCTCTTGGTCGAAGGAACTCTGAGGGCTCCCTGTGCCTCCCCAACACCACCCCCCACTTCCTCAGTGGACTTGGGCTCCCATCACCAGGGCAACACGCTTCTCCCTTCACTTCCTCCTCTGAAGCCCCAACCCCGCTGCTCCCAAGGACCCCTTCCATATCAGCTAGTTGCACTCAAACCTGTGTCTCAGGGGCTGCTTCAGGGGGTTCCAAATTAGGATGAATTTTAAGCCTTGCCAATCTTTTTTTTTTTTTTTAAGATAATGTTTTATTTTTATTTAATTATGAGGGAGATTGGCCTTCTTTTCATGTTACTGGCCAAATACCTTGCTCTTCTCTGCTATCAGCCTGTTCTTGTACTTTGCTCGTGTATCTATTGGGCTGTTTGTCTTTTCCTTATTGATTTGTAAGAGCTCTTTGTAAATAATAAAAATTAGCCCTTTGTCTATTATGTGATGCTGCTTCCCACATTGTTGCTTAGCTTCTGACTTTGTTTAGGATTCGTTTGTTTCTTTCTTTTCTTCTCTTCTTCTTCTCTCTCTCTCTTTTTCCTTTTCTTTCTTTTCTTTTCTTTTTTTTTTTTTTTTTTGCCATATAGATGTTTCAAATTGTAACATAATCAACAAGAAGCTCAGATTTAAAATCATTGTTTCTTTCCCCTCATTTACTGCTTTGGTTTCAGTTCTTCCCATAAAAGAGGCAAATATGACGGATGACACACTCAGCCAAGAAGAAGGCTTATCTATTCACAGATGAGTTTATATATAAATACATATAGTTAAAAATTATAATAAAATTATAGATACCATGTTACAAACACACACACACACAGAGTGAAGTTCTAGCCTTAATTTCTCATCTCTCCCCTCTGGAAATGATCCATGTGTGACTGACTGCAGAATTCTGTGTTCTCGGTAGATTTCTCTCTTCTTTTATAAACCAAGTTTACAACATCAACTCGTTTCCCTGTGGTCTAGGCTAGCCTAGGCAGAAATCACTGCCTGCATGTAACATCCATTGTGGAGAATTCTTGATTTCTCTGTGTGTAACTTCGCTAGGTACTGACAATTATAACTGCATGTTTAAAGTTCCACCAATCTCTCTTTATTTTATTTTTAAATTTTTAAAATTTTTAATTATTTTTTAAAAGATTTTATTTATTTATTTGAGAGAGGGAGAGAGAGGGAGAGCGCGTGAGAGCCCAAGCAGGGGAGAGGGAGAGGAAGAAGCAAACTCCCCGCGGAGCAAGGAGCCCAACGCAAGTCTCAATCTCAGGACTCTGGGATCATACTTGAGCCGAAGGCAGACACTTAACTGACCGAGCCACCCAGGCGCCCCTTTCTTCTCTATATCTTAAGATTTAAGGTTTGTTTGATTGTTTTCCCTCTGCTTCCATTGCATCTTGCAAAATGCCTGCAGCCCCTAGGTTTGGGCTATTTGCTTGGTGCCGCGGTGTCCACACCTGCCATGCTGTGATTTAGCTGTGTTTAGCAGCTTGGCTAGACTACCGGGGCGGGGAGAGGGCTCTGCCACACTCAGGTGGTATGCAACCTGAGTTCTATGCACAGATGTACTGTGCAGCTTCAGGTGGACAGCTCCGTGGTGGGTCAGGCATGGATTCTCTGACGTTACCCGTGCTCCGTTATTAAGTACCTCCTTGGCTGCAGACACTGGTCGTGGTGGTTTGGGGGAGGGTGCTCTTTAACCATTTTACACCCACTCTATGGCTGTAACACAAGCACATTGGTGGTGTGAGTGGAGGCTCCAGACACTTTTTTCCACTTCTCTAGGTCACCAAATGATACCAAGAAATGTGAAAGCATTTCTTTCTGTTCCCTTTTTTTTTAAAGTAGGCTCCACGCCCAGTGTGGGCTTGAACTCACAACCTTGAGATCAAGACCTGAGCTGAGATCAAGTGTTGGACACGTAAACGACTGAGGCACCCAGGCGCCCCTTCTTCTGTTCCTCAATGATGTTCGGCTCATTCCTACCTCAGGGGCATGTCTGCTTGCTCTTCTCCTTCCATATTATTTCAGTCTCTGTTCAAATGTTCGGCCCTGCCCACTCCACCTGAAGAAACCACCTCTGCCAACCATGTACTGTTACCTCTCCATTGTTATTATTTTTGCCAAGCACCGATCTCCACCTGGAGTTGAGTTATGTATGGGTTTGCTTGCTTGTTACAGTCTCCCTGCTAGAACATCCCCTCCGTGAGGGCAGGGACTCTGTCTGGGATCTCTAGCACCTGACTGACATACAGTAGGTACTCCAAGTGATGGCCAACATGATTCTTCCAGGAGAGGAGGGATCCAGGCTGCTCAGCGGTGGGAATAGGGATGGCCCCTCAACTGGGGGAGGGGGCGGGGGCGTCCTGACCCCTCCTCACTGGCTTCGTGGTCATGGTGCCCGCGGACTGGATGCCTCCCAGTTTTCAGAGGACAGAGCACTCGGCTCAGACTCTGTCCAGGGCATCACTTGTGTTTAAAGTCCCCAAAGGGATGTGACTCACTCTACCATGTCCAGTGGAACTTGGAGTCTGCTCTAGAAGAACAGGAGAGCCATTTCGAGAGGAGCCCAGAGCCTAAGAAGCCACTGTCGGGTGGAGGGGGTGGAGGGGTGGAGGGGTGGAGGGGAAAGACGTCCCTGCCTTGGTAAAGGCCACAGAAATCCCGAGAAGAAGAAGTAAACAGCCTTGTAGTTACCAGCGAACTTTCCAGTGGGTGGGTGTGCCCACACAGGACAAGGAGATGGCCCGCAGGACTGAAAGAAAACCGGCTCGAGGTTATAATACACGATTTCAAAGGCAGCACAGAGAAGTTAAGTGCCCTGTGTCCTTCTCAGCCTCTCCTTCTGCATTTTTGCATCTTTCTCTGCCTCCGTCCCTGTCTGTCTCTCTTCCTCTCGATCCTTCTTTCATGCTCCGTGTATGTGTTCAAATGTCTGTCTCTCTCTCCCTCTGCGCTCCTTTGATGGTACATGTGTAAACGGATGGTTTAGCATGTGAGCTCATCGGCAGCCATTTGAACGGATTCCATAAAAACTTTCTGAAACCAAATCAAATGAAAACCAACCCATAAACCGGGTTGAACAAAAGGGCTCTTTGGACTTGAAAAGGTTAGAGAAGACTGCAGGGGCCTCACACACCGTTCGATCATGTTCGAAGCTGGGGTTTTAATTTAGTTTTCCTATTTCCCCCGTAGAAGTTCCTCACTGCTCAGCTGCTAATGCATTTCCAACTGAAATTTTGTAAATTATATTGGGAAACATTCTCAGCTAGAATAGATTGTGCAAGCTTTCATAATGGCTTCCCGCTGCTGCTTCTGGCAATCTGGGCTCTTCGGGAGCACCGCGTGTTGCATGCATGTCCTTAAGAACCTTCTCCATCTTATCCTCGGGGCCCGCGGCTCTGCGCTCTCAATGCTGGCTGCGAGCAGACCAGACTTTCCAGCAGCCTGAAAAGCTGGGCCTTGGCATGTCCCCTGCCATCTTGCAAGGGCATCCCCTAAACCCTTCTTGTTCATCTTGAATAAACTCGCTTCCCCCCAAGTCTATGAAAGGACATGACCCTTCTCAGGTATACTTCACTCTGACCATGCTGTTCCTTGTCTTTAAAATCACCTGCAAAGCTGGTGCAGCCACTCTGGAAAACAGTATGGAGGTTCCTCAAAAAGTTGAAAATAGAGCTACCATATGATCCAGCAATTGCACTACTGGGTATTTACCCCAAAGATACAAAAGTAGGGACCCGAAAAGCTACGTGCACCCCGATGTTTATAGCAGCAATGTCCACAATAGCCAAACTGTGGAAAGAGCCAAGATGTCCATCAACAGATGAATGGATAAAGAAGATGTGGTATATATATACAATGGAATATTATGCAGCCATCAAAAGGAATAAGATCTTGCCATTTGCAACGACGTGGATGGAACTAGAGGGTATTATGCTGAGCGAAATAAGTCAAACAGAGAAAGACATGTATCATATGACCTTACTGATATGAGGAATTCTTAATCTCAGGAAACAAACTGAGGGTTGCTGGAGTGGGGGGTGGGGTGGGAGGGATGGGGTGACTGGGTGATGGACACTGGGGAGGGTATGTGTTTTGGTAAGCGCTGTGAATTGTGCAAGACTGTTGAATCTCAGATCTGTACCTCTGAAACAAATAATGCAATATATGTTAAGAAAGAAAAAAAGAAGAAGAAGAATGTAGCAGGAGGGGAAGAACGAAGGGGGGGAAATCGGAGGGGGAGAAGAACCATGAGAGACAATGGACTCTGAAAAACAAACTGAGGGTTCTAGAGGGGAGGGGGTTGGGAGGATGGGTTAGCCTGGTGATGGGTATTGAGGAGGGCACGTTCTGCATGGAGCACTGGGTGTTATGCACAAACAATGACTCATGGAACACTATATCTAAAACTAATGATGTAATGTATGGGGATTAACATAAGAATAAAAAAAATTTAAAAAAAATAAAAAAAAATAAAATCACCTGCAAAATAAAATTTCTCTCTCTTTTTTTTCCAGCCAAACATGTAAAGCTATCCAAAATTGACTCCAATCCATTTTCCTAGCAGTTACTCCTCCTCATGGATAAACCCTATCTCATCAACTTCTTTCCCCTCTCTGCTTACACCTTGACTAGGGCCCATCCTTCACCCAGACTGGTGTGCAGCTTCCTACCTGTCTCACTGCTCGACCCCTGTCCCACTGCCCCCCCACCTCCCCCAGACACATGCTTCACCCTCAGAATAAAACGCAACCCCTTCCTACGGTCTGCCAGGCCCTTCGTATCATTCTCTAGCTACTTTTCTCAAACACCTAAGCTCATTGCCACACCCCACCCCCACCCCAACCCACCGAAGGCCTTATATTTGCTGTTGCGTCTGCCTGGAGCCCTTCCTTAGCGCATGGCTGGTGACCTTAATTCATTCAGACTCAAATGTCATTTCAAGAGGTCATCCCTGTCCACCTGACTTATGCTACTAAAGTGCGTATTAATTGTTGTCTGTCTCTGAATGGCACAGTGCCCCCCAATCTTTCCTTCTTGTCTCCCTTTTAGTAATACAACCCACAAGTTTTACCTGGGTGGAGAGCCATCCAGCTGGAGACTACATTTCCCATCTTCCCTTGCAGCTAGATACACCCATGTGACTAAGATCAGCCCAATGGGATGCGAGCAGGAGTGACCTCTGCAACCCTCAGGTCAGGCCCTTCAAGGTCCCTGCCCGCCCTATACTTCCCTCGTTTCAGCTCTGACTAGGTGAAAGATAACACCATGCTGGGGGCTGGTAGAGCAGGGGGAGGGAACCTGGGCCCTCCATGACTTCTGGAGCAAAGCCAACTACCTCCACTCACACCCCAAGACTGCTGTTGACCTGGACTTGCAGTGAGAAATAAACCTGTGTTATTAAAGCCATTGTTGCTTGGTTTCTGTTAATGCAGCCGAGCCAATGTATGCACTGGAATTCACCAATAAACTCTCAGCTCCAAGAGGACCGGGATCTGTATCCCAGCACTTGGACCAGTGACTGGCACATAGAAGGCCCTGGATAAGTATTTGGTGGCTGAAGTTGTGAAATGAAGATGGGAACGGGGAAGTTTCTGGGGGCTCAGGAATGATAGAGAGTAAGGCAGCAACTTGAAAGCAAGCGTTCCTCTGCGTAATCGGCCACCTGACGGTGGGCATCCGTGCTTGGGACAGGAGCGCCCTGGATTGGGGGCCAGGGGGCTGACCTGGGCACCGCTGCCTCCCGGCCTGGCAGCCTCCATCAGGCTTGGTCATCCTCTGATTTTCAGCATCTCTTACTGTGAAACGGAAGCCATGGTGTCATCCAATTCTCATCACGAAGGTGCAGACAGAGAGGTGTGGGTACTACTTGGGGAAGCCCCCCAATGTCCCTCGGCGGAAGGCTATCCCTGTGTCACTAGGACTCGGACACCTGACCCAGAGCTCCGCATGCCACCGAGGGAGGGGGGTCCCTTCCAGCTATTGCCCACCCCATAGGCTCGGCCTCTAACTCAGAGTAACGATGGCCTGGTGGCTAGGGGCTGGCCAGACTCAATCCACTGGGAGAGGAAGGGGGATCTCGTGGAATGCAGGGCAGTTTCTTCTTTGCTTCGCTCTGGAGGCAGGTGAAGAAAACAAGGGCGAGGCGACAGGGGATGAAAGCAATAGAGCCAGGAGGTGGGTAGAGGGAGTACATATCCTTAGGGCTGGAACACAGGGGAGCCACGTTCTGACCTCTGAGCCGGCCGACCATCCACATCTGGGTGAAAAACTGGAGGATTTCATTGATTTACTTATTTGTTGATTCCCGAGGTGCATCCGCTCAGAGAGCAGCCAAGTGACTTTTCAAAAACTTTACTTGGTCATTCAGCAGGCCATTATATTATACCTACTGCATACCCTGTGCTGTGCTAGGTGCTCCGGAAGGCAAGGGAGAAAGGAAGGACAAGCTCTCATGGAGTGCCCATCACGTTCCTTCCACATATGGGGCCAGTCTCTGCTGTGTCCTCAGAGCACCCTCCTGAGGTACAGGGTATTTTTACAGAAGATAAGGCTGAAGCTCAGAGAGGTTAAGCAACATGCCCAAGGCCACACAGCCAGGAAGAGGTGGAGTGCGGAGGGGCAAGGCCCTGCACTAGCTGGCTCAGAAGACCATCCTCTTTCCCACAGCAAGTTTGGGGAGCCTGGGCACCACTCCCCTGACCTCTAACAACACCCTCCCTGAACTTGCTATTAGCCATTTGGTACTAATAGTTATTATTATTAGATAGTCTATTTTAAAAACTCTTATTGGGGATGCCTGGGTGGCTCAGGTCGTGCTCCCAGCGTCCTGGCATTGAGTCCCGTGTCGGGGTCCCTGCTTTGAGGGGAGTCTGCTTCTCCCTCTGCCTCTGCCCCTCCCTGCTCCCCAGCTCATGCGTGCTCTCTCTCTCAAATAAATAAATAAAATCTTAAAAAAATAAAAAATAAAATAAAAACTCTTATTGGAATATATCATTAGGATGCAGCTCAATGGATGTTCACGAATATGCCCGTGTAACCAGCATCAGATGAAGAAACAGAGCATCGAAGCATCCATGAAACCCCCTCGCGCTCCCTGGCAGTCACTGCCCCCACCCAGGGGAACCCCTCCCCCGACCTCTGACAGCACAGATTCGTTTTGAACCGGTTATCCCTGGAATCAGACAGCATGTACTCTTCTGTGTCTACCGCTTTCACTCAACATAAAGCTTAGGAGACTCATCCACATTTTGCTGTGTGTGGTTGCATGTCTCTTGTTCTCATGGCTGCATAGTACTTCCTGCCATTCAGCTGTGTCCTGCTGATGGGCATGTGGGCACTTTCCAGGGGTGCTCCTATGAACACGAACGTCCCCGGGCACGTCTATCGGCGCACACGTGAATCCATTCCTGGGGGATATGCACCTAGGAGGGATGAGCTAGGTGTCGCACGCAATCTCTCACTGCGTCCCCACAGGGACCCTGTGAGCTGGTACAATTATTAGCCTCATTTTACAGTTGAGCGAGTTTAGGCTTAAAGTGATACTCCCAAGGTCCCCCAGGTAGAAGGCAGCAGACCATATATAACCCCAGTCTCTCTGGCTTCAGAGCCCGAGCCCTTAACCCCGGCATTGTACTACCACATTCGATGCCTCTGCCTCTTCATCTAGGAGCTTTAAAAACCCCACACAGACAAACAAGACCCACTTTGAGAGAGCTGGCCTCATGGAGGGCTGGCCAAGAACACAGACGCTGGAGTGGGACTGCGTGGGTATCGACCACCCCTTAAGAGCCTCATGACCTTGGACAAGGTGCTTTACTTTTCTGTATCACAGTTTCCTCCTCTGTAAATTAGGGGTGGTTGTGAGGATTAGATGGGTTTAAAATGAGATTTAAAATAGCTAGAGCAGGGGCGCCTGGGTGGCTCAGTGGGTTAAGCGTCTGCCTTCGGCTCAGGTCATGATCCCAGAGTCCTGGGATCGAGCCCCGCATCGGGCTCCCCGCTCAGTGTGCAATCTGCTTCTCCCTCTCCCTCTGCTGCTCCCCCCTACTCGTTCTCTCTCTTTCTCTCTCTCTCAAATAAATAGGTAGAATCTTTAAAAAATAAATAAATAAAAATAAAATTGCTGGAGCATCCCCAGCACGGGCAAACACAATAAATGTTAGTTAGTGGTTAGTAATACTGTGGAATGAGTAACTCCGCGTGGTTACAAGGCAAAATACAAAGCAAAATAACCCTAACAGCAGGTTTCACACTGTGTGGTTTGCACCTGGTTGTTACAGCTGGAGGGGAGCTCAGTGGTCTTGGAGTCCAATCTTACAGACGGGAAAGCGGAAGCAACAGGAGAGGAAACCCTTCCTCCAGGCCACACAGCCAGCTCACAGAAGGGTGCGAAGGCCCTGACCTCCAACCACGTGCCCTCCTTCATGACCACCATGCTGCTCTTGGAGGAAGGAAAGCTCCCGATTTGTTGCTTTTGCTCCATTCAAAGGTTTTCACGTCAATGGTGGCACGTTGCAACACCCATTTCCCCCTCCTGCTGCTGATCTTGGTCCTTCTTTAAAGTCTCATTGTCCAGGGGGCGCTT
This sequence comes from Phoca vitulina, assembly GCF_004348235.1. Taxonomy (NCBI): domain Eukaryota; kingdom Metazoa; phylum Chordata; class Mammalia; order Carnivora; family Phocidae; genus Phoca; species Phoca vitulina. The sequence continues at coordinate 4,551,307 of NW_022589733.1, read as the reverse complement.
GGGTGGCTCAGTCGTTAAGCGTCCACCTTCAGCTCAGGTCATGATCCCAGGGTCCTGGGATTGAGCTCCTCGTCGGACTCCCTGCTCCGCAGGAAGCCTGCTTCTCCCTCTCCCACTCCCCCTGCTTGTGTTCCCTCTCTTGCTGTGTCTCTCTCTGTCAAATAAATAAATAAAATCTTTTTAAAAAATTAATAAATAAAGTCTCAGTGTCCAGAGAAGGCTTCCGGCGAAGGTGAGCAATTCGTTCCAGTTTCCTTTGGATTTTTCTGAGTTTTAGCCTACAGATCTCACTTCGCTCCGGGGTGGTTGGTCCCACCGCCCAGCCCACTGGTCCTCTGCTGTGCCCCACGTGTCCCCCGACTTAGCCATCCCATGAGCCCGTGTGTTTCACTGGGATGCCTCCACGCAGCTGCAGAACAGGAATCGGGGAGCCAAGACTTCAAGTGATGCGGGTATTTTCCCCAAAAGACACATTGGTTACCCTTTCAGAGAAGAGTGGACAGAAATGCAAACCAAATCCAGAAATAGGCAGACAGACATCAGTGTCTGGAGTTGGCGTGGTACTCACCAGATTATAGCCAGCTCCCGGGTTGAACATCAGAGGACGCTCACACCAAATCCGTGGGAATAATCGTATGTGCTGATGCACATATCCGCACGTGTGTGGGTGCACACATACACACACACACACACACACGCACACCCAGATACCCATTTCGTTTACCACCATCCTCAAGCTACACATAAAGGACACTCAGTAAATATTTGTCAAATGGCTGAAAACACGGATGTTTGATATGTTTGGGACTGTGTCGTGGTCCACTGGAAAAGCAGCAGAATTAGAATCAGATGGATCTGACTTTGAGTCTCAATTCTACTGATTTAAAGGAGCTCAAATGTAAATGCCAACAGGAAACTGTAGGTCCTATAGGGAGATTAGACCATTGGAAATGGGCCCTCCCTCTCTCTCCAAAGGGGGCGGTCTCTACTCATTTCCAGGGTCCCCTGCCAAATAGCAAATCTGGACTTTTTTTTAGAGGGGGAGGGGGAAGAGGGTCAAGTGTTCTGATTTTTAAATGTTGGGAGCTAATAAAAAACACAAACCGAACCAGACAAAAAATACCGTGTGTGCCAAGTAAAACAGAACCAAGGCCTGGGCTGGGTTCTCAGGCCCCTGGGTTTGCAACCTCTGGCTTTCAAGTTATGGACACTTGGGCACATCTGTGTCTCCCCGTGCCTCAGTTTCTTCAGCTGAAAAACGAGGAGGCCTGCCCCTGCCCTGCTTTCCTCTCCATGAGGGACTCACGTGAGAGCACCCATTAGGCCTTATGACTCTGTGCCGCCCAGGACAACCGTTTACTTTTCTGGAAGAAGCAATACTCTGACATTTTCCAAATATGTTTGAACATTGTTGTGCTTTCCCCACAAAATCAGTTTGTACCAGAAATATATATATTTTTCTCCTTTTCTGCCTTTCATTAGAAATGTGGAGCATCATGTTAGGTAGTCAATCCATCAATGGCTTCCAAGAGTTGTTTTGCCAAAGTCACATTGCCCTGAATGTCAAGCAAATCCACCCAGGGGCTGAATAAAGGAAACGTTGTATTTGTAGCGGGGTCCAGCCTCCCAGGTCAGGTGTGGTGGGAGCAGACAGGGATTGACAGACCTATCAGTCAGGATCAGAGAAACAGAACCCACCGGGAGATATGTCCGTTCCAGGGATTTGAACTTACATATAGGCGGGCTGGTTAAGCTCTCCCTGGAAGGCTGTTCTCCCACGTCCAAGGCTGGGACTTGTCCTCAGGGCGAGAGTAAGAACAAGCATGAGTTTGGGTCCATGACAGACGGAAATCTGTGTCGGTTCTTGTCTCTGATCTTGGCGGTGTGGGGTCTTATAGAACCCGGGGCCCTTCCCTAGAGTCCAGGATGCTGAAGGAAAATCCAGGGGAAGATCCATCTCCAGCTTGGTGAGCCAGCAGACACGTGACAACTGACGCACGTGAGCTGCCCCATGACTGCCGCCCCCTTCAGCCCCCCTGATGTCCTGCTTAGACCCTCCCTTGGTGGCCACTCTCACCAGAACTCCACAGGGAGGGGGATTCCGGGGAGCGGTTGAGCCCAGCAAAATCGGCACCCTACAAGGCCAGCACAGCAGATGAGGGGGGATTAAATGATGCCAAACAAGAAAGAATTTTTCTTCCTGGTGATGGCACTGGAAGCTTGGTGTCCAATGCTGACGGCTGCTTCTTCTAAAGGCTACAGTTGGGTTTGGGCCAATTGGCCACATACAACAGGTCCTCTTATAGGCATGGGCACAGAGCAGAGCAGGGGTGGGGTGAGGGGTGGGGGGTGAGCTGAAGGCTTCCACAGTGCTATGATCTGGATGCTTTTGTCCCCCCACATTCATAGGTTGAAATTCCAGTGCTCAATGTGATGGTAGCAGGAGGTGGGGCCTTTGGGAGGTGCTTAGGTCCAGAGAGCCCTCATGAACTGGATTAGTTCCCTTATAAAAGAGACCCCACAGAGCTCCCTAGCCCTTCCACTGTGTGAGGACAGAGTGAGAAGTCCGAAACCCAGAAGAGGCTCCTCACCAGAACCTGACCGTGCTGGTACCTTAGTCTTGGACGTCTGGCCTCTAGAGCTGAGGAAGCTGAATGTCTGCTGTGTATAAGGCACCCAGTCTGTGGGATTTTGTCATAGCAGCCTGAACAGAGTAGGACATACAGTAACCCATCAGTCCAGAGCCTTTGGGGAGCTCAGAAGGGACGAGGCATGGTTCTCGCCCCAAGGGTGCGTGAGGCAGGAAGGAGAGCCTTGCTCAAAGGGACAGCTCAGGTGTCACTCCTCATGGGCCTTCAGTAGAAACACAAAGAGCTCTTGACAAATGGGGACACTTGGGGGGGACAAACTCTCTAGAAAGACTTTGAGGAGGAGCATCATTGGGATGACTTATTCATACGCGTAGCATTCACTTCCTGACAGTGTGTCAGGCCCAAGAGTTGTGGCCTCCAAGCCGTGGGCCTCAGGAAGCCCCAGGCCCTGCTCAGAAAGACCACCTCAGGCTCGTCAGACCCAGGGCTTCCTCCTGAGCTGCACCCAGGTGCTGCCGCCCACAGGGCCCCTCACGAGGCCGCTGCCTCCCCCACCACGTCAGGTCCTACCTGTCCGCCTGCTTCACCGGGATCCAGCCCCACTGGCAGCCTTTCTGGTCTTCAAAACCCCAAATACTTCCCTGCCTCAGGGCCTCCCCCTTTGCCTGGAAGTTGGATGGCTCCCTCCAAAATACCACAGACTGGGTGGCTTACACTATAGAAATTTATTTTCTCACAGCTCTGGAGGCTGGAAGTCTGAGATCAAGTGTTGGCAGATTTGGTTTCTCATGGGGCCTCTCCCCTTGACTTGCAGATGGCTGCCTTCTTGCTGTGTCCTCTGCGGATGCACATCCCTGGTGTCTCCTTGGGTGTCCAAACTTCCTCCTCTTACAAGGACACCGGTCAGATTCGATTAGGGCCCACCTTCAGCCCTCATTTTCACTTTATCGTCTCTTTAGAGGGTCCACCTCCCAAGATGGTCGCATCCTGAGGTACTGGCAGATTGGGGCTTTCACATGAATTTGGGGGAGACACCACTCAGCCCGTCACATTGGTCCTCAAGTGTCTCCTTGAATGTTTTTTTTTTTTTCCCCAGGACTAGCTCCAGGGCCTCCCCACAGACATGTGCAGGTTGTTCATGGTGGGGCAATGCTTGGCTGAGGGGGCAGGCACGTCAGCCCTGCTCTGCCCGCCAAGCCATGTGCGCTGAGTGGGGCTGTATCCATCTGGGGGAGGGGAGACCCTTTCCTTTGCCAAAAGCACCGTCTGCTCCTGGAGCCACACACCCTTGGGCCATGCGTGCCCAGAGGGGACACCCACCACACAGGCAGGTGGGAGCACCCCTCACCCCCACCCTGCACGCACGTCCCCTTTACCTTCTCTCCTTATCACTCTGTTTTGTTTAGTGCAACAGCCTGTCATGGTGCTTGGTGTTTTGCTTGGCTTTTGACCTCTCGCCCCTCTAGAAGGGCCCTCGCCTTACCCGGTGTCGCCTCCTTGGCCCCTAGCGCAGAGCCTGGCGCAGGAGTAAATCTTCACGGGAGGAAGGAAAGTGCTTTACTGCCCCTTCCGAACACTTCCTGGCAGATGCTGGGCCCGGCTCGGCTCCCTTTGGCTCCCGGGTCCGATGAGCTCACCCAGGAGGCAAAGGAGGCTTTCGAAGGAGTAGAACAGAGGCGAGTTCATCAGAGGTCAGGCGGCTGCTGGCCGGCCTGAACCCCGGCGGCAGCGGGTGGAAATGCTGAGTGAGTCGGAAAAACTGTCTGGAGCCGAAAGGAAGGAGCTGAGTGAGCCTTGGAGACACATAAGGTGCACTTACGGGGGAGAGCGAAAGCCAGCCCAGCAGTTGTGTCAAAGAGCCCACAGTCTGCTTAAAACTGCCGGCGGAGGCAGAACCAGCCTCAGATTGGTGGGAGGCAGCGAGGCCCAGACAAGCGAGGCCTGGCTCTGGGAGGACAGCCCATAATACCTGCAAGGTCGGCCCGTAAATCACTCCCCAGGCTGACATGTTGCCGAAGACATTACCCTCTGAGGAAAATCGTTTCCTGACCCATTGGCTCATCTATTTCAGGGTGTTGTTTTTGGAATAATTGCAGGCATATAACTTGCAAGAGCATCATTTGGATGTTTTTCTTGAGGCACTGTGAAAACCTGAGTCTCCCAGGTGCCTGTTCCAGCTAAGGATTGCCGGCCGGGTCACTGCCCAGACGAACATATTTGAGATTTCCTTTTCTTGGCTCAGTGGGCCATTGTAAATCCAGGGTCGTATTTTTCCTCACAGGTGAACGTACTCACTTTTGGGGTTGGTGTTAGGCCACACAGAGTCCAACGAAGTGGCCTATTGTTCCAAGTCGGAAGGCAAAGGACCAAAGTCCTGACATTTCTTATTAGAGGTTTGATGGATGAAGCGCAACAATGAAGTTTCTTTTGTTCTTGCCCGTGGGGCCCGCAGCTGTTAATCTATAACTTGCTATATGGATTCAAACTTATTAATCATTTTAAAGCAAAATTCTATGTAATGATTGAAATCGAAAATGAGGGCTTGGTGCAAGGAAGTGTCGCCTGGCGCCATTTTCCCTCCTGGTGGACGCCAAGTGGCAGATTCTCGAGTTACCCTCCTCCCCACCTTCCGACAGAGGGTGCAGGGGAGCCCACCTTCCGACAGAGGGTGCAGGGGAGCCGAGGTGTGGGCCAGACTGGAGAAGGCTGGAATGTTCCTGGGTGAGGGCGTGAGGGTGTCATCTCTGTCCCACGCACAGGTGTGGACAAGGCCCTGTGGGTCCAGGAGATACCTTTGGTTTGGCCATGGTGGTGTTGGCAGCCGCCTCCAGGGTTTCCTCCCAGGTTTGCTGCCAGGACTAGGAAGCTGGGCTGGCAAGGGTTCAGCTTTTCTGGCCAGAGCTCATCATGAGAATTCTAAGTTCTCATACCTCGGATTCATGAACTGTTTTACAACCATGGTCCCATTTACTCTCCCAGCGTTCTTGCTAGGTGACAGGACTGGATTTATTGTCCCCATTAGATAGGTGAGCAAACTGAGGAGCAGAGAGAAAAAGTGACCTGGCCAGATTTCAGAGCAAGGACTCCAATGAGGTCTCCTGACCTGTCGTGCGGTGCCCCTTCCCCACTACACCCTATTGTGTGCCAGGCTGGGCCACTCCAGGGAGTCCAAAACTTGGGGCAGAATTTCCAGGGCTGGATCCTGGAAAGGGAAAAGGACCTGCTTCTCTTTCCAATAGGATTATGCCGTAGAGAAAGTCCCAACCCTGGCGGTTTGGGGGAGGGGATATTACTTTTTTAAAAATTATTATTTATCAAAACAAAAATTTTCTTTTTTTTTTTTTTTTAAGATTTTATTTATTTATTTGAGAGAGAGAGTGAGAGAGAGAGAGAGCACAAGAGGGAGGAGCAGGAGAGGGAGAAGCAGACTCCCCGCCGAGCAGGTAGCCCGATATGGGACTTGATCCCTGGACTCTAGGATCATGGCCCGAGCTGAAGGCAGTCGCTCAACCAACTGAGCCACCCAGGCGCCCCTCAAAACAAAAATTTTCAAGTGGACTCTATACCCAACGTGGGGCTCGAACTCACGATCAAGAGTCTTGGGCCACTCACTATTTACAAGAAACCAGAAATGAATCACACTCTGGATCTTGGCAATTCGTGACTCTTTGGATGCTGTGTTTCAAAGCAAGACTCAATGGCATGCAGTTTGGTGGTGCGGGAGGAAGGGTTTGTCCGAGGGTGGGTAATTTGGGGCACAAGGCTCCCTGTCTCAGTCCTCCTCAGCCTCTCCACGATTCCTGTTTGCTCTCAGTGCCCACGTTGTGACCCCAAGTCCCATGAACATCCATTTGCGACAGCGGGCTGGGCTCTTCAGCCAACTGAAGAGACCAGGAGTTCTCTTATTTTCAAATGATTCCATCATCCCTTGCCTCGGGAGGATGCTGCCACCCCCATGTTGACATGGGGTGCTCAGGTGCAGAGAGCATCCCCAGGATTTAAGTATTTTCTCAGGCAAAGGCCAGGGCTGGGAGGCAGGAGACCTGGGTCGCAGCTCTGCTGCCGAGGTCATGGGAGACCTGCACAGACTCGTCCAACTGCTCTGCACTTTGGTCTCCCTCCCCTTGAAAGTGGGACTCATGGTTCAGGGACTCTTCCAAGTAAGGGTGACCTGGAGGCTGGCCTAGGAGGATGAGGAGGTGTTGGTGAAGATGCTGGCTCTGGAAGGATCACCGTGGTGATCCTGGAGCTAGATGGCCTGGGTTTGAGATTCCAGCTTATTGACCTGCTTCAGTTTCCGCATCTGCAAGACGGCGATTAAAAAATCCTGCCCACTTCACAGTGTTACCATGAGAATTAGCCACTCTGGTTTTAGTAAAGCAACCAGCCCAGTGCCGGTTAGTAGTCAGCAAAAGGCAAGAGCACCATTTCCTTGCTCCCTGTGGCAACAGCAGGATCACTATGGCACTGGGCAGAGGGCTTGCCTGCTTGGGAGCCTTTCTCTGCCCTGAGTCCACGCGGCTCTGGGACGTGGCCTGGTGGAGGCACAGAGCCAACAGGCTGGTCAGGATCGGATGGAAGACAGGTTGAGAAATAATGACCAACACAGAAGCTCCCTGGAGATTTTCTTAAGGGTTCTTGGTCTTTTCACTAACTTCCACAACAACAGTGCAGAAATCAAGTTCAAGAAAATGTTGCAGTGTCAGGGAAGGAAATGTGTTTTGATGTCAACTCTCTAGCTGTGTGGCTTGGGGAAATTGGTTTAACCTCTCTGATTCTCAGTTTCTGTATTTACAAAGTATGGGTAGTGATCCTTCCCTTTTAAGACTCTTGTGAGAATTATCTGAGATGATCTAAGTAAATGACACAGCCCTGTTGTCTCAGATTAAACATGGTGACATTTTTTAAATTAAGTTTTTATTTTAATTCTGGTATAGTTAACATACAGTGCTGTATTAGTTTCAGGTATACAATATAGTGATGCAACACTTCCATACGTCACCCTGTGCTCATCACGACAAGTGCCCTCCTTCATCCCCATCACCTATTTCCCCCATTCCCCATCCACCTCCCCTCTGGTAATCATCAGTTTGTTCTCTATAGTAAGAGTCTGTTTCTTGGCTTCTCTCCCTCTCTCTTTCCCTCTCCCTCCCCCCTGCCCTATTCATTTGTGTTTTTGCTTAAATTCTACATATGGGTGAAATCATATGGTATTTGTCTTTCTCTGACTGACTGACTTGGCTTAGCATTATGCTCTCTAGCTCCATCCGTGTTGTTGTGAATGGTAAGATTTCATTCTTTTTTATGGCTGAATAATATTCTATTGTATATCTATACCACATCTTCTTTACCCATTTGTCTGTTGATGGACACTTGGGCTGCTTCCATAATTTAACTAATGTTGATAATGCTGCTATAAACATAGGGGTGCATGGATCCCTTTGAATTAGTGTTTTTGTATTTTGGTGGTAGGTACCCAGTAGTGTGATTCCTGGATCATAGGGTAGTTCTATTTTTAATTTTTTGAGGAAACTCCACACTCTTTTCCAGAGTGGCTGCACCAGTTTGCATTTCCACCAACAGTGCGAGAGGGTTCCTTTTTCTCCACATCCTCGCCAACACTTGTTGATTCTTATGTTTTTGATTTTAGCCATTCTGACAGGTGAGACGTGATATCTTATTGTAGTTTTGATTTGTATTTCCCTGATGATCAGTGATGTTGAGCATCTTTTCATGTGTCTGTGGCCATCTGGATGTCTTTTTTGAAGAAATGTCTGTTCATGTCTAGGCCCATTTTTAAATTGGGTTGTTTGTTTTTTGGGTGTTGATTTATATCTGTTCTTTATATACTTTGGATACTAACCCTTTTTTCAGAAACGGCATTTGCAAATATCTTCTCTCATTCTGTAGGTTGCCTTTCAGTTTTGTTGATTATTTCCTTTGCTGTGCAGACACTTTTCATTTTGATGTAGTCCCAATAGTTTATTTTTCCTTTTATTTCCCTTGCCTGAGGAGACATATCTAGAAAAATGTTAACTATGGTTGTGGTCGATGTCAGAGAAGTTACTGCCTGTGTTCTCTTCTAAGATTTTTATGGTTTTAGGTCTCACATTCAGGTTTTTAAACTATTTTCAGTTTATTTTTGTGTATGGTGTAAGAATGTGGTCCAGTTTCATTCTTCTGCATGTGGTTGTCCAGTTTTCCGAACACCATTTGTTGAAGAGACCATCTTTTTCTCATCCATATTCATTCTTCGTTTGTCAAAGATTAGTTGACCGTAAAGTTGTGGGTCCATTTCTGGGTTTCTATTCTGTTCCATTGATCTGTATGTCTGTTTTTGTGCCAGTACCATGCTGTCTTGATCACTCCAGCTTTGTAATACAGCTTGACGTCCAGAATTGTGATGTCTCCAGCTTTGCTTTTCTTTCTCAAGATTGCTTTGGCTATTTGTGGTTCCATAAACATTTTTTATGATTGTTTGTTCTAGTTCTGTGAAAAACGTTAGTATTTGGAGGGGGATTACATTGAATGTATAGATCGCTTTGGGTGGTATAGACATTTTAACAATATTTGTTCTTCCAATCTACGAGCATGGAATATCTTTGTATCATTTCTTTGTGTCATCTCCACTTTCTTTCATCAGTGTTTTATAGATTTCAGGGTACAAGTCTTTCACCTCTTTAATTAAGTTTATTCCTAGGTACATTATTATTTTTGATGCAGTTGTAATTGGGATTGTTTTCTTAATTTCTCTTCCTGAAGTCTTGTTATTAGTATATAAACATGCCGCAGATTTCTGTATATTGATTTTGTATCCTGAGACTTTACTGAATTCATTTATCAGTTTTATTAGCAGATTTTTGGTGTAGACTTTGGGGTTTTCTATATATAGTATCATGCCATCTGCAAATAATGAAAGTTTTACTTCTTCCTTACCATCTTGGATGCCTTTTATTTCTTTTTGTTGTTTGATGACTGGGGGTAGGACTTCTGGTACTATGTTGAATAAAAGTGGTGAGAGTGGACACCCTTGTCTTGTTCCTTGTAATGTTCCTAACATTAGGGGAGAAGCTCTCAGTTTTCCCCCACTGAGTATGATGTTGGCTGTGGTTTTTCATATAAGGCCTTTATTATGTTGAGATGTGAATGATTATTTTAATGTACTATTGGATTCCGTTTGCTAGTATTTTATTTAGAATTTTTGCATCTATGTTCACCAAAGATATTGGCCTATAGTTCTTTTTATTGGTGGTCTCTTTATCTGCCTTTGTATCTGGGTAATGCTGGCCTCATAGAATGAGTTGGAAGTTTTCCTTCCTTTTCTGTTTTTTTTGGAATAGTTTGAGAAGAAGAGGTAATAACCTCTTCTTTAAATGTTTGGTAGAATTCCCCTGGGAAGCCATCTGGTCCTGGACTTCTGTTTATTGGGAGATTTTTGATTACTGATTCAATTTCTTTGCTGGTTATCAGTCTGTTCAAATTTACTATTTCTTCCTCATTCGGTTTTGGTAGTTTGTATGTTTCTAGGAATTTATCTATTCTTCTAGGTTGTCCAATTTGTTAGCATATAATTTCTCATAATTTTGTCTTACAATTGTTTGTATTTCTGTGGGGTTGAAATCATATGGTATTTGTCTTTATTTGTTTTATTATTATTATTTTTTTTTTTTTAGTTTCTATACCATTTATTTCTGCTCTAATCTTTAGTATTTCCTTCCTTCTGCTAGCTTTGGATTTTGTCTGCTGTTCTTTTTCTAGCTCCTTTCGGTATAAGGTTAGGTTGTTTATTTGAGATTTTTCTCTCTCCTTGAGGTAAGTGTGGCCATAACATTTTGCTGCTCCTTCTACGGAGGCAGAATCTATTTCCCCATCACAGACTGGCCTTGCCACTGGCCTTGACCAGTCGAACACAGCAGAAGTGACGTCACAGACTTTGGAAGCTAGGCCTTAAGGGGCCTTGCAGCTTCTGCCTTGGCCCTCGTGGAACTCTGCCCTGAGACCACCAGGTCAGGAAGCTGGTCCAGCCTCCTGCAGGACGAGAGGCCCCACAGAGGGCCACCAGAATGCCCAGCCAAATGCCCCTGCACAGCTCCTCGTCCCGTGGGTGAACCCACCCTGGGGGCCCTCCAGCCCCTCTGACCTTCCAGCTGAAACAAGTAAGAAGAACTCCCCAGCCAACTTCGAGATTTGTGAAAAATAATAAGTCGTGGTTGCTTTAAGTCATCAAGTTTTGCGGGGGGGGGGGGTTGTTACATAGCAAAGGCTACCCAAAATGGTCCTCAGTATACACTGGTTGAATCGAATAATAGTAGGAGGCGAGAGCCCCTTGGAAAATACAGCCAGTGCTTTTGAACCCAAGCTGCTAATATCATTATTATCCACACCGATTTGGTTCTGATAATAAAATAAAGGACCTCAATGGAATAATCGTTACTGGTTGATGACTTATTTCCTCCTTCCCTGGGAGAAGACTACAGTCAGGTGGAACAGCTCCGTGGGGCTTAAGCGAGCAGCAACCTTCTTTGCACATAAACATTTAAAATCTCTCTTTTTTCATGTCTGCAATAACACGTCGCCTCATCTGGCCACCTGGGATGGTGCCACAACTCCTATTAATATTGTCGTACATGGCAGCATTGTGCTCGAGTGCCACGCTCTCGGCTGCCTGCGTGGGGGCACGGAGCCTATTTTTAGTGTTTTACATCTATAATTATGTATGTTACACTGCCTCTCAAATGCATATTTGTTCTGGGGAGAGGTTACGGTTATGTAATCTAGGTTATTTTTGATATAGGGCAAATGTGTTATACCAACCTGCTAAGTCTCCTTCAACCAGAGAAGAATGTCCAGCTCTTTCTTCCTCACTCAGACTCCCATGGAATCAGGGGTAAATTTAAAAATATTGAAGTCCTAACAAATCAGAATAAAACCAGCCGTTACATCAACCGTTATGTATGGGGTGGATATTAGTCTTGCTCGTAAGACTATGACTCAATTTGTGATTTTTACAAATCAAAGCTCCCTTGGAGGAAGCCAGTCCCCTGGGAATAATGCTGGTCTTAACAGGATGATATCAACCTTGCTGACTGCCTGGATCAATTTCCCAAGGTGTCACGCGCTTGGCCAGCAAGTTTCCCCCAGGGGTGGTTTCTACCCCAAAAGGAAGAACCGGCAAAGCCAAGGCTAAGTGGGTGGGCCCCAGGGAAGGAGATCTGGAGCCAGGACTAACAGATGGAGCAGGTGACCTGGGGAGGCCCCCAGTGTGGCAGACCAGAGGGAGTCTGGGCAGCATCCCCAGCGCTTGGAGCCACAGATGTCTTCACAGAGAGATGGGTAGGGGTTAAGGTATCGCAGCAGTTGGAATCAGGAAGCAAGCAGCTATGGGCCGGGGTCCCAGGACTACAGAAACCAGGCCGGCAGAAGATGCTCCCCAAAGAGTTAATTTTGCTCGGATAAAATGCAGATCATTTTTAAAAATTATTTATTTATTTACTTTAAAATTCCAGTATAATTGGGGCGCCTGGGTGGCTCAGTCGGTTAAGTGGCTGCCTTCTGCTCAGGTCATGATCCCAGGGTCCTGGGATCGAGCCCCGCATCAGGCTTCTTGCTCAACGGAGAGCCTGCTTCTCCCTCTCCCTCTGCCTGCCTGCCTGCCGCTCCCCCTGCTTGTGCTCTCTCTCTCTCTCTGTGTCAAATAAATAAGTAAAATCTTTAAAATAAAATAAAATAAAATAAAATTCCAGTATAATTAACATACAGTATCATATTAGTTTCATGTGTATAATATAGTGATTCAACAAGTCTATACATTATTCAATGCTCATCAAGATAAATGTGCTCTTAATCCCCATCACCAGTCTCACCCATCCCCCACCCACCTCCCTCTGGCAACCACCAGTTTGTTCTCTATAGCTAAGAGTCTGTTTTTTTGGTTTTCTCTGTTTTTCTTTGCTCATTTATAACGTTTCTTTAATTCCACATATGAGTGAAATCATATGCTATTCGTCTTTCTCTGACTGACTTATTTCAGTTAACATTATACCCTCTAGACCCATCTATGCTGTTGTAAATGGCAAAATCTCCTTCTTTTTTGATGGCTGAGTAATATTCCATTGTATATATATTCCACATCTTCTTTATCCATTCATCAATCGGTGGACACTTGGGTTGCTTCCATATCTTGGCTATTGTAAATAATGCTGCAGTAAACATGGGCATGCATATATCTTTTTGAATTAGTGCCTTCATTTTCTTTGGATAAATACCTAGTAGTGCGATTGCTGAATCATAGGGTAGTTCTATTTTTAATTTTCTGAGGCACCTCCATACTGTTTACAGAGTGGCTGCACCAGTTTGCATTCCCACCAACAGTGCATGAGTATTCCTTTTTCTCCACATCCTTGCCAACACCTGTTATTTCTTGTGTAAAACATACCATCTTTTACTCACTCACTCATTCAACAAACATTGACAAAATATGCGCCGTGAACCAGATACTGTCCTAGTTACTAAGGAAACATAAAAATTGCCTTAAGCATCCAGCTTAACTTAAAAGGTATCTTTTTTCCCTGTGTATTAAAATATTTCTAAGTTTTCTTAGAAAATAAAAAAAAGCATAAGGAAGAAAGTTCAACCTCTGGATTCCCATGTCTTAGAATCCTTATCCATATCAGATATATATCCTTCTTCCTGTTTGTACATTATATATATATATTTTTTTAAGTTTACTTAAGTAATCTCTACACCCAACCTGGGGCTCAAACTCATGACTCCAAGATGAAGAGCTGCATGCTGTTCCCACTGAGCCAGCCAGGCACCCCCAGAATATGTATTTTTTTAATCTCAGAATTGAGATCACATCATATAAACTCTTCTTTTCATTTGGTATTATATTGTGAGAAGTTTCTTATTCCTCCAATGTCCTTTATAAATATGACTTTTAATGGATGTAGAGAATTCCATCTCAGGAACATGTGGTACATAACCTAACCAACCCCTAGTTGTTGATCATAAATGTTGTCTCCAAATAAGGAATTTTCCATCCCCCTCAACTTGTCATTTAAGTGCCATGAAAAAAAAATGCCCACTACTGCTTTCAGGAAAAAAATGAAAAGCATCTAAATAAAGAGTGGAGGTCTCTCCCATTTGAGAATTGCATCAGTGGAAATTATAGAATTAGAGCAAATAACCTTCAATTTGCTCTAATTTGTACAAAATTTTTCAAACTTCTGTACTTCTGATACATTATTTTCACTATTATTGCTTGCGGAATGATAATCACCAGTGTTGGCAAGGGCAGAGAGAAAGGAATACTCATTTATTTCTGGTGAGATTCAAACTTTCATTGTGTTGAAAGATTTAAAAATACTCAGACCCAGCATTTTACCTTCTAAGAATTTATGTTAAGGAATTAGTATTAGAGATGTGTCCAAAGATTTATGAAAAACAATATTTATATCAGCATTATTTTGGTGCTTCATACACAGTAACTTCTAAAAATGGAAGCTATAATTACCAGTATTCCCATCAATTCCTTTTCCAGCCCCATCTGGCTTTTAGAATAAGGATATTATAATTAATATATTTTTACATTGTATATCATCTCTTTCAGAATTGTTTTTTGACACTTACATTGTTTTATAATCATGTTAACTGCAATTATTAAGAAATTAAGTTTTTTGGTTCTCTGCTTGGCAATCTTTCTTTATACTGCTTTTTCCTTCTATCTGAATTATTTATTTTGCTTCATTTTTCAGCCACCTGGAATATTTCTTTGATCATTTTTTTTTCGAGAAAGTAATAGCCATGGCATATGTTCTGAGTCTTTCCATGTAAGATTTCCAAATATAAGAAAGGCAGCTTGGCTGCATGTACAATTCTTAGTTCCCAGTTTCATTCCTCCAGAAGCCTTTCCATTTTGAAACATTTTATCCTAGAATTTGCTAAGAAGCTCTGCCTAATGTAATTTGTCCCTCCCTTTTTTTTTTTTCTTTTTTTGAGGGAATTTGGGATTTTCTTCCCCAGAGGACTAAATCTTTATAGGATTTAAAAAAAATCTATCCTTGAAATTCAAATATTTTACCCATATGTGTCTCAAAGAACTCTTACAGGGCCGGCAAACCTTTTCTTAGAGGGCCATGTGGTTTGGCGGATCACAGGCTGGCCTTAACTATGCCTTTGTGCTGTTGTAGACCAAATGCAGCATTGAGGAAATACTGATGAACAAGTACAGTTGTGTTCAAATAAAACTGTATTTACAAAACCGGTTAAATGGCCCGCGGGATGTACTTTGCCTTTAGATCCTAAAGGTGCAAGTCTTTCTTCAGCTCAGAGGAATTTTCCATCAAATCTTTACTGAATTTTTTTTTCCTCATTTGTTGTCACCATTTCAGATCTCTCCTACATGCATATTTGATCCCCAGCATCTAGTTTCTCCCCCCACCCCTTTCTTTTCCTCTCTCACTCTTTTCTCATTATCCCCAAAGAAAGATTCTCTTTTTCACTGATTTCTGGGGGAGTTCCTTGAGCTCACTTCTTAACTCACAGATTCAGTTTTCTGCTCTATTAAATCTGCTCTTCATTGCCTTAATGGATTAGCAAACTTCCAGGATTGTTTTTCACTGGGGAGCTATCTTTCTGAATTTGGGGGTTTTCCATTAAAAGAAGCAAAATCTAAGCTTATGGGGAAATGTTCAAATCAGAGATTTTTTTTTTTTTCTTATTTCTTGGTATAGTTTTACATCGTGGGGGACTATTTGATCCCAATTGCTTTGATTTCTCAGAATAAGCTCCATTTTTTTAAATCACAGAAACTTGGCATATGCACAGAAACTTTGTTAAATTTTATCGTATATACTTGCAGAGCAAAAACTGTTTACCCACAATTGGAAATTGAGATTCTGTTAGAATCCTTGTTTAAATATGTTCCTCAAATAGGGAAAAAGAACTTCTTTGTCCATCCGACAGTTTTATTTCTTCGTTTGGGAGTTCAGTTGACTTCGAGGAGCAGGAAGTGAGCTCCTGGGGGAGGTAAATGAGCAGCCCAGAGGTCGCCTCGCCAGTTCGCTGGTGCAGATGTGGGGCTGCAGCGTCTGAAGCCCCCTCGGGGCTGAGATGTGCTCTCTCCACCACTTCATCCTTTCCCCCGTTACACTCACCTGTGTCTTTCAGGTAACAGCTCCAACTTGCTCTCATTAGACAGGGACGTTTACTGCTGCCCCAAGTACTATTCTGCTGTGACTATAATAACAGCCCTAAATTAGGGCACCAAATCCCCTCCCTCACTGGCGCAACTGTTCTCATGGTGAGTCCCCTCAGCAACACCTGTTCTTTGCTTCCCACACTATTCATGCCCTGTGAAGGCCAGGTGCCAATGGTACGGTCGGCCAGTTCTTATTTTCCAAAGTCCTTGGCGTTGCCCTTAACCAACTGCTCTGTGGACCACCTTAAACTTCATGACTCCAAGTTTGAGGGGGTTTTGAGACTCTTGTCTCTTCCTTCCTCTTCTGACAGGACCCTCCCCACCCACTGGACTGCAGGCTTCCTAATTCTTTACTTCAACCACCTCCTTCTCCATCATATCTTTTTTTTAAAGTAATTTTTAAAAAGATTTTATTTATTTGAGAGAGAGAGTGAGTGAAAGAGAGAGCACACAAGCAGGGGCAGAGGGAGAGGAAGAGGGAGAAGCAGACTCCCCGCTGAGCAGAGAGCCCAATGTGGGACTCAATCCCAGGACCCTGGGATCATGACCTGCGCTGAAGGCAGACGCTTAACTGCCTGAGCCACCCAGGCGCCCCTCCATCATATCTTTTAAAAAATCATCCAAGATTCTAGTTCCATCATGGCCTATTCTCAAACATTGATCTTCCGTCCTTTCTCCCTCCCTTCTTTCTTCCTTCCTTCCCACCCCTTCCCTGCCCCTTCCTCCCTTCCTTCCTAACTGCCCCCTTCCCTCTCTCCCTCCTTTCTTCTCTGCTTCCTTCCTCCCCTCCTTCCTTACTTTTTTTTTTTTTTAGATTTTATTTAATTGACAGAAAGAGACACAGTGAGAGAGGGAACACAAGCAAGGGGAGTGGGAGAGAGAGAAGCAGGCCTCCCGCAGAGCAGGGAGTCCGATGCGGGGCTCGATCCCAGGACCCTGGGATCATGACCTGAGCCGAAGGCAGACGCTTAACGACTGAGCCACCCAGACGCCCCCTTTCTTCCTTTCTTTTAAAAATTTGGTCATGATGAGGCTTTGAGAGGAAGGGAGTTAAACAGATAAACCCAACGTGCTACCTAGAAATGGAAACCACAGTTTGTTCTTGATTCCTTCCAACAAATTGAATTAACAATCTTAGAAATTTTTTCTTGCTTCTTGCAATAACTCAACTCTTGGAAGGCACCTGTAGTCCCCCTTTTGTTGAACGGTTCTGTCTTCTCATGTCCTGGTGATTTTTTCTTTGTTTGCTTCTCTGTGTCGCGAGGAGTTCTGTTGGAGATTGTATGGGTCCCTGTCTGAGTCATTCAGGCCCGGATGATAGGAGAACCAGGTGGATTAAACACAATGGAGTTTTATTTTGCTAATTCAAAGGTCCAGAAGCTGAAGGGAGAGGGAGTTAGATACTGATAAGGTAAGGGAGTCAGAGGCGGGGAGGTAGTTGGAGCCGGAAGCTCCAGCTCTTTGCTCAAGAGTCCCTTTTTTGTGTGTTTGGTATTTGCCTCAAGGTCTTTTCTATTGCAAGTGACGCAAAATCCAACTCAGACTGGGTTAAGCGAGGAACAGAAGTCAAAGGGCCATTCTGGTTTCAAGCAAAGCTGGATTCAGAGCATAAACCATGTTCTTGAGAATCCAGTTTCTTTCTATTACTTGGATTTTCCTTCAGCTAAGCTACCTTCATTCTCAAGTTCCCATAGTAGCCCTTGGAACTTCTGAGTGGTAAAGTGGCTAGCATAGCGCTGGCCCCGTGGAGAGGGTAAAATGTAAATTTTTGCAGGTCAATTCCTACTACACGTTGGGTCTTCGCCTTGGTTCCCACTAAACTTTCTTTTGTAACAGCTTTATTGAGATGTAATTCACATACCATACAATCTGCTCACTTGAAATATACACTTCAACGGTACCAGTATATTCACAGAATTGTGCAACCATCAGCAGTCAATTTTAGAACATTTTCATCAACTTAAAAAGAAATCCCATATTCATTAGCAGTCACTCCTCATTCCCCCAGCCCCCGAGACCTAGGCAACCACTTACCTATTTTCTATCAACAGAGATTTGCCCATGTAGGACATTCCCTATAAATGGAATTATATCATGCATGGTCCACTCTAACTGGCTTCTTTCATTTAGCACATGCTTTCATCCATGTGGTAGCATGTATCAGAACTGCATTCCTTTTTACGACTGAATAACATTTTATTGTATGGATGTACCACGTTTTGTTTATCCATTCATCGGTTGGTGGACATTGGTTTGTTTCCACCTTTTGGCTATTATAATGCTACTCTAAACATTTGTGGACATTGTGTGGACTTTTGGTTTCATTTCTCTTAGGTATATATTTAGGAGTGAAATTGCTGGGTTGTATGGTAACTCTGTATTTAAGCTCCGGAGGAACTGCTGGACTGTTTTCCAAAGCAGCTGCACCATTTAAAACCCCACCAGCAGTGTGGGAGCATTCCAATTTCTCCACATCCTTGCCAGTTGTGGTTAGTATCTATCTTTTGTGTCACTGCCATCCCAGTGGTGTGAAGTGGTATCTCATTGTAGACTCCCACCAAACTTCTGAGAGCCATTCTGATTGGACTACTGTGGGTGGCATGACCATTCCCGAACCAATCACTGTGGTCCATTCTGTGCTATATTGACCAGACCTAGGTCATGAACTCCATCCCAGAAATCCACTCAGACCAGGTGGACTCAGAAAGGATTGATTCCAAGTTTAAAATCAAAGTCAAGGGCGCCTGGGTGGCTCAGTTGGTTAAGCGACTGCCTTCGGCTCAGGTCATGATCCTGGAGTCCCTGGATCGAGTCCCGCATCGGGCTCCCTGCTCGGCAGGGAGCCTGCTTCTCCCTCTGACCCTCCCCCCTCTCATGTGCTCTCTCTCTCATTCTCTCTGTCTCAAATAAATAAATAAAATCTTTAAAAAAAAAAAAAAAGTCAATACTAGGATAAGAGGAGCTAGATGCTGGCAAGACGATGAATGTCTAACAAAGCTCAGCAGCCAGGAATCGGTTGGGGGTAATGCCCTGATCCAGGTCTGGCATGGCATTCTGCTTTGGGGTTAAATCCAAGGAACCTCTGCTGTGGGTATCACTCTTGCTGTGACTTGTGGGTACTTCCTCACAGCACTGACCAACACCAGATGTGCTAGTCCACTCTCATCTCCAGCTCCTCCCACCCACCCGCATAGGGCCATTGGTGAGGTTTTGCCAAGACCTTATCAAGCAGACTATTCCTTCTTGTTCTGGGAATCATAGGTCCAATTGTCTTGTCCTTCAATCTGGTCCATTGGCCATGCATCTAACAGAGTTCTGCAGATCTTCTGGCCTATAATCATCACTCTTCTCTAATATCCAGTGCTGATAAAAGTGTTTTCCTATTTTCATACATGGTTATTTCCTTGGGAACCTGGGAAGTAGGAGAAAGTTAGATGTGTGCTTAAGACATTGTCTCTTGAACTGGGGGAGTAACTCCAGCCTATGGAGTTACTTGGAAACAGCCTGTGACCCAAGCAATCTGTTTCAAGACAATGTTAGGAACGACGCTACCTTAAAACAAAGCATATTGCATTGGACATCTCCCGCAGTAATATAATAAAATTCAGCTACTATTTATTGAAGGTTTACTATGTGCAGAGCACTGTGTAATGTACTTTCCATGCATTACTTCATTTCATTGTCATCAAAGCCCCATGGGGTAGACAATATTATCTTCATATCATAGGTGAGGAAACCAAGGCTCAGAGAGGTTAAGTGACTTGCCAAAAGTCACACAGTAAGTCACAATTAGTCACACATTGTGCCAGGATTAAGTGTCACTGCCTCCCACTGTGATCCTCCCATCGCTTCACCCACCCACAGACTCTCAACAGACTCTGCAGAGCCTCCCTTGCGAATATCTGAAACCCAGGCCCTGCTTTGCCCCTTTCTGCTCGGGTCATTGTCATTGCTGGTCTTGCCCCGCTGGAATAGCCTACTCTTTGGTTCCCTGACCCCAGCCTTGCCCCTCCAATTCATCCTCTGCCCTCTTGCCAGCTTAAACTTGCTACACTACAATGCTGATCATGTCACTCTCCTGATTCAGAACCTGTCAAAGCAGGGAGTTCATAATTCCTTCATGCAGGACACCCATGGGCATGTGTGATGCAGTCTCTCATGCTGCCCCATTATGCACCCCACCCGCTGCTAATGTGAACCATTTGCAATTCCCTCAGCACACCATGCTTCCTCTTGCTTCTTTGCCTTTGCGCAACATGTCTCTTTGTCCTCTGACCTCTGCCTCCCATTCCTCACCCTTCACCAGGCTCACTGTTCCATTCTCCTCATCCTCCAGGGTTAACTCTATCCTGAAGCCTATAGAAGAAGCCACTCCTGAATCCTACCCCCATCTTCTCAGCATTGGGCCTTTAGGCACAGAGAATGGTCTCTGAGCCCAGAGTCATACCAGCCTACCTGGTTGATCTACTTACCAGATGTCTTGAGGGTTCCAGTAGAGAGACGACCATGGTCATCTGGTCGACCTTAAACCCTTTCTCTTTCCCTAACAGAGACGGCTTAACCCGTTTTCTGACTGATACAGCCATTTTCTCTGGGCTGCTTCAACAACCCAGTACATATGGAACCCTGGGTCTTTACCATGGTGTTTTCATCTGCAAGTCAGAAGATAACATCCTTCCAAATAATTTGCAAGGCCCTTTCCCACTCTAAATTTCAGGATTCCATGTATTACCTGATCTTAGGGTCTACAGCAGGGTAAACATGGCTTCATAGTTTCCATTTGATTTCTCTGTCTCTGTCTCTCCGCACACCACTCCCCAGGCCATGTCATTTGGTCACTTCCAAGGGGCATCCTGTTCCTAGATCCCGGAAAGCTGTCTGGGCTCTAGGAATGGCTATTTATTTCTACTATACCTGAGTCTCAGATCCTGCAGTCTTGCAAGTGGAGGTCTGAACAGTGGGTTCCCAGCATGCTGTGTGTCCTACTTGAGGAATAAAATGCAAGGCTGAAGGATGGATAAACAAACTCATACATTTGTTACCAAAAAAAAAAAAAAAAAAAAAAAAGGAGTGAAAGAAAGAATGAAAAGATATTGATTATGTGGCATTGAAGTGCCTGGGGCTTTAACAGACATTCAAAATTGGATGTATTGCTCAAGATCAATAGTAGGTTTTATGCTTCTGACCTAAAAAGTACCAGTGCCATGTAATTTAAACACAGACAGCTGTGAGTAGATCTCCTAACATCTGGCATGCTCTCCTCAGGTACTTCGGACACATGTGCACACTTCTCTGCAGCCATTTTCCTTTTTTTGCTGGCGGATGACAGTGGACAAATACAAGGATATTCAAGAATGTAGAATCAACTGTTCCTGGTCTCGTTACCTTAAATAATGCTCATGAAGCAGTGTTGAAACCGGGGCGGGGCGGGGGGGAAGGGCAGCTGACAAAAGGAGGTAGGTGGGGTGGGGTGGGGTTTTGAGGTTGGAAATGATGAGGAGAAGGGTTTTGGAGTGCCCACTTTGGGTCTGGGACTCTTGTGAGTGTGCCCAGGTTCTCCTTTGTCTCTGTCACAACCCCGTGGGATGGGAGGTAGCCAGGTTACAGAGGAAGAAACAGTCAGTTGCTTCTTTGATTGAATGGGAGTTTGGCTGCAGCTGGGGGGATGGACCACATGGTTTCTTTTCCTTTTTTTTTTTTTTTAAGAGTTTATTTATTTCTTTGACAGAGAGACAGCAAGAGCGAGAGACGGAACACAAGCTGGGGGAGTGGGAGAGGGAGAAGCAGGCTTCCTGCAGAGCAGGGAGCCCGATGCGGGGCTCCATCCCTGGGATCATGACCCGAGCCGAAGGCAGACGCTTAAGGACTGAGCCACCCAGGTACCCTGGACCACATGGTTTCTAAGGGGACATTATTACCCAAAAATTTCTATCCATGTGCATGCACACACACACACACACACTTCTCACTGGCATGGAATAAAATAGAAACGGAAGAGTGTCACCATCATTGCTATGGGTTCTGACAGCCTGAAGTTCAATATCTGCTCCACCAATTAGCTGTGAGTTGTAACCAGTTACCTAACTTGGCTGTGCCTCAGCTTCTGCATATGTAAAATTGGGATAATAATAATTAATAATAATATCTACATGTTAAGGTTCTTGGAAAGATTAAAAGAGTTGATACAAAGTTTAGCACCTAGCGAACATTCAATAAAAGTTATGTATAAAGTTAGTCACTAGTAGACAAGAGACCTAGCAAAGAATGTGGCTGTCTCAGGTTGTCAAGACGCACATGTATAAATTGACTTCTACAGAGACTCTGGTTCAGTTTGGCTGAGGAGGACCAGAATCCACCCTAATGTCCCAGGCACATGCATATGAGGCGAAGCTTGGGGCCAGCCTCCCAAGCAGTGGATTCCTATCTGTTGCTCTGGCTCAGGCAGTGCCTCTCGGGGTCCCCACCAGAGCACCCTAACTGGGTGAGTCTGCAGCTTTTCTCAGTGCCCTGGCTCCCACAACCTCCCCGCCTCCCAAGGGACAATCTTCGCCCCTTCTATACCTTCTTTGTTTACAGGCACATGTGCATTTGTTGGGCAGAGTTGTACAAAGTTCTTTCCCTTAATTTTGTGGCAGGATAAGATGGCTAATCTGTTTTGACATGCTATCTAAACGGCCCTCAGATCAGTATACGGAAGAAGTCATCCAGAAGTCATGTCTTTTATACACATGTACTGGTGTGTACAAGAGAAAGAGTTATATTGGCTGTGAGGGGTTGAATAATAATGGCCGTTATTATGGCGAATTCAGGGTCCTCACATTCACTCCACATATCAAATCCTCTTTCAATGAGACCAGTTCCATCAGCTGTCAGATTCTATTAAATATATCTCTTGGACCTACTGACCAGCTGACAGGAGAGAAACTCAAAACCATACACCCACCATTAGCATCATAAAATGTGAAATCAGCTGGAAGGAATGATAACAGAACTGAAAACAGAAGAGATGAAAATCTGTAATGCCCTTGTGTGCTTCTAAATAGAAACCCCAAGAGTTACAAACACACCCATAAAATACCGAGGTGAAAAAAACAAAAAAACCAAAAAGCCAAAAAAAACCCACAAAACAAAGGTCATCCTGTTGTAATCTTCATAACATATAATGGTTCTTTTACCTTTTGTTAATGCGAGATTTGCATAAATGTTTCATGAAGTTAATACAATGCATAAACCAAAACATTTATTAGGCAACATCTGCACTGTTTTCCCAGATAATGCAGCGTTTCTTCCAAGCCAATGAAATACAACCTATCATAAGGTTGGGTTGTTAAAATACTTGTGCAAGGGCTGTGATCATATTTTACTTGTTTGCAAATGCTCTGGTCCTCCCAGAGAATTTCTTAATCAGGCAAGAGTGGGCGATGGTTGGCACCCAAGGAGAAGGTGGAGAAGTTCTCTTGGAGGCAGAGCATCGGGCCAGTCAAGGAAATGGGCTCTGAAAAGACAAGAAAAAAATGTCTGTGTGCTGACTAGATCTGCTTCACCATTTCTTTAGTCTAACTTTTGAAGTTCAGATATACTTATTTATTTAGCTGAAATATTCACTTAATTCTCCGGTGTGGGGAAAAATTAGATCTGTACTTAAAATCTTCTAAGAATCCAAGAGTGGGTCAAAATGCCCAATGGCTTTGTGCAGCTACAATCCTATCATGAGATTGGTTCCATATGGGGCTCTTTAAAGCAAAAAACAAAAAAAAAAGTTATGAGACCAATAATTTTTAATGAAACTTGGCTTAGCTCACGAGCAGGTCTAACAGATGAAACAGCAGTCCAAGCTGGAAACATGACTTTTCTTCTTCCTGGCAGGGATGAAAGAAAGCATCGTTTGAATTAAAGAAGACCCTAATGGAGATGTGTTTTGTATTATCAATTTTATGCAAGTAGGGATTTAGGCATTGTCTCTTTTACCACATGTCTCTAAGCAAGTCCTCTCTTGCTCTAACAGAAGTGGTAGGCCATTTTGAAAGTGGGACCCTTCTTGATTCAGAAAGTTGAGTTTTTTTAATTCGACTGTTGAATTTTGATGAAATTTTGAATATTTTGATGGAAACTTTTGAATTTTTGTTGGAAAGTTTTAGTAGAATATATTAGTCAGCTTGGGCTGCCGTAACAAAATAGCATACACTTGGTGGCTTAAACAGCAGGAATTTATTTCTCATGGCTCTGGAAGCTAGGAAGTACAAGATCAAGGTGCCAGTCAACTCTGTTCCCCAGTGAGGGCTTGCTTCCTGACTTGTAGGTGGCTACCTTCTCACTGTATCCTCACAAGGCCAAGAGAGAAAGGAAGCAAGCTCTCTGGTGTCTAATCTTATTGGTCACTAATCCCATCATGAGGGCCCCACCATTATGACCTCACCTCAACCTAATTACCTCCCAAAGGCCCCATTTCCAAATGTCATCCCATTAGGAGTCAGGGCTTCAACATACGGACACAATTCAATGCATAACAATGTTGTTTGAAAGCTCCCTTCTTCCTAAAAGTTTGGAAGAATTTTGGGTGCAGAAAGTCTCTAGAAAATGAGAGTGGTATTCTCTTGTGCTCTCTCTCCCTTCAATGCACACATATATAACTTTAGCGTAAGGTTTCTGAACCTTGGTACTACTGACATTTTGGACTGGATCATTATTGTTGTCGGGCGCTTCCCTGTACATTGTAGGATATTTAGCACCATTAGCAACCGTCTCCCACTTGTGACAACCAGAAATGTCTCCAGACATCATCAAATGTCCCTTGGAGGAAAAAAATCACCCTCAATTGAGAATCACTAATTTCAGTGATTTCTGATCTTTGAACATCAATAGGTGTTTATTACCATAGCGGGGTGTCCTCTGTAGGATTACTGGCCTAAGAGCAAAGGTGACTTTTTGCTTAGGTATCATTGAATTCAGCTCATGTCTAGTGGTCTAGCTCCATCTGTGCTGGGAAATCCCATGCATTAGAACACAGAGGAAGAACACTGTTTTAAGTAGTGGCGAGTGCCACCTGTGTGACCCTAGGAAGAAAGGAGCCACAGAAGGACCTTCTCATCCATCCCCCTGCCTTCAGGTGAGACAAATAGGCCCAATGAGTTACAAGTGCCAAGATGGGGAAGGAGGATCTTCCCGATAACTTCCCCTTACCACTGCCTCTCATATTCTCCGGTGCTCTTGCTGCCAATCGAAATTATCTTCCTTATGTATATGTTGACATTTGTCTTTATTTTCAGTGGTCTGCCTCCCTGTTAGAATGCAAACCTCATGAGTGGCAGTGTACTCATTGAGCCAAATTTGGGAGTCTTGGTATCAGACTGCCGGGGTTTAAATCCAAAGTCTGCTCCTTATGAGCTTTGTTGACCTTGGCCAATCATTTAGCTTCACCAACCCTCAGTTTCCTCCTCTGTATTTATTTTTAACTAAATTAAATAAATAGGACAGTTTCTAGCATATGGGACTAAATGGAGTAATACTTATTATATAATATGTGCTCAACAAATATAAACTATTACTTTCACCACTGTAATTATAACATGCAAAGTAGTTCCTGGCACAGGGAGAAACACAGTAAAGATTAGTAAAATGAATGAATGAACGAATGAATTCTCTCGTGTCTGTCTCTGATTTTCAATTCTTCCCGTTGCAGTTGGTAATTTGCTGCCTATCCAATCCTTGTTTCTGTTTTCACTATAGCTGGGAAGCAAAGGTCTAATCAAATGTTTGCTTCTAAGCAAGGAATTATAGCAATCATATACAGATAAAAAGGCCTAGACTTGGGAACAATATACCCCCATTAATTTTTCATGGTAACATCTCAAATTCTCTACAAGGACTCCATTGTTCTGTGAAGCTCAACTTTGGGCTGACCCCAGCGCTCCTTCCTTCCTTGTGGATTTGTGGGGATCTGTCCCTGCCCCACACCAGGCACGAGCTGGACAGGGATGATGGCAAGTGGCCTGCTTGGCGTCAGGAAGAAGTATAGCTGTGGGATGGAGAGGCAAGCCTGCCTATGCGCATGGCATCCACTCAGCCTCCTCCCGCATCCAAATGGTAAATCACCATTTGCAAGAAATGTGCTCAATCAGAGAAGAAAAAGAGATGTAATTATGTCGTTTATAATGAATTCTGAAGAAACAAAGAATTTAAGGAGAAAACTCTGGAGACGACCAGGGAGCCAAAGCCTCTCGGATCATCTGAGCTGCCCTGGAGTAGACGCATAGCTGATCAAACATTTGTGTTGATCACAGGGGGCCCTCCTAGCCCCTGAGAATGTTCACAAGGAAGTAGGAAAACTCAGGAGCCCCAGCAAACACAGCCCGACTTTTATTAAATAAATTACACGCTCCTCTCAGCTTCTACCAGCATCAATAATATCAACTTTTGGACAAACGGTTCTCTCTGGGGAACGGGTTCTGAGATTCGCTCCTAATCTTCTTTCTTTGAAGTGTCCAAGGGCTTAAAGGCATGTGTCAATATCTGGGGCCTCTGGCCTTTGTGGGAGGGGGCGGTGAAAGTGTCCTGCTGTGGAGGGGAGTGAGACCACCAGCATCCACATCCTCCCTCTCAGGCTGACTGTTTTCATTCAGCCAGTTTCTCCAGATCACCACCCACCCACACGGGGGTAAGAATTCCCAAGGGTCTGATGTTTCCTAAGGAACTGGTCTCCATGCACCTCTAGTTCTAACCTAGCAACACCTTCGGGTCTTTGCTTTCAAGAATAATTTAAAAAAGCAAACAAACAAACAAACAAAAAACCCAACCTAGAAAGTGCCTTGGTAATGAGCACAAGCCTTAAGCTGAAATTTCTAAATATTTCTAGAAGATCAATTATAGCTTCTGTTAAACCATAAAATATGGACTACCATTAACTAACCCCTTTCAAAATTAACACGACAAACAAATTCATTAATACCTTTCTAGATTCTCTTTACCAGCATTTCCCAAGCGTGTTGATAAAATGAACAGCCAGAATTCAGCACTGGTGTCTTATGTCACGGGTCGCGTCCAGCCACTCACAGGCTTCCTCATGTGTGTTCTTCACACCAGTCCCATGAGATAGGGATTATTATTCTCATTTTATTGGATCCAGACCCTATGTTTTTAACCTATGAGCTATTAAGTGTTTGTGGTCAAGCAAGTTTGTTAAAAACTCAGAGTTCACCAAGATTAACAGGTTCTGTTACCATAGGAATCCTCAGCCTTTTAATATATTTAGATCAATGCATTAGAGATCTCCAAGAGGGAGAATAGAATATATAGACTTTCCTATTTTGCCATGGAATGCTTATTTCCCCAGGTGCATTTCCAAAAAGTATTGTTCTCCAGGAACACGAAGGTTATACTCCTAAGGAGACGCAGGGTCATCACTTTGTGCATTAGACCCAATGCCACAAAGCTGATAGCTGAATGACTTCTTTTGACTTTTTTTTTTTTAATAAATGATGCATTATATTCCTATAAGCCACTTACAAAATTGTAATTATTAGAATTGAAAACTTGGAGTAGCGCCAGGCTCATGGCATGCTGGATACCAAAAGTCGTAGGAATACTTTGGCAGAACTTTTCACTGCTTTTGGAATCTGTCACTCCCTTCCTCATTTTACCTTCTAAGCAAACTCCTAGCCTATAGGATCTTCTCCCATGCTTGGAAGAGGTCGTGCCCACAGAAGCTCTATACTCTTATACTAGAGCGGAGGTTAGCAAATAATAGCCTGTAGGCTAAATCTGGCCTGCCACTGTTTTTGTAAATAAAGTTTTATTGGAACACAGCCATGCTCATACACTTACATATCTTTGGCTGCTTTCATGCTACAACAGAGCTGAGTAGCTGTGACAGAGATTTTATGACCCACAAACCTAGAATACTTACTATTTGACCCTTTACAGGAAAAGTTTGCAGACCCCTGCCCCAGAGCTTCATGTTTACAATGGTTATAGAGCCTGGTTGCAACGAATAACGTCTCCAGTAGAGGCCGCTGTCTAAAATACTGTGCTTTCAATGTGAGGCAAGCTACCACCATGACTTACCCACTCTTTTTTTTTTTTTTTTTTTAAAGATTTTATTTATTTGACAGAGAGAGAGCACAAGCAGGGAGAACAGCAGAGGGAGAAGGAGAAGCAGGCTCCCCACTGAGCAGGGAGCCCGATGCGGGGCTCGATCCCAGGACCCTGGGATTATGACCTGAGCCAAAGGCAGACGCTTAACTGACTGAGCCACCCGGGTGCTCCGTACCCATTCTTTGAGTTCAGGAATCCTATGTGATGAGAATTTTTCTCCAGTGAGAGAGAGACACCAAAGAAAGGGAAAATACACCAGCATTTATTGAGCTGTGTTTATGTATCTAGAAAGGTGCATGTGTTGTTTCCTTGCAACAATCTTGATAAAAAACTATGACCCTATTTTATGGGGAAGAAAACCCAATCAAACAGGTAAATTATTTGACTAAGGTTACACAGTAAAGAATTTGCATCTCAAGCTCTCTAACTCAGGGGTGGGCACTGATTCTAAAGGACTGGTTAAGAATGCAAGTTTTGGGATTACCCAGCCTGGATTCAGATCCCAGCTCTGTCATGGACCAACTTTGGGACTTGGGCAAGTGACTTAACTCTGCCGCAGTTTCCTCACCTGTGAAACAGGAAGGACAATAGTACTCTCCTCTTAGGGTTGCCATGAAAACGCAATGAGTTAATTCATGGAAGTTCTCCACATGATGCCAGACGTAGTAAGGACTCTGTGCAAATGTTAGTTGTCACTGTTTGATGGGGAGGGACAGGGAAGTCTCTGGCATAACATCTAAATATCTGGTTCTAACAAGTTGGACTGGTGCACTTGTCTTTTTTTTTTAATTTATTCATTTTATTTGGAGGGGGAGGGGCAGAGGAAGAGGAAAAGAATCCTCAAGCAGACCCTCTGCTGAGTGTGGAGCCCAACACGATCCCAGGACACTGAGACCATGACCCAAGCAGAAATCAAGAGTTGGATGCTCAACCGACTGAGCCACCCAGATGCCCCTGCTGCATTTGTCTTTTCACATATACAATAAGCCCCTTGAGGGCAGAAGGTATTTTCCTATATCTTCTGTAAGAGTGCCTTGGCCAACATATCCCATCAAAGTGTACTGGCGTGTCAAAGGCAGAAATGGCGGAAGAAGCTTGTCAGTAAATCTTGAGCTCCTTAGTTGTTGACAGAATGAGCCAGTGTGGGGAGCCCGGTCAATACGGGTGACTGACTTCTACTTCAATTTCAGAGGATTGGGCCTTTGTCTGATATTTCAGTTATTGACCATCCCAAGCCTGTGCCTTAGGACAATAATTACTTATTATCTCTCAAGATTCTGGGGTTGATTGGGCTCGTTCAGGCTGTTCTTCTGTTCCAGGTGTTGACTGGAGCTAAGACTGTTCCTCTGGGGCAACCAAGATGGCGGGCTCACACGGTGGCCAGTTGGTGCTGGCTGTGGCTGGGCGACCATTCTGGGCTGTTGACCACTGCACGCTGCTTCACCTCCATGTGGCCTCCACATTTGGCTGGGGATCCCCACAGTGTGGTCGTTGGGCTCTAAGAGGAAGAACACATAGTTTTCTGTCCTCTCAAGTTCTACGCTTGGAAATCCTGGAAGGACACTCCCTCTGCAGCTCCTGGTCAAAATCACTCACAGGGGCAGCCCAAATTCCAAGGGAGAGGAAACAGATTGTCTCTGGGAGAAAGGGCAAAGACTCTGTGGCCATTTTTAGTCCGCCATACTTGACCTCCTTGGACCCCTGCCTCACCTCACCAGAGAGCTGGTCACCTGCAGCCAGGATCTTCCTCCCCTGACGGGACACTCCCATTATTCTGTCTTTGAGGTTACCTGGGCCATAACTCTCGGCGAGCATCTCAGTGTTTGGCACAAATGCTGTCTTTTCAGTGAGGCCAGGAGCAGGCGATTCACACTCCCCATCCTTGACCTTTCAGTGAGCTTCCTAAAGCAATGTCAAGCTTTGTCTCGTGTCTGCTCCTCTTCTGTACCCAACTAATTTCCACTCACCCACATTTCACTTAAGAGACACCTCCTCCAGGAAGTATTCCCTGCTTTACATCCCACCCCACCAGCTCAGTGCTCCCATATAGTTGTGATTTAACCTCCCCCCATCAACTCTGTCCACCCAATTGTTGCATTTCTCCACCTAACCTATCATTAACAGCTCACTTATTGCTCATCCCCATTTGACAGAAGGTTTCATGGGGGGGCAGGTAGAGACTGTGTCGTACTCTCCGTTATATCCTCAGAGCATCCTGTGGTGCTTGGCTAACCAACTGAAGCTCAATAAATGAAATCTTCCCTCTGACTCTTTCCTACTCTCCTGCTCTCAGAACCTGGACTATCGGGGATGCTAAAGCTTGGGGTTTGGCAGGAGCAAGGCCAAGAGGATACCAGTGGGGATGGCCTGAGAGCCAGAGGGAGGGGAACAGAGGGAGAAGCGAGGAACAAGATGGCAGGCTAAGCGGCCAACCTTGCTGAGCCAGGAATCCTGGTATTATCCACTCACATTCAGGCCCATGCAGCTGTCCCCTTGGCTTCCCAAGCTCTAGTAAAGCCTTAAATCCCAATAAATGTTTTATTTCACATGCAAGCACACCTCACATCCTGGCATGGCTCAGAGACTCTGGCTGTGAAGGAGAGGTGGGGGGGGGGGCATCGAGAAGGCCGTCTTTGGGCCACTCCCCCCCGAAATTGTTCTTCCAAAGCAAACACATGTGAGTTTGTAAAGGCAGGTTCATAAAAAAGAAATCAGAGGGAAAGCAGTGAATCTAATAATACCCCAATCCCTCAGACCTCTCCAGAGGCATCTGGGGCCTGACACCCCAGTCAGGTCTGGCTGCCCACCCTGACCACCTGTAAGCTGAGAGCCCTGGGGAGGCTGCCATGGCCCCTCTGCTGGAAATGTCGCCTTGGCTGGTCTGTGGCCCCAGGGTGGTGGAGGTGCGTGTTTATTCATCCTCTGCACCTGGCTGAGCAGGGGCCCCGCCCCCTTCCCCAGGTTCACAGCCAGACAGACTGTGTCTTCCTACAGGACGGGTTTCAGATCAGCCCCCTTGCAGGCTTTCTTTCTGGGTGTGAGACAAAATTGCTGCTTCTCTTTGTAGCTCACTTTTCCCTACTTCTTCTTCCCTAAAAGCAACATTCCACATCCCCAGCTCGGGACATCAACCCCTTCGCTCTTCTCTGCAAAATACAGTTGCGTGTTTCTTCACCCTTGCTTTGAGACCCCAGTGGAAAAGAGGATCTGAACTCTAACTCTGGGGACGGAAAGAGCAAAGCTGCTGTCTTCCCGAGCTCCCCCAGCATAGCACCCACACACCGACATTTGTCACACGCAAATGAACACGCTCTTCCCAACATGATAAATTTCACATCAGTCCTGCTGACTTGGGCTTACTAATTGCCTGATAGCGTTTTCTTTGTTAAGCTTCACTGTGATCATCACACTTTTTGTTGAACTGACAGTAGAAATATTCCGCAGCTGACGACCCAAATGCAGCCCGATGCACGACTTCCCTAATCTTTCGTGGTGGGAGTATGTGCAGGTGGCCTTGGGCAGGCCCCCAGTAATCTCTGAAACAGATCTCCAGGGAGGGCTCCCCAGCATTGCCATGAGGCACAACTCCAAGGAGATGCCATGCACGTCATACTTTTGTGCCCGAATGCCCCCGGAAGTGAGCAGGGCATAACCTCTGCACTCTACACAGTGGTCCTGGGCAACCCCATTCTGAATGTGGGGGTTTTGACAGGCAAGATGCAGGGAACCCAGTGGAGGCTGTTTATTGAACAACAGGAGTGGGGCCCAGGAGGGGCATGCCAACGTTCACAACCCCATTCTAGGTTGTGCGTTCTAGATTCTGCACTGTCTGCCTCCCACCTGAGCCCTTTGATGGAGGCATTGCTAGTTTTGGCGGGCCACGTAGAGCTGTCTAGTGATACCCAGAGAAAGAGGGGCAGCCTGGGTTTGATGCAGGTAAGAGGAGACCCTCCGAAGATGGGGGTGCCTCCCGTGGAGACCACTGGGAGGTCTCCTCACCCCAATTTGCATGCTCCCTCTTAGCAAGAGATGGAGCACTCTTATCAGCTAAAGAATTCAGCCAGCCAGTCAGGGTTGCATACCACACGGTGGCTGGGCCTGGCCCGGCTGTCTAGTCAAGAACAGGCTTGTCTTTGTTCCTGTGTGGCTGGGGGTGCTGCTTGGGGATGAAGGATCCAGGGTGGGTGCAATTATGGGATATTTTTTTTTAAGGTATAGAAACTGTATCTCCCATCTTGGGCCTTGGGAAAGTAAACTGAAGAAGGGAGTGTGATGTTAAAGGGACAAGTGGAATCATTTTCATTGCTGACAATTCCTCTTTCCCAAAAGCGACCCTAGGAGCTCATGCGCCTTCTTGTTGCCAGAGGGCCCACCGATGGTGTCAAAACACTGCATTTAACTTTCCAAACTCTGTTCACCATACCCTAATATCTTATCCTCTAAGGACTCAGAACCCTAAAGTCTTGGCATTTGAAAAATTCTTATAGGTCATCCACCCATCCATCTGTCCACCCATCCATCCACTCATCCAGCCAGCCTGCCAGCCAGTCAGCCATCTATCCACCCACCTACCCATTCAACCACTCATCTATTCATCCATCCATCCACTCTTCCATCTATCCATCTATCCATCCAGCCATCTGTCTATCCACCCACCCACCCACCCACCCACCCATCCATCCATCCAGTCATCCACCCACCCACCCATCCATCCATCCAGTCATCCCCCCACCCACCCATCCATCCACCCACCCATCCATCCACCCACCCATCCACCCACCCACCCATCCATCCACTCACCTACACATCCATCCAAGAAGCATTTATTGAACACTTACCATGTGCCACCCAGTGGTGAACAAGGGAGACAAAATATCTACTCTCATGGAACTGCCATGCTATTGGGGAAGATGAGTTGTAAACAAGGAAGCAAATAAATAAACAAAACCATTACAAGATTGTGGTAAGCGCCCAGAAAAAGAAAACCCAGGAGACATGAAAGAAGAAATGTGGAGCCCCGGGATGATCAGGAAGAGCCTCTCTAAGAAGGTAACTCTTATGCCGCAAACTGATGGCCAAGAAGGAGAAAACCAGACTGAAAATCGGGACAAGCGTGTTCTAGGCAGAGAGATCAGCAAGCATTGAGCGGAGGCTCAGAAGGGGGCCCGTGCTTGGCGGGTGTGAGGGGCAGAAAGGAGGCCAGTGCTGCGGGGGCAGAGTGAAATTTGCAAAAACCACTTGTTCAAATGAAACATTGCACAGAGCCTAACATGAAATAAACCAAAGCACAAGGATTCAGATAAAGTCACTTTAAAACCATTGATAGGATCCGGGGGCTGGCTGCCCTGCAGATCTCTCCTGCAGCATTTAGCATTTGTTAGAAAGCTTTGGTGATGCTAAATCATTGCCTCCAACACCAGCCGTGTTCACAGGCACTAAGCGCTAACCAAGTACACAGGTCTCGAGGGAGTGGGTGTTGAGCCAGGCGGGGCTTTCTTTGGGGACACATCTTCCTGAACAAAAAGGCTGCACGTGTGCCCAAGGACTGATACCCTGGCGGCCAAATCACACTGTGGTTTCCCCTCCTGGCTGCTGCCGGCTTATCCCAGCTGCTTCTTGCCGAGCCTCGCACAGGACATATTTCAGACCAGGAGACTTTGAAGTATGTGTTCTCTTAAGGCTTAACAATGTCAAGCTTCATAACCCAAGCACTGGCTTGCTAGCTTCCTACTTTAAATTGCTCATAATTTGAAACATGCAAACATTTCCACTTTATCAAGCAGGGCTACTAAACATATTATTGCTGGAACCTGCATGTTTTATGGTCTCCATACAGCCAGGGAGCTGAGTTTTATTAAAATAGACTGTTAAGAGGCTCAGCTCATTATGGAATCTTCCAGGCCCCAGAATGAAAGGTTTTGTTTACTAAGGGCAGGGGGAAAAGGGCTGGGAAGAGGGTGGGGATGAGTGTGTGTGCGTATGTGTGTGTGTGGGTGGGTGGGTGTGGGTACGTGCATGTGCCTGTGTGCCGTGAAGGGAGAGGTGGGGAAAGGGCAGAGACCACCAACAGTCTCGGCCCTGCCCCTCCGTGCTCCCCCTGCCCCGCTTCTGTGTCAGCCACCGGCCCGAGGCCCAGCATGTTCGTGGGGCTCTGAATCCATTACTTAAGGCAGAGTCGGGTCTGGCGGCAAAAACAACTGGAATTTAGCGAAGAAGAGTGATTCTTCCCTTGGAAAAAAAAAAGGCTCAGGGCCTCCTCCACTGAGGGCAAGCACACCTAGAATGTTACAATGAGATCTGACAAACATACGGCGCGCACAAAGGTTTTTAAGTGGATGCTGATGATGTGAAGAGAGGCCTGGCTACATCTGTCCTTTCAGGGTGCTCCTGGGCTGGGGACAGTATTTAATGATATGAAGGGGAAGACGATGTAATATAATCATTCCCGTGTATTCAGGTGGCCTTCTTTGCTCCCCGGAGCGGGGCAACCATGCTATGGCCTGCCTGCCCTACCTTGTTCCGCTGGTTCCCATCCTGGCCTTGGAGACAGGAGAGGTCCTGAGGCCACCTGGGGAGGTGGAGAGGGACCTGGCTGTCCTCCCAGCCCCGTGGAGTCTGCAGATAGACTCCAGCCCCAGGCCCCACTGGCAGCAATTACACGAGACACCCCAAGTGAGACCGGCAGGTGAACTGCCCCGCTGAACCCTGTCAACCCACAGACCCACGAAAGGCAATAAATGGTTGTTGCCGTGTCGAGCCTCTAAGGTTTGTGTTGGGTGGTTATGTAACAGTAACCAGCGGGAACCCCTTCCTCGAACTCCGGGGGGACTTGGGGAAAAGCAGCAGTTCTCCAAGGGCAGACAAAGATGTCTTCCAGCCATGCTGATCATAACGATGGCGATAATAGTAAGGACACCTGCTCTTTATGGAATGTTCCACGTGCTGGGCACCCCTGCTGCACGTTTTATGTGCTTTTAAATGTCGCCCGAGGTACGTTCAATTATTGCCCCCACTTCGAAGATGAGGACACTGAGGCTCAGAGTCCAGTGCTGGGGCCCTAGCCTGCACTAACACCACAGTCCCCTCCCGCTGCCGCCGCTCCCCCCACTCGGCACCCTGCATGCAGTAAGCGCTCAGTACATGAGCCACCGTGCGTCCCACATTTACTAAGTTAGCACCTGCTTGCCAGGAACTGTGCTGGATTCTAGGAACGTCCCCAGAGCTTGGCGTGGAGCCACCGTCCTCCCTCAAGCAGAGGCATCTGCCGTCCTGGTCCCTGGAGTCGCCAGCACTCCCCTGTAATCCCCGCTCTGCCGTACCTGACACAGCGGCCAAGCCTGCATAAGCAACCAGTGTTCACAAAAGGGGTTTATGACATCATCGTGAGTCAACAAACAAGGGGTGGCGGGTGGATGGATGGACAATGGATGGATGTGTAAACAAACAAATCACATTCTGATGCACACATATTTTAAGAGGCCCTCTCCGGAAGTATCTCTTGTAGCGGTTTTAATTTTATAGGAAGGTGTCGTTCTTCCCAATCTGTGATTTCTTTTTTTTTTTTTAGGTGGCCTGGGTGCAAGGCAAAGGGGGTTGGCGAGTAAGATCTGGCGATGAAGGAGGTCGGAAAGGTGTTAACAAGCTATAAATGACCTTCCCAGCCTATTCAGGCATAAGTAATGTCCCCAAATTGCCTACAGTCAAAACTGCCAATTCCGAGCTGATTGCGATGAATCAGGCCTCCCCCTCTACGCCATAATGTGATCAATTTCTCATTTCGCTGAATAAATAAGCTGAAAGATGGGGAACTGTCTCTGACCCACCGTTAACCTTCTGCCTCATTATTCATATCAGACCTATGACATGCAGGTACGAAATCCCTGGTTCAATTTTAGCTAATTATTTGTTAGGACTGAAGGCTCCGTGAAGTGTTACTGATGGTACAAGCGCCCAGGGACCTCCGGGCGGAGAAAATCAGACTGAGAAAGCCTTTGTCTAGAAGAAGAGATAGCCGGGAGCATCCGCCTTCCCCCCCGCCCCCCCTGCCCCAGCCATAAGCTTATGGTTGGCACGTTCATGTGCTTGTCCATGTGTATTTGCCTCTGAGTGAGCTGCCCTGGTAATTTATGACATCTTTGACTATTGTGAACTTACATCTTTTTAATCATACTCTGCGAAGATCGCCCTCACAAATCAGTTCTTTTATTGGGAAGAAATCCCATCATAGGTTTTCCCCTCCCCCTCCCCCACACGGCATCACCCTGATGGGGATGGTGAGGGACCAGAGCTTTGGGAAATATTAAAATTTTTTGTTTCATTGGCTGGCCGTCTCTGGAGAGATTTCTGGGACAGCTGCAGAAGTAGGTTTGTGTGTGTCGGGAAGGAGGAAGCCCCAGTGGGGGGATTTGGCAGGTGCTGTCAGCAGAGACGGTGGGGGCTATTGGCCTGGTCCCAGGGGCCATGTGGCTCCCCTGGGGGAGGACACCGGTGGTGGCTCCCCTAGGAGGGGCCCATTGGCTCAGCCTGGAATGGTGATTGCCCCAGGGGGGCCCCCGACATGGAAGGTCTGTGACTGGTTGCCCTGGCCCGGAGTCCATCTGCAAATGAGCCTGGGTCACTTCCAAGGACTCTCCCAAGACTAGAGCACAAGGTGCTTTTGGTGCATTTGTGTTTCCTTAAGAGAACAAAAGCCTTCACTGCACCCTAGCTATCTTGTTGCCTTTATAAACATCTGGTCCTTTGTATTTTCAGAGTTCCTGAGAATTTCCCCAAAGCATGCTCACCTCAGACTTATTGAATCGGCTTGTCCATCCTTTTCACACAACATCCAGTTTTTGGACGTGGCTCATGCTCTCGAAGGTGCAGTAAAGGAGAAGTAGCGTATCAGGTATAGTCTTGTCCTCGTGGAGCTTCCGGTCTAACGGAGACAGACACTGTTTAAGATGCCATCGTGATGAGGGATGAGGCAAGGGAAATTCATGGGTGTGGAGCACAGAGGAGGTGGTGGATTTGGGGGGCCAGAGAGGCCTCCTGGAGGTAACGCTGGGGGAGGGAACCCTAGTGGTAACAGGGACGAGGTAGAAGGGAGGGGAGGATGGTGGGGAAGGGAAATGTCCCACTAGAAGAAGCAGCACGCCAGGTATCTTGAGGGTAAGAGGGAGCATGGCAGGCTGGACAATGGTTTGATTACAAAGAGGTGCAAGAAACAGCCAAAGTAGACCAAGTCATGAAAGGCCTCATTTGTCTACTTCTGGATGTAAATGTTCCAGTTTGAGGGAAGAGGGGAAAGTGGGCTCCATGCGTAATTATTCTAGATCTTAAGAGCGGAGGATAACAGTCTTCAATCAGGACTGCGTCAGACAAACCCGTGTGTAGGCTTACCCTATTTGAAAGTCAAGTACAGGAACTGGGATTTCTTGGATTTTACCCCAGATCCCTTGAAAGTAAATGACAAGATCAACTTTGCATCTTAGGAAGATCTCTGGGGGTACCTGGGTGGCTCAGTCGGTTAAGCGTCTGCTTTCGGCTCAGGTCATGACCCCAGGGTCCTGAGATCGAGTCCTGCATTGGGCTCCCTGCTCAGCAGAGAGCCTGCTTCTCCCTCTCCCTCTGCCCCTCCCCCTGCTTGTGCTCTCTCTCTCTCGCTCGCTCACTCCCTCTCTCAAATAAATAAATAAAATCTTAAAAAAAAAAAAAAGAAAAAAGGAAGATCTCTGGCTGCCTTGTGGTTGATGGTTTGGAAGAGGAAGCAACTAAATGGAAAAAGGCAGGAAGAACCCATGCCTTCCGTGAGGCGAGCTGCACAGACCAGGTGGAATTATCTCCATCCTGCAAAGACAGACTCAGAGACAAAGGGCCTTGGCAGCCATTAGCGATCATTAGGTGACCGGCCTCATCCAATCAATGAAAGAGAGTCCCATCATGGGCCCTGTGTTGCTGTTTTCCACCACTGGAAACCCATTTTCTGTGGGAGAGGTGGGTACAGCCCCCAACCTAATGTCCACTATGGAAAGCCCATGGAAACAATCAGAGAGGATTTTGGTTGTTTTTCTTTCTGCCTGACCTCAGATATCCTTTATGATATGCTAGAGCCACTAGAATGTGAGCTTCCAGAGGGCAGGGCCTCTGTCTCCTTCGCCCCCTGTATTTCCAGTGCTTTGCATACAGTCGGTGTTTAATAACAGTATGGAATGAATAAATCAA
This sequence comes from Phoca vitulina, assembly GCF_004348235.1. Taxonomy (NCBI): domain Eukaryota; kingdom Metazoa; phylum Chordata; class Mammalia; order Carnivora; family Phocidae; genus Phoca; species Phoca vitulina. Next base: position 4,513,222 of record NW_022589733.1, on the reverse strand, counting down.
TGTTGTAGTCACAGCTCCTGTGGAGGATTCTCATCTCTGAGGCCAAGAAAGGACCAGGCTCAGGGCACAGCCCAGGAGAGATTTCTTTGGGTGATGAATGACGGAGTGACTTGAGTGAGCAGCCCATTGAACCTCCCCTGGGGTCCCAGCCAGAAAGAACTGTGGCCCCATGGGGAGTCATAACATTATCATTATCATTTCTCAATGGCTTATTATGTGCCAGGCACTGTCTCACGTTTTCACATTTCTTATCTCATTGAATCCTCACAAACCTGCATTAATCAGTACTGCTATTGTCCCCATTTAACATATGAGAACACTGAGACCCAGAGAGGTTACTACCCAGCTCCAGAGGATATAGCAAGGGCGCCAGCAGTCAGGGTTACAATCCAGCCCACTTGTCTCCCCGGGGAGCCAGGATCGATGCAGGAATTCAAACCCTGGCTGATGGTAGGTCACATCTGGTAAGTGCGCACAGTCGGGGAGGGCCTTTGTGGATATCTGTCTGCAAAGGAGTGGGAGAAGGTGAAATTCTCACCCTGGGATCCATGGGTCTGATGGGGGAAACATAGCCCATGTCCCCTAATACTTTGGAAGATTCCAGCTGAGAAAGAGAAAGCATCTCCACCTCTGTGTTGCTAACTGTAGAATAAAAGCACGCTCTCTCAGGATCGAATACAAAAATATGAATGAGTTTAGACTTCCTTCCTTTGTTTGTTCATTCATTCGTTCAGCTATTTTCTTGAGTTCTTGCTCTGTGCCAGGCACTGTTTTAGGGGCTGGGTTCCAGTATGGCACTGGGCAGATAGGACCCCGGCCATCCCCGGAATGTACCATCTCATGGGAGAGGTATTAACAACACAGGAGGACAAACGTGGTGCCAGGGACAATCAGGAGCTGAGAGAGCAAAGAACAAGGGTGCTGGGGCCCCTCTAGGGAGGCCCACCCCTCCCCAGGACCACAGGAAGAGCAGAAGAGGCCAGGTAAAGGTATTGGAGGAAGGGAAGAGAAAGCTACAACCTTTGCTTTCAGGGACCCAATTCATGTGCCCAAGCGGGGAGGGGTGCAGGTGGAGGAAGTGGGTCTCTAATTCGAGGAGGGAAGCAGAGCCTATGCTCAGACTTAAGAAGGAAATCTTGTCCACAGGCACCCAGCCAGGGCTGGGAGTGGCGCCGAAATCCTGCTCACCCACCCGCTGCCAACTGCATCCTCAGGAGCCACACCCACTAGAGCGGACATCACACCCAGGGCCCAGTGGGCCAGCAGCGACCCTCCTTTAGGTCGTGGCTTGAGCTCTGGAGGGCCAAAACAAATATTCTCCTCTCTGAGCTTGATGTGACTCCATGGTGGGGACAATTCATGGTCAAGTGGCTGATCTCGGGAGCTTGAGGCTCAAGGGCCAAGCAGCCTTCCATCCTCAAACCAGTGTGGGGTGGGAAACAGCCTCCCAACCTGGTTGTGGGGAGGATGAGCCAAAGGCCATTTCTCCCTGCCATCTTCAAGGTCCCTTTTTGGAAAGTTACCTTCATATGTGTTTCAAATTCAACGTAAACTCCACTTTAAAATTTTTCTTGCTTTTTCCATTTCTTAGGATTCTTCCAAAAATCCGTGACAAATATTCGCTAATGGGCTTGCACTGTTGTGGGTCAGGGTCCTGCACCTGAGTGGTCTGGGCCAAACCTGGGTCCTCCCAGGGCTGAGCCCCTGGCTTGGATGGGAAACGAGCCATGATGAAGTTCATGTAAAGAAAAATGAAGACCTCCCCCCACCCCACCCCTAATTCAGCACCCCACCGTCTGCTCTGACCCTGAGCCAGGGATCGGTGACCAGTATCTCAAGGGCTGTTTTCCATGACAACTTGCATGCCTGAGCTCATTCATCAATTTCTATGCAACAAAATCAGTTTGTGGAAAACTCGCATGAGTTCCTGAATCCGGGGGCGAAGGGGAGGACACGGTGAGATACAAGACAGACTTTTCCTGTGATGGTAGGAACATTTCCAGCTCCCCCCCAGGCCTCCCTTCTGATCCCCAGCCATAGTCTCACTTTTTCCATGGCCTTATCAATTGCTGATAGGCGGGGATGAATCCAGCATTCGAGGGAAAAGGAGGCCCTGGGAAAGGCAAAGCCTGCCAGGTCCTACCACCACGCATATGTGCGGCCCCACATGGGCTCAGACCCAGACTCAAAGCGTGACGTCATCCAGCTCGGTCACATCTCCTCTTTCCCCTGTGCGTGTTGGCTCTGGAATAGGGAGGAAGCCGAACTGCACAGGAAGTCATCAGTGATAGAAGGCAAGGGATACTCTGACTAATCCCAGCTTTGGCCTCCGATATGGAAGAGGAAGATGAGACTTCCTGAGGGGATCTATCCGTAGCCTTTGGGTGTAGCTCTTAGTTATTAGTTCTGTTCAGCAAGTACTTCTGGTCTTCTTCCAGCCTGGGCTCCAGGTAGGATTTGACTTCCCGACCCACTCTACAGGTGAGTAGGCCCATGTGACCAACGCTAGCCAATGAGCTGCTAGTGGAAGTGACCCGCATCACTGCTTGGCTAAGCCCGTAAGTGCCAGTGGGTTATCTCTTTTCTTTCTGGTTCGGTGATTGGCAGTGCTTGAGATGGTGGAAGCCCTGATTGTTTGAGGGCCTGAGTGGACTGACTACAGGGTGAATAGAGCCCTTCCACCATGATGGACGTGTAGCATGTGCAAGAAACCAGCATGTGCTGATTTATGTTTCTGAAAGTTGGTGCTCCTTGTTACTGCCACATAACCTAGCCTAGACTGATGGACACAATGGTGTGGAATGATAGGCGAGATGGAGGAGAGGAAGCTCTGGCTTAAGTCACAAGACTCCCAGTTTAGTGTTTATCTCTTCTTAGCTCTTCTCAGTAATATTACTAAAAACTTATGGGGCACCTGGGTGGCTCAGTCGGTTAAGCTCCCGACTCTTGGTTTCAGCTCAGGTCATGATCTCAGGGTTGTGAGATTGAGCCCTGCGTCAGGCTCCATGCTCAGTGTGAAGTCTGCTTGAGATTCTCTGTCTCTCTCTCCCTCTGCCTCTCCCCCTCATGCGTGCTCTACGTGCTCTCTCTCTCTAAAATAAATAAATCAGTCTTTAAAAAAATATTACTGACAACTTATGACCTTGAACCACTGATTAGATTTCTCTGAGTATTATTATTCTTATCTATAAGATGAGGATATGATACTTGCCTCTCGACATTCCCATGAAGACTCAATGCGATAATGTGTGTAGAGCGTCTAGCCTGTTGTCTGTGTTTTACTTTGGACATACGTTACTGTATCTGCTTACTCTTTTATTGCTTCTAACGTGCCTGTTTTACACATTTAACATTTCTACATTTACAATCAATGCCATCTTCCAATTAGTTGGCAGTTGTTTTTCTTTCTTGGTGGCATATGAATAATGTTTTCAAATAGTGTCTGAGTTACTTAAATATGATAGTTGGCACTCAGTAAACAGTACAAATTACTCTTTAAAATTTTTTTTTAATTTTTAAAGATTTTATTAATTTGAGGGAGAGAGAGAGCAAGCAAGCGGAGAGGGGGCAGAGGGAGAGGGAGAGAGAATCCCAAGCAGACTCTGCACTGAGCATGGAGCCCAAATCAGGGCTCAATCCCACGACCCCGAGATCATGACCCCAGCCAAAACCAAGAGTTGGACGCTCAACTGACTGAGCCACCCAGGGGCCCCACAGTAGAAATTATTCATATCTTATATGTTATCTCATTGAACTTTTCAGGATTTCTCCCATCTAGAAAGTGGGAATCATAATCATAATCTCAAAGGAGCCGAGGAAGTGGAAATGCTTTCAGAGTATCAATGGCTGGACGGTAGAGTGTGTAGTAACCCTCCAAGGACACTGCCCGCTGAAGGGCTTCCTGATCACACCTTCCCCAAGCGTGTGCATTTGGAAAGTTTAGTTCTAGTGGGGCTCTTGAGGATGACGGGACTTATGGGGCGGCAGGAGATGGCGCAGCCAGGTGGACATGGCAGTGTCCAGCCGAGCCCAGTTGGAAAAGGAGAGCTAGGGTGCAGAATTATTCAGCCAGACCCAGGTTGAAGCCCTTTTCATCTCTCAGAAGCCATGGGCCCCTTAATCTATTTGTCTTTTCAGCACTTCAGGTTTATCTTTTGTAACATGGGGACATTACTAGATTTCTTATTGGATTGCTGTAAGGATTCAATGAAAACATATATATATTATATATAGATGTATATATATATATAATATATATAAATATATATGTGTAAAGAACATAGAGCAGCACTGTCCAGTTTTGTAGCCACTGGACACAGGTGGTTATGAAGCACTTGAAATGTGGCCAGTCCAACTTGAAGTGTGTTGTATGTATATAATACACACTAAATTTCAAAGATTGAGTATGAACAAAAGGATGTAAAATATCTCATCAATACTTTGATTGATATTGAAATGATAATATTGTTAAAATGATAATCTTTTAGATATACTGAGTTAAGTAAGATATGTTATTAAAAGTCATTTCACCTGTTTCTTTTTACTGTTTCTCTTTTTTTGATCAGTTCCCTTTCTTTTTTTGAAAGTTTATTTATTTATTTTTTTAAGTAATCTCTTCCCCAACTGGCCTCACGACCCTGAGAGATCAAGAGTTGCATGCTCTTCCAACTGAGCCAGCTGGGTACCCCTTTACTCTTTCTTTTGTGGCTACTAGAAAATTTAGAATTACATTTACGGTTCATACTTGAGAGTGCACGATATTGGTCTAGAACGATGCCCGGCCCACAGTACGTACTCAATAAAAGTTGAATAGAGGCAGGCAGGGTGCCAGGGGCTTATAGGAGAGAATTCTGGGGTTGTCCCAGGGCACAGCACTAAGGTGGAAAAGAAAGCATCTTCCTGCAGGCAAAATTGTCTTCATGGTTTCAGTAGGAAAGAGGGAATGTTTCTCGTTCTGATCGTGGTAGAGATGAGGGACCATACACTTTCTGTTTTATCTCCTGTCCCCACACTCCCTCCCCTGATTATGCTCCTCAGGCCACAGAGGTGATCTTTTCTGTGATCTTGTTTTTCCCCCGCACTAAAATGCCAGCTCCCCGAGAGCAAGCCCCGTATCTGTTGTGGTCACTCCTTTATCCCTGGCATCCCTGGCCTGAGGCCTGACTCAAATGAAGTACTCAATAAACGTTTGTGCAAAGAATAAATTATTTCCCCCAGAGGGTCTTAAAACATCTGGACATGTATTGCTTTTTGTTTACCCCCCAAATTTTATTTTTAAATTTTTATTTATTTTTTTAAAGATTTTATTTATTTATTTGAGAAAGAGAGCACAAGCAGAGGGAAGAGGCAGAGGGAGAGGGAGAAACAGGAGCTTGCTGTAGGACTCGATCCCAGGACTCTGGGATCACGACCTGAGCCGAAGGCAGACGCTCAACCAACTGAGCCACCCAGGCGCACCTACCCCTCAAATTTTAATATGTGAGTGGTGTTTTAGAGGAGCAAGAGGTTAGGGTTCCAGCTATGTATGCTCAGGCAGGAATACAACCTCTTAAGCCTCAGTGTCTCCATCTGTCAAATGGGACTATTCCTACCTCTCTTCATATTTACTTTATATTCGTATTTATTTTATTGAAGTATAATTAACACACAATGTTATATCAGCTTCAGATGTACAACATAGTGACTCGACAACTCTACACATCACACAACGCTCACCGTGATCAGTGTGGTCACCATCTGTCACCAAACAACGTTATCACAATCTTATTGACAATATTCCCTCTGCTGTGCTTTTCACCTCTGTGACTTATGAATTTTAGAACTGGAAGTTTGTGCCCCTTCATCCCCCTTATTTATTTCACTCATTCCCCACGTACCTCCCTTCTGACAATCACCAGTTTTTATTTTGTATTTAATAGTCTGTTTGTTCATTTGTTTTGTTTTGTTTTAGATTCCGCATGGTATTTGTCTATTCTTGACTGACTTATTTCACTCAGCATAACCCCTTCTAGGTCCATCCATGTTGTCACAAATGGCAAGATCTCATTGTCTTTTATGAGTGATATTTCACTGCATATATACACACCACCTCTTCTTTCTCCATCCATCTATGGATGGACACTGAGGTTGCTGCCATATCTTGGCTATTGTAAATAATGCCGCAATAAACATAGGGGTGCATAGATCTTTTCGAATTCGTGTTTTCATTTTCCTTGGGTAAACACCCAGCAGTGGAATTACTGGATCATATGGTAAGAAAGAAACCTCTTCACAGCAACACTATGCAAGCGATTTTGCACCTGTCAGGCACCAGATATTTTCCTGAGTTCTCAGCGGCTTTGGGCTGAGAAGAAGCACTGAACTCTTTTCTCTGAGAAGAGTACTGTCCTGATGCAGATCTGAGCTGAAAGCTGCCTTCTGCAGAGTTGTGCACGCTCTGTGTATGACACTCCGAACGTGCACTCCCACGCCACATGCACACCTGATGCCCAGCTTGGGGATTGGGGGGGCGCACATTTCTATTTGTCCTCTGATGACCATTAGTGTGAGGGCTCCCAAAGCATTCTGCAGGCGACAGATCCCTGGATGTAGGAATGTGATCACAGGCATCGTGATAGTGATGGGGTGGTGACGGTCACTTTTTTTCCTGTAAAATAACTGAGAGGAGAAGTAAATCAGTAGGTGAAAGTTATAGAAAGATGGATTCCTCGTGGTGGAAGACGACCCAATCAGTAGCAGAAGACCTGAATCCAAGTTAGTTCTAGTCTTTTGAACCTCAGTTTCCCCAGCGGTAAAACGGGGGTGGGCTGGCCCCTGCTCTACCCATCCTCAAGAGTCGCTGAAAGATGAGACATGACGATGGATGTAAAATCACTTTATGAAATGTGCTACCCTTTAGTGATGCAAATGATTATTGATTATCATTAGAGCATCCGTCAGCAAAAGAGGCTGCATCGTGAAGCCGTGTCAATTGGCCAAAGATGATCTGGAGCAAGACGGGGTCTTGAAAGCCGGGTAACATGGAGACAGGCGAGGCTTACATCAGAAAGATTTCCAGACGACATGAACACACGTGAGCTGGGGCTACTGCTGGCTCAGGAGCAGGGCTGCGTGTGGAGAGTCAGTCCTGGGAAGATGGCAGCCCAGGGGCCACCCCTGCCAGCCCCCCGGATGCCCGGAGGCTCTCTGGCTCCCACGATTCCATGTTCTAGACTCAAAACTGTGCCCTGCAGATGTTGGCTTGCTTAGGGGGCCCAGGTGAGGTGCAGTTGGAGGGAACAATGTGCTGAGTACTGGAGCGGAAGTCTCTAATAAATGGCTGGCATGGGTCTCTGGACATCAAACAGTTCTTAGAAATAATATTTTGAGGAGTTAAGTGTCAATGAATGGGGAACACATGGATTAGATTTCCATGAAATGCGTATGGATGTAAGAATGGAAGAAAGGCTTTGGGTGCTGCACGCTGGGATTCATGTTACCTAGAACAAAAAATAATAAAATAAAATAAAACAAACCCCTCTGAGGCAGTGGACATATCCCAGAAGGATTCTCTTCCTCTTGCCCCCAAGAGCACCTTCCAGTTCCAGTAAGGTGGGTCACGAGGGAGAGAAAAGGGAGGGACCCAGCTGGACAGGCCACAGAGCTGTCGCCTCAGAATAAAGGGAACGCACACAGCAGCCCCTCCAAGCCCCGGCCGTGGAATGGCAGGTACCAGGGCTGCCGAAGAACAACTAGCGGCCTGTTTCTGGGCCCTTCTCGGAGAGCGTGCTCTGGGGCTGATTGTGTGAAGCATCGGAAGAAACGCAAGCTAAATAATGTTTAATTGACAGAGCAGATTGTTTACTTTCAAATAATTGCACTAAATTGCAGTGCTTAAAAAGTACTTAGACTTTGCAACTTGGCTCTGCCGGCCTGCTCCAGGGGGGCTGGGGGGCCGGGCCGGGGGGAGGGCGGAAGACCCTTGGAACGGGCACAGCGAGGACTCGGCTGTAGGGCAGACCTGTGGGGGCGTCTGGCCATGAGCGCATGAGTCCACTGGCTTTGCTGAGGGTCCTTTGTCAGGCTGCGGCCCACCCGGGCACCAGCTCTCTCTGAGCTCTGGAGGCCACTCCCTCTCCGGGACAGAGGGCTTTGTCCTCAGCGACCGGACCGTCCCACAGGTCTCAAGGGTACCCACGCCTCTTGCTCACATGCAGTGTTAACAGTTCTGAAAATCTGCTACTTTGAGTGGAAGTATAATTCTCATCCTGACAGGGGAGCCAGGGAGCCTGGGCATTGACCCGGGACCCCCAGGAGACATGAGCACACATACAACCAGAGCTGATTTTCAGCAGGTCATTAAAACATGGAAATACGGGGCGCCTGGGCGGCGCAATTGGTTGAGCGTCTGACTCTTGGTTTCGGCTCAGGTCACGATCTCAGGGTGGTGGGATCAAGCCCCACGCCCGGCTCCGCGTTGGACATGGAGCCTGCTTGAGATTCTCGCTCTCTTTCTCCTTCTGTCCCTCCCTCCTCCCTCTCTAAAAAACAAACAAACAAACATTGAAATACTTCTGCACTGGTTGGGACACAGCTGTTGCTTGAGCTCCTGGGTGCCCTTGGTCTTCCTGGTTGCCCCAATCCCTTCTCTGGAGCCCCAAGACAACTCCACAATCCAGAGGCTAAAGAGTCAATCCGAGGCACCAAAGTGGTCCTTCGGGACCCTATCCCAACACATGGGCAGCATCTACTCTGTCTGGTGGATGTCTACACTGAGGCACGTATTCTCTGCACCAGTAACACTCTGATGAATGCCAGTGACCTTGTAGGGGACCGAGTCACATGCAAACCAGCCCAGAGGACACTTGCAAGTCGATGGAAGTAAATGTACCCAAATTATACGACGGTCTTTGTCAGACCCCAGCCCATACGATCCACCCCCAACCCCTGCCACTTCCATCCCAGGCTGGGCTGTTGAAAACATTTGGCACCAGGAGCAGAATATCTAAGCTTTATAACATGCTTCTCAAGGGCCTGTGAAAATATCTGAGAACTGGAAAAATATTTTTGGCTCCCAAATACAAAAAGAAAACCACAAAATTAAAATTAATATATGTTTAAATGTCTACAAACCATAACATACGTCAATGACTCAACCGTAAGCCAACTCAATTTGTATATAGTTATATAAAAACTATGTTTAATGTGGACTGTGGGTGAGTTTTTAATTTATTTGCTATGGTGGGGATGGGGCCCTCTTAAGAAAGAGGCCCAGGAGTCACCAGGATCATAAACGTCCTGATGCACAGTGCCCAGAAGGCTGGTCCAGTCCTTGTCCCCTGGGCTTCTGCTCTGCTGCCCGCTGACCACCCTCCTTTCTTCTTAAATTGTCTTCTTCCTTGGCCCATTTGACAAGACAGGATGCCCTTCTCCTCCTGCCTCTCTGACTGTTTGTGTCTACTTCTCTCGCTGCAATATTTGCGATATTTGATATTTAGCCGAGTGTTTGCTTGGCCTGGGCCTCGAGCCCTCTGCTCTTCTGTCTCGCACGCTCTCATCCGCCCTGACAGTGTCAGCTGTCACCTCCATGTGGCCGGCTTCCAAATCCGTGTCCCCAGCCCCAGCCTCCAGCAGAGCTCTGGACCCGTATCTCCAAGTGCAGATTGAATGCTTCCTCTCGGGTGTCCTGCCCTCGCCTCCCGCTCAGCACGTCCGGAGGCCACCTCGCCTGAACCCAAAATGCTGCACTCCCCACCCCCCACCACGCCCTGCCTCTCCTGCTATAAACAATACCAAACACATTTTCCCAGCAGCCCCCCAAAACTGTAAACCATCCCTGACATCTCCCTCTTCTTCCTCTTCCTGTCCGTCGGCACCCCCTGGGAATTGTGCATTCTTCTTTTCTCGTGCTCACATTGGTCCTTCTTGGTCATGGTCATCCCAGTCCCACCACCCTGGTCCAGGCCAGGGCAGGCAATCAGGCTTCCTCCCAAGTCCCAGCTCTGGTCCACAGGTGGTTGCCACCTGCAGAAGAGAGTGGAGAAAGATTCGAAGGCTATCTTCGGCCTCACTGGGGAAGATGGCCGTGATCGATTACTGATGTCTGCCGTGGACACAGGAGGAGGGGGAGATGGCACGAATCCTGCCATCCTCAGCCTAGGCTTTTTCAAGTTGACACCTGAGCTGAAGCAGCTGTTACCTGCCTGGCCACCCAGGCTTCAGCGGTTCCCTCCCATCACATTGTCCTGTGTGCTGCTCCAAGACCAAGCAGGGACAACGCTTGCATCCAATAAGCCCCCTGCCCAAAAGCCATCTTTGACTATTAGCCTGACATGACATGAAGCCCAGTCTTCTGGGCTGGTGTTTACAGCCCACTGGGTCTGACTCCAGCTTCCTTCTCCCCTTTAATGTCCTGCTAAACCCCAGTGCCTACACCTTGCTCCAAGTAACTAGACCTGGTCATTGGTCCCTGACAGTGTGTTTGCTCTACCCACCCACTCATCATCGCTCACGATCCTCTCCCAGCCTGGAATCCCCTCCTCTTTCCACTCCACCTACCCACATCTTCCACCCAAGTGTCAGGCTTAGCTTCAGAATGGCGGTCTTCCTGAATGTGACAAGTGTGATTCTAAGCGATTCCCTCATTGAATCCCCAGAACAACGCTAGGCAGGGAAGTATCAATAATGATCATTTCTGTTTTACAGATGAGGCACAGAGAGTTTAAATAACTAGCCTAAGGTCACACAGCTTCTAAGGAACAGAGGTGACGTAAGAACCCAGAAAGTCTGGCTTCAGAGTCTGCACCTTGGTTATCATGTCCCTTGTCCCTTAATTCTCTCCTCTTCCAGGCAGACTTCCCCATCCCCCAGCCCTCCTCTGCAGCGCCTTCTGTCTGTGCCACTCAGCTTCTGCCGTATGTTGCCCTTTCTCAACTGTCCCGGCTCCCTCCGCTCTATCTCAGACATCAGCGGTGACAGGAACAAATCAAGCCCAAGCGTCAGGGACTATAGTACAATGACATAAGTGCTATCACCCTTCAGGTCCCTCCCAAGTGCCGAGGATCCCCTCTCATGGTGCTTTATACACCTTATTTTATTAAATTTTTACTCTAGCTATTATTATGCATACTTTATATATAAGGAAACTTAAGACCAGAAAAGTCAAGAAATTTATCCAAGCTCACACAGCCATCAGCCACCCTTTTCCCCCTTCCTGACAACTGTGTTTTGTTTTTTTGTTTTCTGGGTGTACATGAAAGACAAGAATGGGGGGCGGGCACCTAGGATGGGCTTCTCTTTTCCATCCCACTGCACATATGTGTCAAGAGGATGAGAGGATGTGAGCCCTGTGCCGTGCACGTGAGGACACTGATGGCCAGGGTGGGGGGTGGCGGGGGGCACATCTCTAGCACATTCGGTAGCCACTCTGCTAAGAATGGACAGAACCTGGCCCGTGTCTTGGTCCAAAACCTTCTTTTCTTTCTTTTTTTTCCCCTTCCTCCTCTGCTGTTCTGTCTTCAAGTGTTTCTTTCTTTCTAATCTCGCCACCTCCTATAAAATATGATTTTAGGCATCTCGGGGGGAATACGCCTGCAAGGCTCTCCCCGCCGGACAGTCAGGCCCCGCGGGCTGCCATGAGCCGTGAGCCGTGTGGCAGACGTCCACAGTGCAGACGACTGTGGGGACGCCTGGCAGACGAGCTCCAGGTAATCCCCAGAGGGGGGCTGTCTCAAAACAGAGTCTGCCGACTTCACTTCCAAGATAGAAATCGCATTTGTGTGTTTGAGAAAAAGGTGAAGCAAAAAAGATCCCTACCACCACCACCACCGGCGAAACAAGTCGACTCTATCAACAAAGTGAGTTCATAAACCTTTCTGATCTGAGATAGTTTGTATTACCTGAGTTTCCCCTAAAATCCTAAATGAGGGCAATTGCCAGCTTCTAAATTTAGGCATTTGTGGGCGCCTGTTGGCAGAGAGAAGAAAGGCTTGCTTCAGGGTTGTGGTTTGCCTTGAAACCCAGTCAAGCCCCAAATTCCAAACACAAAGCAGCTGTTTGCCCAGAATCTGAGCCGGGATGTTTCATATCGATGGCTCTCCCCCCCCATCCCTCCCCCCCGTTTTTTCATTACTAAAGTGCCAAAAAACTCAGTGTGAATGAAAATTGGGATGGGTACAAATTCAAGGCAGCGTTATCTGCCATAGACGATCAGGGATTCTGGGGCGGGCCTGTGGGCAAGCCATCCGGGCAGACCTGCCCCAGCGCCACTGTTTACAGAAGAAAGGAAAAAATAGAAATTGATCTATGGCGTTGGTACAGGGGCTGGGTCAAGCGGGGCAAAGTATTCAGTTGCCACTCTTTCGGCCACACGAAATGCCAGCTGATCCCTATCGGGCCGCAACCGGGGTATCTTTAAGGTAAATCTCCTGTTCCACACTCGGAGCCAGGTGTCTACTTTCCGATGCCGGGGCAGAGTGGTCCACCACTGAATCCACCCCGATCGGGTGACGTCTCGGGTAAACTGCAGCTGGGCGGACGTTCTGACTCAGCCCCTCCCCTTTGCTGGGCTCTCTCTGGAGGAAGGTTCTGTCCCCAGGCCTGGCTCCAGCTGTCTCCACGAAGCCGTGTCCCATTCATAGGATAAAGTCCCATGGGGTGTAGCCTTCTCCCGTGAAATGCCCAGGTCTCGAATTTATTAAAAATCGGTAACGGGATGATGTACAGATGTCAAGCTGATACCTAGAGAGAGAAGGTATGTTTGCTGGGCGCCTGCGACTTCCCAGTCTCCGTGGATGGTGGTTGCTGTTCATTCTCCTCAGACTATAAAGGGCATGCTAGTTCCCATTTTACAGATGAGAAGGCTGAGGGTCAGTAACTTTTCCAAGGTCATGCCGCTCAAGGGACCGAGTGAGGGTTCGACAAAAGGACACCTGATCCTAAGCCTGTTTCTTCTCCCTGCAGCCATCCGCCTCCCACCAAGATCCGAATTTCTCTACGTCCATCCACCACTTATTTCCAGATGCCTAGCTGTCTCTAGGGGCACCTCCTTGGGCCTTGGTTTCTTCATCTGTAAATAAGGCAGTGGGGGAAGGCAGCTCTGGCATTTTCTTTCCCAGCTCTGACATTTCTGAAATCCTGTGTCTATGGGTACAGTCAGAGACTTTCAAGCAATAAATCAAGGTGTTTGAAAATTACGAATAAGCAGGGGAAGCCAGGATTCACAGTGGCTGGGGCCTTTAAGCCATGGTCTATAAAAATAAAGACTGACTTGAGAGGTTTACTGTTGGCAGGCAAGGTACTCAGCTTAACTGGGCTCTTGCACTGGCGTCCTTAGAGCTGGGCTCCCTGATGTGACTGGATGGATGGAGCCCGCTGGGCATGTTGGGCCCCTGGTTCGTGGTGTGCCCCATCAGGCTCCGGGCCAGGGTGAGACATGACTTCCTGTGGGATGGTGGGACAGGGCCTGGGGAGCCGCCTGGGGTGCTGTCAGACCACGTGGCAGGCAGATTTGGCAGGCCCCATGGTGTTTGCTTTGCACGGAGAGCTCTCGAGAACCAGTTTCCCCGTCCTCCTTTGCTCCCGTTTATGACCCTTACCTTCCCTCTCCTGCCCCCCTCTTCCCGCTCTCAACGAGTGTGGCGGGAACCTGGCCAGCGACTGAGAGAAAATGAAGACATTTCTCAAATGGCATGTTCCAGTGGCTGAGCTCTGGCAGGCAGAGCCTGGGGGGAGTGGGGCCAGTTCCCTATCCATCCCCTAAATATCCTAAGTATGTTCCCTCCTTGGCCGCAAAACCACAGCAATGTCTCCCTTCCTCCCCTCCGCCCTCGGACCCAGGGTCTGCAAGGAGATCAGCCTGCCACAAGGTCCCAGAGGCGCCAGCGTGCCAAGGGCGGGGCCTCGGCCAGCTTGGCGCTCGGCGGCCCCCGGCCTGGCGCTGGCTATCAGTAGCATGGCCTACCCCGGCTTCTGACTGCGCCGGCCTGACCGCCATTCCCAGAGCTGCTTCTTGGCGGGTGTGTGTGTCCACTTCATGGGGAAGGCCTGCTAGTCCCTTGGTCAGTCTTCCTGGGGAGCAGGCTTCCCTCTTCCCATTGTTCCTTAGAACTCTGAGCGCCACTGGGCGTGGAGCTGGCCTACTGGGCATTCACTCCCAGGCCCATTTCTGACACTGACCATAACCTCTCACCTCTCGGAAAGCCACTTCCTCCTCTAGGCCTCTGCTATACCACGAAAACGTCAGGGGAGATAGCGGTTCTGGAACTTTCTTTGGAGACTTTGGTGAAGGGAAATTCAGACAAGAGGGAGATAGCTGACCAGAGAAGCCAGGCCCACAGCTCTCAGAACAGCCACATTTTTACCTGTTTCATACATTCGCTCATCCAACATTGAGTGCATCCATTTAGCTCTGCATGTCAAGACGACCACTGATGTCATCGGTGCCTGTGACACGGTGCTTGTCTTTATGGTGGCTTCCGTTGTGACCAGGGATAGAATTTGCACCAACAGAGATGATCAGCCATTGGATTTGAAGAAGAAAGGATTGATGGATGTCCTACAGTAGATAGAGATGGGTCTTGGCGTGAGTGACAGTCTGTCCCTGCCCTTCCGCTTAGGGTTTCCCTAGAGTCTTGGGGTCCGAAGGGTCTTCTGAGGCCTTTCCTTTGGACTGATTGCTCCTGCTCTCTTTCTGGTACCACCCTCCAAACATCAGAGTCCCCAGGGTTCTGGCATTCTCCTATGGATGCTCTGCTCTCTCTGCGTTGGTGGGCTCAGCCACACTATGGCCTCCAATCCCACCTCATATCCCTGAAATCTGCACACTCAGTCCCAGTCCACTGTCTAAGGTCTAGACCTACAATTCTACCCACTTCTGGGCAGTTTTCCAACATGCCCTCCTCGTACCTCTCATTCGACACGGGCACCAAAGTCAACTGTCCCAATCCAGCACTTCCTCTGATGTCCCGTTTTGTTCTTGGCACCACCAAATCCCAGGGTGACCCAAGCCCAAATCTTTGACTTTTACTTTGGATGTGCTATGCCTCTCCCCATTCTCCTGCCTGGCTCCCCTCTCTTTCTTCCTCTCTTCAGACATGCTGAAGCCACCATGCTGGAGAGACTACATGTAAACAATCAGCCTGAGCAGTCCTCTCTGTTCCAACAACCAGCCCAGGAGCCAGCCAACATTTTGTGCAATTAAGGACCCGTCCAATGACCCCAGCGCCACCACCCTCTGGCAGGAACCACTTGGGAGATGCAAGTGAGAACCACCAAGGTGAATCTTATTGCTCCTCAAACCATGAGCTAATAATAAATGATGATTGTTGTTTATGCCACTCATTTTGGAGTGGTTTGTTACGCAGCAGTAGCTTACTCAAATATCAGGTTATAGAGCTAGAAAGTTCTTGTTTGAGAACCTGGCTCCAGGACAAGCTGCCTTAGCCAACTCACTCACCTTCTGCACCAGAGTTTCTTCATCTATATAATGGATGCGACATTGCATGCTGAGCATTGCTGTGAGGCTCACAGGCGACACGAGAAAATGTCTAGTACAGTATCCTTCATTCAGCTTGTTCTTAATAAATGATAGCTGGCATTATTATCCCCTCTAATTAGAACATGTCCTGTGCCTTCAACCCCAGTCTTAGCTTAGTCAGATTCTGTCAAACCCCTCCTCTTCGATGATGACTTTCCTCCTCCTCCAGCTGGAAGGAAACGATCTCAACTCCAAACTTGGCACCAGTTGCCTGATGCTTCTCACACATCTCCTCATCTTGTGGGTATTTGGCATATGGGTGTAAGACTTAGACACACCTCACTAGCCAGGGAATTGCTTGTGAGTAGGGGCTGCGGGTCACATCTCAGCCATCCTGCATTCCCCTGGATGCCTCCTTGCTCACACAGAAGCTCTGCAATAAATATTTCTTGACCAGGACAGATGGACAGCAGAGCATTTCTTTTCAGGACCCCCTATTCATTTCTGACCCGAGATCCTCATGCTGCAGAGGCTTACCTGCTTCAGCCTGGTCCCCTCCCAATGCTGTGTCCAGGTCTTGGTGCCTCTCTTACCTGTACTATGTGATTTCTCTAATGTGCAGCCCACAACCCACCCCTGATCAACGCCAGCCAGCCAGGCAGCACCTGCCACCCTGAATATGCAGAATGCAAATAATGAGAGAAAAGCCCATGTTCCCTGAAGTGACTGGCACATGAGTGAGTTTGGGGCTGGACCAGGCAAGTGCCAGGAAAGTTGTCATCTTAGCAAAGTGAGCAGAGAGTGGGAGAGCCAAGAAGGAGAAGCAGCTCAGAGGACAAGAGCTGTATGCATCGTCTTCCTATTAAGGGAATGAAAATGAGGTCAGTCCACCAACATCAGCACCATGCTGGGGCAAGGACACACAGTCTCCACTCTCCCCTGAGCTTCTTTCCTCCCACCCTTCCCTCCCTTCCCTCCTTACTCAAACATTTACTCAAGGCCTACTGTGTGCTAGGTAAGTGCTTCGGGACAAAATGGTGATCAAGACACATGGGTGTGCAAATAATAAGTAATCATCACACAATTTGATAAGTACTGGGCATAGTGTAGGGGCTGCTGAACCCACAGGACCTTGGAATTCAGGAAAGCCTTGAGGAGAGGTGGCGCCTAAGTTGAGTTAGGAACAACCGGGTATACGAAAGTGTGAATGGAATGGAGTGTGGAAAGTTGGGGAAGGGCCAGGCCATGGGGACAGCAGGCATAAAGGCCCACAGGTGAATGAGGATGCAGACGGACTGCACACAGTCCCAGTGCTTCCCCCAGGGAAGATAGCTGGGGCCGAGCAGAGAGAGAGCAGATGGAGAGGTACTCAGGACTCAATCACTAAGGGCCTCACGGATACTATTCAGGGGGTTGGCTTCATCCTTGAGTCACAATGGACCTTTGACCCATAGGCCAGCTTCGCATTTTAGAAAGTTCCCAACAACAGGATGAAGAATGGATTGGAGGGGTCATGACCAGTATAAGGGACCAGTTGGGAGATAATTGTGATTACCCAGGCAGGTATTAGCAGTGGTCCAGACCAGGGGAATGGCACAGGGCTTAGAGAGGGACAAGTGGATGGTCTGGGAGAGGTAGAAGACACAGAAGACACAAAGAAAGTTGAAGTACATGCAGTGCAAGGAGGTGTCAGAGAACATTTCAAAGGAGAGGGGCAAACAGGTGTCCTCTGAGGACAGAAAGGCCATTGGAGGAACTGCCACTCGATCAGAGCCCCTGTCTGCTTTAACCCCTGTTTGTGAGTGTCTACCAGGAGATACACAGAAAGGAGGGACACTGGAGGGAGCAAGTGGCCTGGGTCACCACGGGCCCACCCCAAGTTCTCCTGTCCCCATGACAGAGACTCGGCTGACACCCATTCCTCAAGCAGCATAGCCTACCTGGCCCTCTGGACTCTGGAGTAGGAGCGGTGCTGAGTCACATGAAAGAGCAACGTAGAGTGGACGAAATGACCTCTAATAGCATCACCATGCACTGCAAGTCCACGGCTTAGCAACCAGAAATGGGAGGAAAACCAAGTGGGAATGGCTCGAAAGGTCACAGAGAAGGCTTTGAGGTTTGCATCCAACCTTTCAAGTGGTCCGGGGGCTTGCAGACCCAAGAATGCCCCTACTCCCTGCTCAGCAGTGAGGCCTCGGTGTGTCTGAGGGTCCTGGCTGGGCTGGATGATACCTCTTCCCAGGATCATTGCTTTCCCTCTGGCATCTGGGTTCCAGGAAGCCATGGCCACTCACTTGTCCATAGAGTGTGGTCAGTCTCGACCTAGGAAGTATTTGTCCAAGTGAGCCAGCATGGACGTTTACAGATACATGTGCATGTTCTGCATCATGTATTGTAGGCATACTCATGTATGTGTGTTGTTTATGCATGCATATGTGTGTGCCCACGTGTGTGATTACCAAATTATATGCCTTTCTGTGCTTTTGTATACAAATAAGTACAGCTGATGCATGGGTATGTGCATGGTGCTCCTGTGAGCGCCCACTCACAACAGTTAGCTTGTGCTGGGTAACAAGTCATCCCTCAACTTAGCAGCTTAAAGCAAGAAACATTTATAATTTAATATTTCTCATAATTTTGTGGGTTGGCTGGGAGTTTCTTCAGAACCTGTTCCTGTGTCTGTGGCAGCTGGTGGCTCTGCTGAGGGGTGGTCTAGAGTGGCATGGCATGTCTGGAGGTGGCCGTTGACTCAATGTCAGGGGATGACTTGGTGACATGGTCTCTCACCCTCCAGCAAGCTAGCAAAGGTTGGCTCACACCATAGCCTCAGGTTGCAAGTACAGCAAGACAACCTTCATGTGCAAACACTTTTCGATCTCTGCTTGCATTATTTTTGATACTTTCCCATTGGTCAAATCAAGTCACATGGTTAAGCCCAGAGTCAGTGTCTCAGGAGAGAGGTTAGTAAACATATGGATGCAGGAAGGGGACTCATTGCTTCTATTTTTTAAAAAGATTTTATTTATTTATTTGACAGAGAGAGTGCATGAGCAGAGGGAGGGGCAGAGGGAGAGGGAGAAGCAGACCCCCCGCTGAGCAGGGAGCCCGACAGGGGCTCGATCCCAGGAACCTGGAATCATGACCTGAGCTGAAGGCAGATGTTTAACTGACTGAGCCACCCAGGTGCCCCACATTGCTTCTATTTTTGCAAAAAATTGATACAGAGGGCATGTGTGTGTCTACCTGTAGGGCCCACGGGTACCCCTGTCCGTACACGCATACCTGCTCTTGTATGTGTCTGTGGTTACTCCAAAGAGCAGTGGCAGGAGGCTGTGTGTGAGTGTGTATGAGTGTGCGTCTGTGTATGCACACGCATGTGTGCATATGCACGTCCCTGGGCGTATACTCGTGCATGATGCTCAAGAGAGCAGCAGCAGAAGCACGCGTGTGAGCACACTGGTATACCTCTCCATGTACACATTCATGCAGGTGCGGGCGCCTCTGTGCGTGTGCGAGCACCCACCCGTGGGTCTGCCTCTGTGTCTATGGACATGCGCAGCTCCACAAGGAGCCGGAGCCTAGGCTAGCTCACAGGCTTGGGTCTGGACCGAGTTCTAGAGCTTTCCCACAGGTAGTTAAGGTCATGAAGACCAGCTTGTGGTCCCCAGCTCATACCTGCTGTAACTCAGCTCAACCTGCTGCCACTGCACAGCACCCCCTTCCCTCTGCATCTTTCACTTCAGTCCTCCCTATCAGAAGCGCAGGTCACATTCTCCCTCCTCCAGGAAGCCTTCCCAGGTGGAGCCATGGGGGAATCCCCAATCCCTTGCCTGAGTTCCTGGTGGTTAATTAGTACTAACTGCTGTCCACTGGCCCCACGGTTGTTGGTGTCAGTATCTGTCTCCCCCTGTTGCCTGCGGGCCCAGGAGGACATTAGTCGTGTAGCCTCCTGGCCTTCTTCTCTCACATGGTACCTTGCACAGAGTAGGGGCTCAATCCACCCTGGTTGGGTTGAAAGGGGTGCAGTCTGCCATGCCTGCAGAAGCAGGGGCCGAGGAGATCAGTGGCCTCTCCCCTAGTTGAGAACCACTACTCTCCAAGCACCTGCGATCACCCACCCCTTCTATGGCCCTGTGTCCCGCCCCGCAGCCACACTATGCACCCCCCCCACACGTGTGCCATAAAAATAGTGATAATCCCCTAAATGAGATGAGCGGCTACCCCATTATCAACACTAACCACCCTATTCATCAATTCTAAGATGGCTTTTTTTTTTTTCCCATTTTCACATGCTGAAATGGAGCCCTATCTCACAAATGATGATGTCTCAAACCATCGGCCAAGTAGCTGTCGTGATGCGGTTGTCATGGCCTGGCGAGCGTGGTCATAGCTGTCCCCATTGTTGTCACTTCAATGGAGGGCTCTGCATTGTTGTGCTACCCGCGCTGAGTGTAATTGCCATTTTCCGCATCTTCAAAAAGATCAGACTATGATTCAGCAATGAAATGAAAAGTTCCTGTGTGTGCAGAAAGGCGCAGATAAGAACAGCGGACACACAGCTGGGATTAGCAAGGCAAACGCTTATTGTTGGAGTGACCGCAATGCATTATCTTCTTGCAAAGCCACCACAAAGTGCATTATGGAACCTAAGACAGGAAGATATCCCAAGGAGATGAAGCTGTGTGGCTTTACAGTACTGAGATACATTTGAAAGAATTGTCTAGCCTCTGCCAAGAATGAACGGAAGGCGGGAGAAGTTGCCAAATACCTGGGAGTGCATTAAACAAATGTGAAAGAATCAAAAGGCTGGTCTGACTAATTGTTGCCTCATATTATTGTGAAGATACTGCACCAGAGTTTAACCAGATATTTTTCTTTTTCAGTGGTCCGTAGCACAGCAGTGTGTCCCACGGGGATGACATGTAGTATGGCAGACGCCCGTGCTTTACCTATCATACCTCATTTAATCCTCTCAAGACCCTAGAATGTGGCTCTTACAGGGGAGTCAGGAGTCCTGATGGTCAAGTCCACTGTAATCAGCTTCACGAGCAGCGTTCCACAAGCCCAGAGTGTGTGTCCCGTGGGTTAAGAAGGTTGACTGAGGCTTATCTTCCGTATCTTACTTCCAGATGTAATCGACAAACCAAGTTGTCCCTCTAGTTTTTAAATAAATGCCCTCCCAGTAAACTTACCAATCTCTTAGCACAAAGCATTGCTTGCTCCACAAATGCCACTTTTTGTCATATCTATGTGTTCTCTGTTATTGCTTACTAAATGGTTTTTATTTTAAAAATCTGCATTCTTTTCATCTATCTGTATCAGTCAGGGTAAATCAGGTCATGCTGCAGTAATAAACAGCCCCATCAATCTCAGGGTTTATAATAATCTCAGATTCCAATCCAAGATGAACAACACGTCCACAAAGCAGAAAGGTTACATGAAGGAGGTACTCTTACCATAAAGGAGACACACTGAAGCCGGAAGTTGAAAAGAGGAAAACCCCGGAAGAGAAAAGTCAGCCTCCTCTTGAAACCACATGGCCTCATCTGTCAAATGAAGATTATCAATTATTTATCCTTTGCCTCCTTCAAACAAACCTTTCAAGAATCCAGTGAGATTGTGTAATCATTTGGAAGTGTTGCTTTTTAGCTGTTGTAGGTGATCCTGTTGGTGATCTGCCCTTATCCTGCGGGCCTTACCATTTCTTCTTGCCCCGACCAACTCCCAACTGCCAGTATCTGAATTGTTTTGCTTCGAGCTGTTCTTTAACACTTGGGAAGGCCAATCTGGCTGTGTGCATGTCAGGCTAGATACACCCTAGGGCATTAGCACCCTTTGGGAGCTACCTTCCACCAGTGACTGACAGGATTTGGCCCGCAATGTCCCAGCTTTCCCACCCTTCTGTAGGATAACTCTATGGCAGAGTTCTGTCTCATTTTCTGGAGACCCCAGGGGGATTATCCTCTGGCTGCCCACCTTGGCCACTAGCGAAATAATGCACCCTACATTTGCTTCTCGCTTCCTAAATAAAGCACTTGTTCTCAAATCCCTGTCTTCGGGTTTGCTTACGGGGAAACCCAAACTAAGAGCTCCAAAACCCCCATATGTGTGAGACAGATGGAGGAGGCAGCACTCAGCTTGAGGCAGAGATGGTTCTGGCAGGGATTTCTGCTATGTGCTTTGTGGGAGAAGATCTACTAGAAGTTAGCACCCACGTCTCCTCTCAATACAATCATGAGTTGCTGAGTATGGTGGCTGTGTGGGCAGGGACAGGGCTCACCGAAGCCCTTCTGGAGGGTCTGAGGTGGAAGGCTCTTACAGCTCTACCCCATCTCCAGGCTCACAGATAAAGACACCAAGGCCCAGAGAGGGGGTGACCAAGATGGCATCAGCTGTATGAGTGGAGACTAGGGGTTGGGAATCCTTTCAAACACATCTCAGGACCCAAACCCACACATGGAGTTGGTTGTGGGCATCACCTGATGTCTTTTCCTCTCCTCCAGGTTTAGAACACTACTGACGATGGAAAGTAAGTCCGTTTGTGGTATGAGCCACAGATGTATTTGGTCTTTGTCTCTGATTCCTGGCACAGAGCTCCTCAAAGCCTTGGAATTTCCTGAGTGACAAGAGTGTCTTTTGTTGTTCATAAGGCCCCCCTTCTGCAAACTTGAGTTTACACTAATGAGGTGACTTGGGGTGGAACCCCTTGATAGTCTCGGGATGGGGCCGATCATCAGAACGGCCAAGCGTTTGGAGGGCTGGAGCTTTCAGCCCCACCTACTGGCCTCCAGAGATTTAGCTCTAGAAAAGCTCTTGAACAAGACTTGGAGAGCTTCTGGGTTGGTGAACAGAGGGAGGTGCTGGGAGGATGGTGTGCCTGGGGAGGTCATGGCAGCTGCGTGGCCAGCACCCCCATACCTTACCCTAGACCTCTCTTCCATCTCGCTCTTCCTGAGTTATAGCCTCCAAAACAAACCAGTCATTGTAAGGAAAGTATTTCCCCGAGGCCCGTGAGCCATTCTAGCAAATTGTCAAACCTGAGGAGAGAGTTGTGAGAACCCCCGAGGTTCTGTGGCCAAGTCAGGCAGAAGTGGGGTACCCTGGGGACCCCATCCATTTGACTGGCATCTGAAATGGGGACAGTCCTGTGGGACCGAGCCCTTAACCTGTGGAGTCTGGTGCTCCCTCAGGGTGGTGTCAGAACTGGACTGAATTGTCGGGCACCAGCTCATGTGGAAGAACAGAGAACTTACTGCTCAGGCGGGTCAGAGTGTTGGTGGGAGCGCCAACAGCTCTTCAGCACTTGCACGACCTTGGTGTCTGCTCCGGCCCTTTTCAAGGGAGTCTCCTCTTGTCTCCTCTTGTCTCCCACCGTCTGCCCCTCGGGGTCTCTGCTATAAGCATCTGGGCTCCATTCAGCACCCAGAAGGAACATTCCCTAATCTTCATGCCTGGGCCCGGCACTTGCTGACCCCTCGCCACGCTCCTCAGGTCCCTCCCCTTGCCCTGCTTCACCACATCCCAATTCTGCCTTGTCCTCCACTCCTCAGCCCAGGCGTCACCTCCCCCAAGGAGCCCTCCCTGCTTTGCCTTCTCAGACCCCAGCCATTCCTCTTTGACCAAGATTGTCCCCCACGTGGCACGTGCCTGCCAGATCCTCGGCTCCGTGCCCACAGGCTGTGTCCCGACCACGGCAGGCATGCGACCAGAGCTTGTGAGGCGAATGGGTGTTGGCCAGGCCAACGCGGTACATGAGGGAAAGGGGCCAAAGGGGTGAGCGCATTGACACAGGGGCTGGGAGAGAAAACAAGATCCTCTTTTAATTGAGCCAATGAAGTCACTGGTGAGAGAGTGAACCCAAGGAGTTATAAATAGCCTTGGAAATCATGCATATTACATTAGGGGTGTTGGTGACAGCTTAAGTATATTTCCATAAGGTTCCATTATATTTACGTATTAGTTAATGGATACTTAAAATATTATGTTACCGTAATGCTCATGTTTTATTAGCAAACTATCACATCAAATGGAGTTGCTAAGTGTGATGGAAAATTGGCTCCACAACTCGATTTCTGTCTTTTCACACTGAATTTTTGATTCTAATTTCCCGCCCACCCACCTCTGCTGAGGAGGTGATTTTCCTCGGAACACTTGTGATCTCTGCCCTCCGGCTGACCGAAAGGCCTGCAAATGTGCAGGGAAGACCCTGGCCCCTCACCACAGGGCAAGAGTTTTGGCCTAGCTTTGTGAATGACCCAGGCTCAGTTATTTACTTGCCGTGTGACGTTGTTGAATAGGGTACTTGCCCTCCTGTGCCTCGGTTTCCCCTCTCTGTCAAATGAAGACTCAGACTTGAGTGTTAGTATTGGCCAGGGTTCTCCAGAGAAACAGAGCCAACAGGACATATATAGATAGACACACACACACATAGACAGAGAGGGAGAGAGAGATTTGTTTTATGGAATTGGCTCACACAACTGTGGGGACGGGCGAGTCTGAAATCTGCAGGGCAGGCTGGCTGGCAGGCTAGACACCCAGGGAAGAGTTGGAATTTGACCAAACACTGGGTATCGTGGCCTCGCCAAGTTGACACAGAAAATTAATCATCACAGTCTCTAAGCTTCTTAGGGTTGCATGGGTAGAATTTTGGATTATCTGCAAGGGAACTTCAAACTCTGTTGTCTTCAGGTAGGGACGGTGGCTGGAGGCCATCATATGTCCTCAGGGACCCTCAGGCTCCCCACAGGGTGTGGTAGGACAGGACAGGACAGGACGGAGGGATCTTGAAGACCCAAATGGGTCTCCTCTCTTCTCTCTTTCTAGAGGAGGCCTCAGAGAAGGAAGGCTTCAAGCTTTGCTTCTTACCACCTCTTACTACCAGGTAACACCTGCTAAAAAGTTGTATTTGTTCCAGCCTCCATTCAAGGAAGCAACAAATCTGAACAGAAGAGGTGCTCCAGGTGGAGGGGAATGTGGGCAGAAGCGGGGTGGTGAGACTCTGCTGGTGTGGGGGGCAAAGTGGAAGACAGTCCTGGCAGCAGGAGGGTGGGAGAAGGACCAGTAGGGGACTCTTTGGTAAAACCCTCAGCATCCAGCCCCGAGCCCTTATGGTCGCCAGGTGTGACCACAGAGACTCTGATTTCATCCTGCTCACACAGGTCAGTCAAAATCTGGCAAGGGGCAAGCCCAGGACTGCGCACCTCCCGGCCAGGCATCAAAGGAACTTCGAGGAACAGAGTTCAAATCGCAATCTCGCCACTTGCTAACTCCCTAACCGCTGAGATAAGTTACTTCCCTGAGCCAGCATCTTTACCTGCACAGGACCTCCTACTCTTATCGGTTTATGAAAAAGAGGGGTTTTTTGATAAATTCATATAGTAAAAACAATAAATAAATAAAACTTTGGGGAGGACTCAAGTATGAGCTCAAGAGCACTCTGCAGCTGGATGACTTTGGACAATTCCTATGGCTTTCTGCTCCTCAGTTTCCTCATCTGAGAAATGGGGATATTCATAGCACTGACCTCACAGGACCCTTCATTCCTATCATGTGCCAGGCACCATGCTAGACACCAGAAATGCAGGCGATGGAGACAACAGGTAAAGTCCTTGTCCTTATGGAGCTACATTCTAGTGGCAGGTGTGCGTGTGTGTGTGTGTGTGGTGGCGGGGGCAGCGTTATGATGGGCAACATACTGAAGCAAAAATACATTTAAAAATATATGATATGAATTAACGGGGAAAAAAAAATAAAGCAAGAAATCGGGCTGAGGAATGCCTCGGGTTTAGTTTCATTTTAAATTAGTCATGGAAGGCCTCACTGAGGAGGTGACATTTGAGCAAAGGTCTAGGAAGGAGAGTAAGTGAGATCATAGCATAGAAGAGCGAGAGTGAACGGACGTCTGAGGACCAAATGCAGCCAAGCCCATTCCTTCCCTCATGGCCCGTGGCTGCCTTCCCATGATAGAGTATCTGTAACAGACACCTGCAGCCCATGAAGGCTTTTTTTTTTCCAGAAAAAGTTTGTCAACCACTAGCAGAAAGCACTGCATAGATTATCAGAGCCCTACTGGGACTTACTCAACTAGTTATTATTTTCTTGTTGATATTCGGTGCCGACTAAACAATGCTGCCCTTGGGAACGATAAGGAGGAACAAGGGATCCGATGTGTCCCCTCCCTGTACAGGACCATGCCCAGAGCTCTCAAATCCTGTGTCTAAAAAGCACAGCATCTTTTTTTTTTTTTTTGCTCTTTTTAAAGATTTTATTTCTAAGTCATCTCTCCACCCAACGTGGGGCTCGAACTCACGACCCCGAGATCAAGAGTTGCACGTTCCACCGATGGAGCCAGCCAGGCACCCCTACAAAGCATTGCCTCCTGACAACCAGAGCCGGGGGAGAGGGGACCCCAGGCTGAGAAAACAGCCTGACCAAAAGGCTGGCGGGAAATGACAGATTGTGTTTGGAGAATGTAAGTGGCACAAGGAAACAGGCCTCCCGTTTCCACCTCCAAAAATACCTCCGGCCTGCACGTGGCCAGCAGCAGGCCCTGCCGGGCCGGGGTGGGGGGCTGTCGGTGGGCCGCCCAGCAGCGCCGTGGGCTGGAGGAGCCGCGTTAGCCGCCTGATTGAGTTATGACAGCTCCGTGCGCCCAACGGTAAGTCGGGCGAGGCGGTCCTAGCGGGGGCCTGCAGACAAATGATGATAAAGTGCTCACTTTAAGGAACCATCTCCATAATATTTCATGCTCGTGGCGGGGGGAGGGGGTGGGCAGGCTGCCCTGGTGGCACAGCTAACTACTCCATCAATTGATTTGATTCACGGCGGCAGCTACTCCCAGTCATAATATTTCAAATAAATGGGGCCGCGGATAGAAATAATATCTGCATCAATATTAACCCTGAAAGAACTAATGGACATAAGCTATAATTTCCTGGACATCCTAATAACGCATTTTGACCATTGTTGGCATGGGACAATTTTTCTTTCTCTCTTTTCTCTCCTCTGCTCATCTGTCTGTCTCTCTCCTCCTTACCCTCTGTTGGATCTGCTTTGTTCAACCCCCAGCCTAGTGTTTGGGGACCTTGGGGGTTTCTGTCCCCACCCCCGACCAACCATAGCACACCCTCTCTAAGAGGAAAGAGAGGGAAGCCTAGGGTTGCTTGGCCCATTTATTCTGAGCTGTTTATGAAATGCCCCAGGGAAGCGGTAAGCGCAGAAGGGCTTGCCCGGCAGGCTCGACTGGCTCTCTGCTATCATGCATTCATGCACACATCCTCATTGTGCACCTACTATGCTCTAGACACTTTCCTAGGTGCTTGGGATGCATCTCTGAACAAAAAGAGGAAAAAAAAGTCGGTTTCAGGGAACTTAATACTGTAGTTGGGCAGGAGACAGAGAGACAACTGGTAAACCCCAAACACCCAAGTAATAAATTTCACACTTGTAGCAAGGCCGAGGTCCCCTGCGGTCCAGAAATGGTTCCACTTGCCGACCAGGTGTGATGGCTGAATTAGAGACTTCTCGGGCCTGTTCTTTTCTGCAGTGGTCAAGAACAGAACAACCGAGAGCTAAATACAGCTCCTGATGTGTTTTGTTTTGGCCTGTATAATATGCATTTTTTTAATCCATTGATTACATTTAAAAAGCAGGAGAGTTTGCTGAAAAATCTGATTTCCACCTTCTCCTTAGGAATGGGACAATCTAGTGCTGCCCACGTTCCCACATGGCAACAATGGGCGGGAGCGGGTTAGCATCTGCCCCTGTGGACGAGGCTTGTGCTCTGCGGGTCACCGCGGAGGGTCACTCCCTGCTGCTCTGAGCCCAGCCTCCCAGTCTTCACCCATGTTGCCCCATGGGCATCCACACATGTGGCCCCTGGTTTTCATCTGGGAGCTGGTTTTCAAACTTCCCTGTCCCAGCCCAAGCCTCTCTCCCAACATACCCCTACCGCTAGTCACACCCTCTGCACTCCTGCCTATTCCTTGCTTCTTCTTTTCCACCGTTTTGTGGCTCTACAACCACATCACTGACACAGACACACTAACAGTGAGCTTGGAAGCCAGGTCTCTTCACCTTTCATGGGATTATAGTACCAGTCCCTCTCTCTGCTGTTCAGCTGAGTTTTGGCCTTGAAATCTTCTTCCCTAATTTTAAAAAATAAATGGATACAAATATGAATGCAGTTCAACCACAAATACAATAAATATATTATATGCGTGTGTGTGTGTGTGTGTGTGTGTCTGAAATGTGGCTAACACTTTCCAGAATTTGTGAGTGTGAAGAGTCGTCAATGCAACCAGACAGATCTGGGTTCAACCCAGTGGCAAAGCTCCTGCTATTTGTGGGAACCTGTACCTTTGCTTTCTGATCTTTACAAAGGGCATAACAACAGGACCTATGGCACAGGGTTGTGAATAAAATGAGAGAAGGTACTTAACACATACTGAGCATCCAGTAAAAATGATAACTATTATTATTTTTTTCAATTATTCTTACTTTTATCTTTGTATTACAACTCACTCTCCCCAGGGAAGCGGGGTGGAATGGTGTGGGTGGAGGACGACCTGGAGGCCACAGTCTTATCATTGCAAAGACCTGGGTGAACTTCAAAGCGGTTTCCTAAGCTGACCACACTTTTGAATGTCCACCCATCCTTCTGCTGGACGGGACTTCCACTCCAACTTGGAGGGCGAGGACAAGGGCTGCCATGAACGTACACACCGAGCAATAACCACAGGACACCATTCATTAGGCCAGTGGCGTGCTTCAGAATCACCGGGAGGGCTTGTCAAGGTCAAGACTGCTTGGCCCCGCCCCCTGAGTCTGAGAATCTGCATTTCTACCACATTCTCAAGTGATGCTACAGTTGCAGCTCCAGGACTTTGAGAACCACTAGTTTAGCCACAATGTGGCAAGGGAGTCATGCTGAGTAAGGGTGGTTAGAAAGATGGCCCCACAGGATAGAGGTACCAGAGAGGAGCTTGCTCTCCACAGTCTGAGCCAACAGGTGACATAGGTAGGTGAAAGAGCAAATGATCCCGACTCTTGTACACACTTAGGACTCTGAACTCCTCTATTTCTCCAGCTGGTTTCCCTGAGTGGGGTTGGAGTAAGCAGGATGGAAGGCAGTCTCATACCAAGGACCCAGTGGCTGACAGTCAGGGCAGGCGGGCCAGAAGTGGGCGGGTGGGGGGGAAGTGATGGGGAAGTATCATGGGGCAGGATGTGTTCCTGAGAAGTGAGGGTAAGGTGGGAGTCTGGCCGGGATGGTGGCTCTAGCTGTGATCCTCATACCTGCCAGATGGGAAACATAAACATAGTTACCACCTGTCCTGCATACAGGGGAGATCCCTGCCCCCACACCCAGAACCTGGCCCTACAGGAAGCTGTTGGAAGGTCACTTCCACCTTCTTTTCCAGATCTGAGGGGGCTCTCCATCCACTCCTTTGTTAGAAAGGGGAACATCTGGGGGAGCCTGGATGGCTCAGTCGGGCGCCTGGGTGGCTCAGTCAGTTGAGCTTCCGACTCTTGATTTCGGCTCAGATCATGATCTTGGGGTGGTGAGATCGAGCCCCGCATCAGGCTCTGCACTCAGGGCAGAGTCTGCTTGGGATTCTTTCTCTCCCTCTCCCCACCCACACTACCACTGCACGTGCTCTCTCTCTCAAATAATAAATAAATCTTAAAACAAAGAAAGGGGAATATCTGTGTATCAGACACCTCTTGTGTGCCACTTCAAAACCACTCAGCCTCACCTCCCACACCAGCCACTACTGCAGCCACTGATTCTCTGCAGGTTGCAAAGCTTCACAGAGGTGCAGCCTCATGCACCTCCCCTTGACCCATGCCTTGTGGGTCTCACTTCCTGCCGACGCTCCTCTAACACTGTCTCATGGAATGCCAGGATTCATACATGCACACCCCTTGAATGCCCTTGACCACGGGGGATAGAAACTGATGGATCATTGCCTCCCTCCTCTTCCTCCAGGTAGCAGTATTGCTCTGCATGTCCTACGGCTCCCCACAAGGTCCCAGGAGATCAAGTTCAGTCATCCCTATTGATGGCCAACACCATACAGCATCCTTGCACTGGCCTTCCGACCTTCCCTGTTTCTCACCTTCTGTCCCACATGCCTGCATCCTTGCGTCTTTCCTTAATGAACTCCTTGAATGTAAGCCTTTGTGTTAGGCTTTGCTTTGGGGAGAACCTCTGGTTAGAGAATTTCCTAAACTGAGGTTCCAAGCCTGACAGAGATCATTCACCATCCAACCATTCAGCAAATGCTCTGACCCCGGGAGCGCACGTGCTGGGTCCTAGAGAGGCAACAATGGACAAGGCAGTGAACAGGTCACAGGTCCTGGCCTCAGGGCTCCCACTGCATTGGGGAAGGAGTCAATGAGCTAACAGAAGCATCAAAGGGGAATAAATGCCCAAATCAGGAGAATCAGAGTGGCCATCCAACCCACTCTGTCCAGAAGAGGTGAAGTCTGAGCTGAGATCTGTGGCTAGACCAGGACAAAATCCAAATCGGCTCTTCGGCTTTCAGAGTTCACCCCAGAAAGACAGGAATTGGATATATGCCATGAATATAACTTACTGTGTCATCCTTTCTAAAATATACTAGAATCTACTGATCTACCCTCAGCTTTCCTTTGAGTCTAACCAGAGCCTGGTTGCTTCCAGTTTGTCCATTTTCTTTTTCTCTGGTTTTTGAGGAGATGGAGGGGAGTGGTCCCCATTACCAAGAAAGCAAAATGCAATCAGTCCAAAGATGGTCCTGCATCGCCGGGAGATTCTGTGTGACCCTGAGCCTCATCCTTCTTCTCATATCTACCACCTTTTCTTCATCTTTTGCTTCTACCTGGGTCCATTCTCCTCACTGACCCATATTTGGTGACGTACTGGAGGAGGACTGGGGGCACTGGAAGTGCCTCCTTGCGAGAGAAGCCTTGGTCTCCCAATGGAGATCAGTACCAGCCACTTCCTTCGCCCACCACCCTCTCAAGACGAAATCACACGAGGCTAATTGGATGACTTCCAATGAGGGGCCCCAGGCATGTTCTGGTATCTCCAGGAATTCTTCCTTGAATTCTCAAAGCACTTTGGTTTGAATTTGCTTTAATTTCTAGAAAAAGCCTAAGCATAAAAATGAGCCAAATACACCTTTTCAGATGAAGGAGCAGAGGCAAATTAAGTGTGATCTTTCCTAGTTGCCAAAAGATATGGGAAGGTCCAGCTTAGACTCCTCCAACATGGGGAGGGTGTGAAATGGATGCTCCTCTAAGGGCTCCCCTCAGCCCCAGATGTAGCTGGATCTTTCTGTGCTGAGGCTTCTCCTGCATTCCATGGGGCCACCATGCCTGGGTGCCTAGAACGTGATAGAGGGAGGGGTCCCTGCTCTACTTTGCTGAACTCTTATTCTTACTCATTCTGGGAAATGTGGGTTCCAGCTCCTTTAGAGAATGTGGGATTTGGCTCTTGGCTTCTGCTGAGAGCCAGCATTTCCTGGGGCTGAAATTGGGCCAAGTCCTCTGTGTGGCATAGCAAAACCTTTTTTTCTGTCTAGCTCTCAGGGCCCCTAGGTGGTAGGGTCAGCAAGGTCATCCTTCTCCCTCCTGGCACCAGGGGAACTTGGCTGAAGCCAAACCAAGGTCCCCTGGCAGCCAGCCCAGCCAGAGTTAACCTGCTCCTTGGCACAAATACTCTGAGGAAGGAAGTCAACTTACCAGGATGGTGTAGCTTGGGCACTAGGTTGGCAGCCCGGAGACCTATGTTCCACTCTCAGCTCTGCTACTACCTTGCTATGTGACCTTGGATAAGTCACTGTCTTACTCTGGTTCTCCATCTCTCCATCTGTAAAATGAGCAAGCTGGGACATCTCTCACATTCTGAAATACTAACTATAATTCCAGGAGCTCAAGAGAGAATATATAAGTAAGTACAAGCTTTGGGGAGGGTCCCTTTGCAACCCAGCAGCCTGCAGCATCCTTCTGAGCAAAGTAATGTATTTGGAATTCAAAGATCGCGAAGGTTCTTTATTGCTGAAGGGGGAAAGGTCCGAATATTGCTTAGCAAATTACCATCTGCTAGGGGCACCATTATGCCTTGACACAACCATTGGTCAGCAAATTGGTCACATTATTGGTTAGTAAATTTGAGGCTGCAGAATTATTTATTGGCAAATTAGAGATGGCAGAATTATTGGTTGGCGAGGCCAGAATTGCAGCGATTGGTTAGCAAATTAGAGATGCCTGTTTTGGTCTGTGAATAAATCACGGCTGGTCAGGGTATTGGAGGCCAAATTAGAGGTGGCCGGGTTATTTATGGCCCAGCCAGGAAAGCAGAAAGCACATTTGCCGGGCAGAGAGGGGGTCAGCCCTCAACGTGTGAGGCTACTCCTTGAGTGTGCTTCCAGGTTGGCACTTTTCAAGGAGCAATTATTTTGTAAGTACTAATGATGAAGTGGCCTGAGCCAGATTCTTGTCCTGTACCTTCTAGCCCCCATCTCCCACTCTTTGTTTCCAAAGAGAGCTTAAAAGATGTTGGCTGTCTTGGGGCTGGTCAGTGGGGCAGAGGCTGGATTTCCAGCCCAAGAAAAGATTTGAGCAGAATTCCTTGCTAGAGAGGGAGCCGAGTTTGATCCAGGAACATGCTCTCCACAGAGGTTTCTCAGATTATGCTCAGGCCCAAGCTAGAATGGGGAACGGCGGTCCATGCAAAGTACCTGACCTCAGGAGCTCAGGATCAGGTTGAAACTTCTCTTCTCCAAGGCTCTGGCCAGATCCCAGTTCCCTGGGAAGTCCACCTCTTCCCTGGCAGTCTGTAGTGTCTCACTACTGTTTAAAACTTCCCTGTCTAGACCACTTGCTACTCAGTTACTTTCATACTGCCTTATAGTTGCTTTTGACTCTTGAGTTTTTCATAGCTCCACTGCTAGATGAGAAGCTTTCTGAGGGCAGGACTCCATGCTCTAGTCATGGAGCCTGGCACAGGACTGAGCATATGTAGGTACATATTGATGCTTACATGGGTAAATGCATGGATGGGTAGACGGATGGATGGATGGATGGATGGATGGATGGATGGATGGATGGATAAAGAAAGAATGGATAAAGAATGAATGGATAGATGATGGATGGATGATGAACAGACGAATGAGAAATGGATTAATGAGTGGATGAATGGTGTTTGGATGGTTGGATAGAAAGATAAATAATGTTACTGGTGTTTATAGAAGACAGAAATTCCAAAATGGAGAAATTTGGAAGTGATTTGAGGCTATACAATCCACCCCCACACTTGCCTAGCCCACTTTCTTAAAATAAAAAACCAAGGAGGCTATTGTCACTGTTCTCACATCCTGGACCATAAGGTAAAATCAGCCAAGATATCCTAGTTACCCCAAGGACAGTGAGACTACTCATCTTCAGTCTATAGGAGAGAAGTTCGAAGGAGAGCCCAGGAAGAATCTTGGAGCTGAAGGAGGACAATGATATCAAGGGGAGCTTTTGCTTTCATGGTCATCATGAAGTCACAGATGAAACAGGGAGTCTTATCATCCTTGTAATGACAAGCTGAGTTTTAACTCCCCGAAGCACCTGTATCCTCACCTGCTCATTTATCCCCAACTCATCTTAGAGGGCAGCTAGGCAGGGAGTCTTCTTACCATTTTATAGATGAGAAAACTGAAGATCAGAGGGAAGGGATGATTTTCCCATGGGCCCACAGTGAGTTACAGTTAGAATCCAGTCTGCTAATCACTGTCTCTGCTTCCCCCCATCTCCAGCCAATTGATCTGTCCCCTCTTCCCTTCCAATAGTTCGCAGTTCCCATGAGCACATCTGCACAGCACAGGCGCTGTGCATCGGTTGAACTGAAAGAAATCAATGATGATATAATTCCATTCTGTAAGCTCAATATTAATCCTTCACATTTGTGCTCTTAACCTTCCTACGTCCCCTGGTTATTTCATTTATTCTCCAGAAAGGCAGCTCTGATGTTATCCAATGCTGGCTATTCTGTTTGCTCTCCTTTCAGTCATATTCTCTCTGCTCTCTGCCCTGGGAGGCTAGCCCTTGTGGACTGCATTCTCCAGACTCCCCTGCCCTCTGGTTTCTGCCTAGGTTTGGCCAATGGGAGGCACTGGCAGGACATCAGAAGGTAGGAAGAGAGAAAAGTTGGGGTGTTTCTTCCCCACTACCTCCATGTTTTGTTTCTGTGTCTCTGCTGGAGCTAAATCCCATTGTGATAACTCTAGCCAGGTGGGCGCCTCCTCCAATTCTAGATTTTACTGGGCTCCAGAAACACTACTTCCTCTCCTCTTCTTTAGCTCCAGGGGTGATAACAGGGCAAATTCCTGGGATGCGGGAGCTCAGCATACCCCTTGCCGACTCCTTAAACCCACAGACACCTCTGTCTTCAGTATCTTGGTTCAGGTCTGTTCATCCAAACCATCGGTTGATGAAAGGGCAAGCACACCAAACAGATGCCAACATTTGGCTTCCTCCTCCCAAGCTCAGCTCTGACCATGAAAGTTCGGTCATGTCCTCCATCATAGTCTTCATAACTACTGGAAGGTGCCCCTCGGGGAGAATGTGCTCAGGGTGGATAACTATGCCCCAGCTTCCTCCCCCCTCAAGAGCCACCGTGAGCTACTCATCTGTGCCTTGTGACTGGGTCATGAAAAACCTCACTGTGACCTCCAACTGGGGACTTCCCCCCTCTGTCCTCAGCCTCCTCATCTTTTAAATGGGGAGAGTAACAGTGTTAGGACGATTGAATGAGCTCATGTGTGTTTAGTGTCTGTAGTACAGAAGGCACTGGATAAACGAGAGATATATTATCACTCTTAATGATAACCACCACCCCCCATTGTTGGACATTTCTATTATTTCAGCTTTTCATTATCATAAAGGATGCTCTGATGAGCATCGTTGTAGATAAAGCATTTTTCATGGTTAGTATGATTTTCTCAGGACAGATTCTTGGCTCCAATGAAGTTATCAGCCAAGTCAAAGTCAACTTGGTGACTTTATAAATGCAGCCAAATCAGTCTTTCAAAGCTGCTTTGCTGAATGGGTTTGAATAGTTGCAGCCACTATTTATTAAGTGCTTACTGTATGCCTGCGATTGGTTCATGCCATCCCTCTGAGATAAGCCCTTCATTATTCCCCATTTTCAGGACAGAAAACTAGAATAGAGAGCCATCCCATCACTTGCCCAAAGTCATGGAATCTGGTTATAGCACCACTGGAGATCCAAGTTCAGCCACCTGACTCCCAAACCCCTACTTTCAACTGCTTGCTGCCCTGTTTCCATCTGTGGCTTTGGTTTAGTGGGCCAGCCCTGCCTCTCTTTCCCTGGCACCAGGCCTCTGAACCCAAGCTGGGGCAAAGAGCCCTCCACATACTCCCAAGAGGCTATGCTTGCTTGGGCAGAGCTGGAGTGGGGAGGCAGGAACTCTGTCACACCACCCTCCCCCACCCTGGGGCACTCCAACCTCTTACAGCTCAAGGGACATCTGGGTAACAAAATCCTAGAGAGTTAAAACCAGGAGGCACCTTACAGAGCCCTCAAGGAGGCGCCTTTTCATGCACAGGAAACCAGCTGGCATCCACCTCCTTGGGGCTTTTCTAAGCTAAGCCCTGGCCCTCCTGAGGTTGGACGAGGCAGAGCTGAGGAAGCCCTGCTATGGCAAGCAAGCCCTACTCTGGAGGGTCGGGGAAATGGGAGCAAGCAGGGCAATTCCTCCAGCCTGCTTTGCCTTTCTTCCCATCAGCAGTTTTGCCATGCGCTATGGAAAGGCTCATTGTGCAGACTTGGCCACAGAATCCTTGCAAACCCAAGTCATCTGCAGGAGCCCAAATCTATGACCTCCAGTGTCTGGACCCCTGAGAGGGGAAACCAGTGCAGGGGGAGGAGGGATACAGATTTTTCCAGCTGGAAGTGCCCCCTGGCTGCCCCCAGATGCTGGCATCCCAGTGTGTCCTCCATCAGGATCCCTGGCTCCAAGGAGAAGTGGCAGGAGCCGACTGGAGAATTCAGAGCAAATACTGACTATGTTGGGTTGGAAATCAGGTCAGGGGTGGAAAACTCAGTCCACGGCTCTACACCTTCTGGGCTTGGCCAGGGAGGAAATACAAGGGCTTCCCCAGAGCAGATGGCGGCCCGGCCAATAGCCGTCTGGTGCAGCTCGCCTTCACATTCTCCCACCCCACAGACCTCAAGGGTGTTAAGAGCCAGCCCAGGCCTGGCCGTGGGGGACACGCACTGGGCCCAGACCCACGACCATCTGTAAAGTGAGCCCAGCCATATCTTGTTTGGTCTGTGCAGAGCTTAGAAAAAGTTGAAATCTTGGCCAAGCTTTAAACGTTAGAAACATGATAATCAAGTTTTCTGACTGCAGTTGAAAAAAACCAAGAGGAAAGAGACAGATTTTCCACTTGCAGTGATGTTACAAAATTGTCCCCTCCAATAAATGAATTAAAAGCTTTATTTGTTGTTTGGAACAAGTCTCTTTACGGGAAAGTGACAAGTCGGTGATATAATAGAGTAGGTGTGTGAACATACAGAAAATTGTGAGAATGTCACACACACACACACACACAAATGACCAAACTTGGGAGACCCTGTTGTGCATCGGGATGCCCCTAGAACAGGCCGAAAGAAGAATGAATCTGTAGGTCTGTCTGCATGTCTAAAAGTGTCCGATAGAGCAGAATTTCTGACTCCTTCAAGTGGTTTCCTGAGCCATGGAGTTCAACCAGCCACCAACAAATTGCCTTGTTTCGCAAAAGACCCAGGAGAATGTGTTAGGTCCCAGAAGCTTTGCCATGAGTTAAGAACTCCAACGTGATAGATCTGTGGTTTCCCACCCCTGCTCCCCTCCCTGCTCTTTCCTTTGCTGCACTAGGCAGCTTCTCCCTGGCAAAAAGAGAACACATGTGTGCCGTTGCATTTTTTTCTGGAAACCTGCTCCCGAACTGTAGTCATAACTCCCGGTAACAACCCATTCCTGCAGTTCAGAGATCTTTTATAAGCCTATTTTAGGCATTTGATTATTGCCTGACTAATAATAGGGACGCATTTTGTCAAAGAATAGACTGGAGGATATAGTAGAAACCGTAGTGTGTAATTGCTCAGTGACTGCCATTGAGAATTCCTAGTTACTGGAGTAAGAGAGCCTCTCTCTCAGGTGTGAGGCGCCATTTTTTTCATGTAATAATTAGGCTGTGAGAAAGCAAGCAGAGAAACCCACCCAGAGAGCAAACTTGTTCAAAAAGAAGGAAGAAAGGAAGGAAAGAAGGGAGGAAGGAAGGAAGGAAGGAAGGGGGGGAGGGAGGAAGGAAGGAGAGGAAGGAAGAAAGCATGGGAAGAAAGGATGGAAGGAAGAAAGGAAAGGGAAGGAGGAGAGATGGAGGAAGGAAGGGAAGGAAGGGAAGGAGGGAGGATGGAAGGGAGGGAGGCAGGGAAGGAGGAAGGAAGGAAGGAAGGCAGGAAGGAAGGAAGGAAGGAAAAAAAAAAGGAAGAGGGAAAAACCAATCCTGAAACACCTGTAGGGTTTATTCACACTGCCTGGGGGAAAGAGAAGTTCGTGGGGTTAGAACCCAGGTCTTTCTGACTCGAAGCAACTTGTCCTCTGAAGGTATAGGACTTAATGAACTGCAGGACCCCTCGAGGCTCAGAGCCTCCCACAGCTGACCAATATCTCATCATTTTTTTAAATTCAAATGCTTGCCTTAAATGATGCTTATATTCACATCTGATCATTTAGGACGGTGGCCTTCAACCTTTCTTGAAGCAGCAGAATTCTGTCTCCAGGTGGTCCATTTGGGGGAACATCAGCATACACTGTTGATAAAGAACAGAGCTTTGGTTGCAGGAGAGGCAGAGACCAGGGCTCATTCCTTCCCCACTCTCTCTACACTCTGGGTCCTAATGGTAACCACTGAGGAACCTCCGGGAGCTCCGAGGGTTTCTATGAACCCACTTTGGAAATCACTCCTTTGAACACTCATTCATACCCAAGTAAGACAAACAGCCAACCTCTAACTCACTGTAGACTTGACTCCCCTTCTTCTCCATGCCCCTGGGATGATGAGTAAGGACACAGCCAAGAGGTCTGCCATGGTAATGGCGGACAGATTAGTGGTGCCAGGTGGGAATGACAAGTTCATTCATGAGCACAGGTGAGACTCCCTCTGTCGACTACCAGAAACATCTGGGTGAGGGGGCTTTGCAGGGGCCTGGGGATCTGCATCCTCAGAAGAAAGCCAGAGTCAACAGAATGCAGGTGATAGCCAAGGATGTCATCTACCAGTTCCCTCAGTTGGACAATTCAGGTTACAGGGCATTCTTGGTTACAACAAATATTTCTAAGAGTAAAAGACGGATTTTTATTTTCTGTTCTATTTCTAGGTTGACCCATCAGTGCCCCTGAGTTTCTAGCCTTTTCCTCTCCTTGGATGTAGACCTTTCTTTGAGAGGGACGGTGAGAGTAAAGACCAAGGCTCTGGAAGAATCAGCTTATGAATCCTCATCACTGCAACACCAGCAGGAGCTTCCAGAAGGTTCCCTGGGTTGCTATCCTCCCCCTGCCCCGCTTCCTGCTTATGGCTTCATGATGGCCTTGTGTCAAATGGGTAAAGTTGACAGTGGGGACATGTGTGAGGAGATGGGGCACAGGAGCAGGTGAGCTGAAGCTGAGCTGGCGAGACTGGGGGGGAGGGGGAAGGGGGAGGTGAGGGCCATCGCTGAAGAGGAGCAAGACTCACGCCAAATAGCGCCAAGCCTGTGGCTCGGCCTCTGCACTCGGCTCCTCTTTGGCCTAGAGAAGCTCATTCACCCTCTCTGAACCTCAGCGGACACTGCTTAAACCAGGAAACTAGCCCTTATTTAAGATAGCTGCTGAACTTTCTGCACTGTCCAGAGGGGTCACTGGGAGCGAAGATGCTTTGTCATTCCAGAGCAATCGTTCTTAACTGGTGGTGCTTTTGTCCCCCACCCCGGGGCTCACGTGGCAACGCCTGGAAACACTTTTGGGTTGTCACAAGGTGGGGAGGAAGGAAGGTGCTGCCAGCGTGTAGCGACTAGAGGCCAGGAATGCTGCCTCGATGTCCCAGAGGGCACAGGACAGCCCCCCCACAATAAGGAATCATCCACCCCCAAATGTCAGTAGAGCAGAGCCTGAGAAACTCTGCTTTTGAGTCTACGAGCTGTGTGATTTAGACAGAGCCAGCTGTCAGTGGGCACCCAAAGCAGGTCACAAGGGATGGCACCCTGCTCTTGCCCGGGGGGGGGGGGGGGGGGGGGGGGGGGCGGGAGGGCAGGGGGAAGGGACAAGGAAAGGTCTCAGACCTCCACTGCTGGACCTTCTCTGGAGTTTGAGCCCAGAAAAGTTGTTGGCTTTGGACAAAAAATAAATAAATAAATAAGCATGGCCCTGGTCACTAGAAGAAATGTCTTCCCCCAGGCTGGTGGCAGGCCAGGTAAACAGTGACAGCCTTCTGAAGAAATTCATTAATCACTGGGGATCTCCTTACCCATGCTTGCCCACTCAAATTCTCCCCCCTCCCCGGATCCCCGCACCCCTCATTGCTAAGTGCCATGGCCTCCCCTTCAGATTCTGATTAGACCTTATCAGCCAGGTAGGGACCAATCAATGGCAGATCACCGGAAGATTGAGCCCCCAGATACTTCATGGGTCCTATCCCCAGTCGCCCCAGTTGCTGGCTGCCAACAGAGCAGATCTGGCTTTAGGTGATATCATTCCATGTCCTCAACCAGAGACATTGAGATAATAACTTTCCAAATATTGTCTTACGAGATGCCTATCGCTGTAAAACAATATTTTGTCACCAGGCAATGAACAAGGAGGAGTATCATCTTGCAGAAACCCGGAGGTTGGTGGAGGGAGGCGAGGTCATCCCGTGGTGGTGAGGGTTGGGGGAAGCAGCAGTGGGGTGAGATGGTGGGCTTCCCAGATACTCAACGGTCTTTGGGACAAGGGAGGGGGGCTTGGCCAGAGGAGCTCGTTTTCAGGCTGTAGATAGTGCATGCCAAATCAGAGAGGAAATGCAATTTGCTCTTAAAATGGGGTGCACTGGGGGACATGGATAGGAAAGACCCTTTCCCTGCTCGCAGGGAGTTTACAGTCAAAAAAGGAAGACACCAGAAGCAGATGCACAACAAGGTAGACAAGATCGTGGCCGAGTTGAGCTCACTGTGTAGCCCTGTTGCATCGTCAGATGACCACCAACTTAAGCTTGTCAGCAAAAATAAGATACAGAACGATACAATACCCAACCACAAACTTACTGGTTATAAGGTACCTTTAATTTCTTCTTGGTAACAGAGGGATCTTGCCGGAGGCAAGCTTCAGGTCCGTCACTCGGGAATTCTGAGTCTGGAGATGGGGAAGGAAAGGCAGAGGAGGGAAATGACCAGAGAGGATTGAGAGACACAGGTCAAGTCCTGTCAGTGTGTCCATAAAACCGCACCCAAGACTAAGGCTGTCACTCTCCCTTCCCGGACACCCACCCCTGCCATCAGAATTCCCTTGGAAAATTCCCTAGGGTACTCTTCTGGGGAGATCCTCAATAGGCCAATCAGATGGAAGTGACAGAGCAAAGGCAAATGCCATGTGTTTGGGGGTTTGAGAGAGGGGGGCAGTGTGGGGGTCTAGTGCTGCCAGGACATATTGAGCCAAACCCCTCATGTTTCTGGAGTGAACATCCAGTTGTGGTGAAGGGCAAGGCTGCTGGAGGCCGGCTGGCTCGGCCCCAAGTCGGACTCTACCACTTACTGTGTGACCTCAGGCAAGTTTCTCCTCCTCTCTGTGCTTTGGCTTTCTCATCTAGAAAATGGGCGGTCAATAAGGTTGTTGTGAGGGATTAAGAGAGCACGTAGAACGCTGCCTGCCTTACACACAAGGAAACCACCACAACTGTTAGCTTTCATTAGGACCCCTGAGTCACTGGAGGATTAAGTGGGAAATTCCAGGGAATCCACTCGATCTGTTGGCTCACCACCTCCTAACACCAGGTTTAGGCAAAGACCACTGTGTGCAGGAGCTTACGGTCTGGTGGGGAAGACACAGCTGAAGGATACTTTCAAAATATAATTTCAGGCGGCGATAAGAGCTTTGGAAATGATCCTGGCTATGGGAAAAGGATGAAGTAAACCAGGAGGCTAGCAGCCGCAGGCTGTCTCAGACAGGGTGGCTGGCAGAGGTCTCTGGCCGGGGCTGACCTCCGAGCGGAGATTTGGAGGAAGCAAGGAAGGCCAGCAAGTGCACGGGCCCCAGGCAGCAACTGCCTTCTTCCTGGTCCTGGACACCTTCCTCCCGCACCTGTTGGAGCACAGTGGCCTTGACGTTCTCCCTGCCCCCCAGGCCTTGCTCCTCCCTGATCCACTGCCCATCTTAAAACGGTGGAGTCGGTGACT
Organism: Phoca vitulina; assembly: GCF_004348235.1. Lineage (NCBI taxonomy): Eukaryota > Metazoa > Chordata > Mammalia > Carnivora > Phocidae > Phoca > Phoca vitulina. The sequence continues at coordinate 4,472,321 of NW_022589733.1, read as the reverse complement.
AAAAATAAAAGGGGACCTTCGGGGTCTCTTCCTTTTGCTCCATGGTGCCAGATAGAGAGCCTCGCTCAAGGAAGGAGGCAGTATTTTTTCGAGGAGGGAGTTCTTTGGTGACCACATCTGTCATACAAAATCTCTGGACCCTTGAAACCCCAGGTCCCAGGTTCGAGTCCTGGCTCCTGGCTTTCTTGGCTGCGGACCGTGACTGGATGATCACAGAACGTTCTGTCCCAATGATGGAAGTGATGGTGTTGATGAGGACGATGGGGGCCACAGGTGTCCACTGTGCTGTCGGGGGCAGACCACAGCGTATGGTCGTCCTAGATGGTGGCCAAGTTACTGAATCTTTCTGAGCCTCAGTTTCCTCAAGGGTAAAGGAGGATAACCACGTCAGAAAGTGGGGCTGCCTGAAGATGGGACGAGCTAACGGGCGTGTCACCAGGGGGCCACCTGACACATGAAGAGGCGCTCCCCGCTAACCCCACACAAAGAACCACAGTGTCACACAGCACCTTCCCAGCTGTCACCTTCATATCTTTCTATCGGAAGGAGAGCAATTTTGAGAAACTACAGTCATTTGAAGTTCTTCTTCATTATTAATTTTATAGAGAGTTATTTTGTGGATCTGCCTTTTATTTTATTTTTTTATTTTTTTTGTAATTAGATGCTGTAAAAAATTTTTAGTGATTTTCTCTTCTTTGTAATTAGAAATAGCGATTAGAGTATCTTTTATATTACATGGCATTTTTCCTTTAAACAATTGTATACATTTTGTATTCTTTGCTTTTCTCCATACAGACTTTAATGAGAATGGATTCATTGTGTGCCATAATTTGCTATTATTATAGTGTGTCATGAAAATGAGTTATTTCCGTCACAGAAATATAATGCCCAGTGTAATGTATTTTTGCTGGTGGGTTTTTTTTTTTTTCCCTCTAGGGACAGGGGAAATGTGTTTGCCAAGTTTAGAACCCGCTTGAACCTCAAAGCCTGGGGAATTGCAAAGCAAAGGGAGCTTTCTGGAGTCCGAGAGTGCTCCCTTCTTTGGGCGGCACAGAGCAAAGCGCGAGGCAGCGGAGAGCTGGTTTTGCACATTTCATTAAAAAGCACACGGGATTCTAAACAGTTGGTTCCCAGCAAATGGCATTTGTTCAAGCCAGGCTCAGGGAAGCCAAGAGCAGGTTGCTTCTTAAGACTCTGAGCAGGCCGTGTAATCGCTGAGTTTGGAAACCCGTGGAAACTTCTGGAAACCTGCCCGTGTTTCTCCCCGCCGCCGAGTGCAAACCGCCCACACAGCCCACCCTCCGCTGTAGGTGACACAGCCTGGTCTACCCACAGGACCTGCCAGCGAGCTTCAGGCCGGGGATGGTGGCCCATCTGCTCCGGCCTTCCAGCCCCATGTGGGAGCCCAGGCAGGGAAGGGGGAGGACACTGTCCCCGCAGCTCACCATGAGGTGGGTGCCCAGGGGCTGGGTTCTCCCTAAAACAGGCCACCTCCACGTTCCTGCCTACCAATTAAAGCGTGCTCAACAAGAAGTCGCTCCCGGGGGACAAAGATGTAATTTGGACCTCATGTCCAGATTCTAGGAAGGCAAGGGTAGACAGGAATAGACTGGCCATATTTGCCGCCCCGCCGGGGGGGAGGGGGTTCTCTGTGCTGTGATATCTCATGACCCTCGTTAGGGTGGATGCCAGGGAATTGGAGCACGAGCGAAGAGACATGTATGCCAAGGGCGGGGCGGGAATTCCAGCAGGATACAGATGGCACGCTCCGAAAAGGTCACTGGAGAGAGTTTATTATGGTCACCGCCCCCCACAGGTGTGGGCACTGGCAGTTCTGGGAGCACCCGGACTTTGGGCTGGGGACCGTGGCCCGTCTGGGGCCTGTTGCGGGTGCAGGGAGAGGGAGTGAGGAGCTGGCCCTTTTCTCTTGCAGGAGCAGCAAGGTTCACGCTTCCTCAGAGAGCAGAAGCAGGGGCCCGGGATGCTGATGGGTAACAGCCCTCCCTCTGCCCTGCCGACTCTGGCTTGCAAAGCCCACGTCCTATCACCTCCTTCTACTGTCCCAACAGCCCTGGGAGGCAGCCCGTGGGGCCAATTCTTCCCATTTCGCAGAGAGGAAGATGGGAGCTTCAGGAACCGGCCTGGAGCCATAGCTCACCACCTGGGGAGCGTCTCAGCCCCTGCCTAGGATAGGGAGCAGGCTGAGGGAGGTAGGAAGCCAAGGGCTGAGCTGGCTGGAGTAGACCCCCCAAGTTGCCTCCTGGGCACATTCACCCCACAGCCAGCCCTGACCCGGCATGTCCTGGTTAAGAGACTAGAATGTGCCAGCAAATTGCCAGATTTCAAATCCCAGCTCTGAGGCTTCCTAGCAGAACCTTGGGCAAATTATCTAACTTTATGGGGCCTCAGTTTCCCCATCTGGAAACTGGGGATAATAGCATCACTCCGGCGGGATGATAACGAGAATTAAATGAGCTGGTTCAGGGAAAGCCTGTGGACCAGTGCAGACAGGCTCCTAATGGCGTAGTGCCCAAAGTGCCGGTTCAGGGGTGAGGGGGCCATGACCCCCCCAACCAAAATTTGGTCATCTGAGCCTTGCACCTGTCCACTTGTTTCTGCTCAAAGAGTGTGCCTTTCCTGATTCAGCCAGCCCGAGGGGTGCCTGCCTTTTTCTAACGCCTGGCTCTAGAAGGCCAGCACATTCAAGGTGCCCAATTAATAGTATTATGGGGGCGCCTGAGTGGCTCAGTCGGTTAAGCGGCTGCCTTCGGCTCAGGTCATGATCCCAGGGTCCTGGGATCGAGCCCCGCATCGGGCTCCCTGCTCAGCGGGAAGCCTGCTTCTCCCTCTCCCACTCCCCCTGCTTGTGTTCCCTCTCTCTCTCTGTCAAATAAATAAATAAAATCTTTAAAAAAAAAAAAAATAGTATTATGGTTTTCAGTTCTGAGGATGCTCCTTTTCCCCCTGCTCAAGCTCTCCTCTGGAAAGGAGCAAAGCCAAGCCTGGTTATTGAATTCGGAGGGAAAGATGTGATGTGGACTTCCCGAGTGTGACACTCCCCACCCCAGTAGATCCCTGTAAATAGCCCAGAGCTTGGACCCGGGCTGCCTCTCAGCTGCCTCGGCCTGGTCCATGGGCTGTCGTGATGCCCCAAGGCCCCCCACCTACTCCTGCAGGACATGAGAACAGATGAGCAGAGCACAGCCCTTGATCTTAGATCTTAGAACAATTCCCTCTTGCTTCCCCCATGTGTGTTTGCGACTCTCTTCCCAGCTGAGGACTCATATTTAAACAGGGCAAAGTGACATTCCATCATTAATACCTAATGCAGTTGTATTGAGTTGTGTAAACATGCCTCCTAGCAGAGGGCCCTGTCCCCCCTCCTTGGCCCCCTCCCCGTTATAATTGTTTTCGCTCCCCTAAACTCAGATGTAATTCAAGTAGGAGAAATCGTGGCTGGGATTACATCTGCAGCCAGGGAATTATTAGTATGACTTTTTGGCGGCATGACAGTGATGTTTCGACAATCTATACATATTGATTTAGGTCGATAATAAACAATTTGATTAGCCTCCCCATCCATGGGCTGTCATTTCAATCACGGACAGGGGCCCAGCGGAGTGGAAGGCAGGCAGCACACGCAAGTGGCAAGAATTCTCAAAATAAGAAACTCCGTCCTGATTAGAGGCCTGGCTTCAGTGAATTGGACAAGACAGCTCAGCTGCCACGTTATTAACTCCCTGGGAAAATACTCGGCTGGTCCCCGGGGCCAGCCCGCATATTCTGATGTGGATCGATAAGCAATCTCCGGTGTATATGGAATTCAGACTCGAATCATTTGTCTCTGGCTCCTTTCTCCAAAGGGAGCCCCATGGTCGGACCTGGCCTGCTGCCCCAGCACCCCACCCCCCGCCCCCCCCCACACTCCCCTTTTAACTAATGACCCGCCACGGAGGAGGCCAGAGAGCAGAAATCTCTTCCATCACCGAGAGAGGCTCTCTCAGGTGGGCCTAATGATGGTAATGGCCTCCTTTCAATTTTTTAAAAAACGACGCCTGCCCCGACATCTTGGGGGTGAATTTGTGTAAGTGATGGGCACGCCCCCGGATGACAAATAGACAGATGTCCCAGTAATGGACACACACACACCCCCCATACACACACACAGTGTCCACACCTGATGGTGACGCTGAAACAGAGCAGGAAAGGGACACTTCTCCCAGGCCTCTCTGGGGGAGACAGAAGGGTAGGTTCCACCCAGTGGTCCTGGTGGTCTGGACTGGGGCTGCTTCAGGAGAGAAGAGGTCATGTCAGGGCAGCTCCGGGCTTAGCTGTGAGCTGGTTGCATGTCGCTCACCAACTGATGGAGCGTCCCAGGCCACAGAAACACTTAGTGACCTCTGGATGCCTCTTCCTTTGGTTCCAGGTGGAGACTCGACTGGACAGGGTACTGAGGCCCAGATCCTGCAGGGGACCGCGTGGCCAGTCAGCTACTGGCAGGGACCCCGGCTCTCCCCACGGTCAGGAAGGCAGCGTGGTTCAGTGGTTAGCCCAGGCGTGGGGGCCGGCCAACCTGAGAGTCGTCTCGGGCGAGCTACTGCACCTTTTCGAACCTCTCCCCGTGTAAAATGAAGCTGCTAGCAGCTACCTGGCATGTCCGTGGTGAGCATGTATTGAAATCCTGCAGGGAGGGGGTCTAGCACGTTGCTGGGGCATAATACACGCTGGCTGGTTATTGGTTTCCGCATCCACAGGAGGTGGCGAGTGCAGGGAGGGATGTACGTTTTTACTGACATGTTATCATTGGTATTAATCAGACCCCTCTTTTAAACAAGAAAATCTGAGAAGCCCAACGTGTAACACAGACAAAAGCAGCTGCTCTGCTTAGTGTTGAGGCTGGAGAACCAGGCCCCCGCCTGTCCCCTGGCCACGCCCCCTTCCACCTTCCCACCACCCTGAGGAGCCCTGAGCGCTGAGCCAGTCCAGCGTCCACTAGGTCAGTGGAAAGATAATGATATCCGGAGGCATAAGAATGGGCTCCTGACTCCAGCTGCAAGATACTGGGCCTGCTCCTCTCTAGAGGCCTTGGTTTGCCCAGCAGCAAAATGAGGGCAGGCGGAGCAGTCCCTGAGGGTACCTCAGCTTCCAAACTCTGTGCATCTGTCGAAGGAAACTAGAACCTGTAGAGTCCCATAAAACTGAAGAGTCATAACACCAATGCCATGGAGCAGTGGTCTCCAGACCGTGCTTCCTGCAGAAGGGCTGTGAGGGTTTCTGGGGTGAGGAGAGGTCAGGGAGCAGGGACCTGAGCCCTCAGCCTGGATCTCCACCCACAGAACCTGTGTCCTGAATAAAAGCAAGCAAAGGGCAGTATCAGTTAGAATTGGATTTGGCTGAGAAAGAAAGGCCCTAAAATAAGACTTACACAAGATCAGACTTTATCTTTCTTTTACACACAAGCTGGAAGTCAGCTGTCCAGGCCTGGTGGTGCTGCTCAGGGACCTGGTTTCCTTCCAGCTCACAGCTCCACCATCCAGGGTCATGGGGTTCACTTGTCTTCATGTTTTAAGATGGCAGCCCACAGATCCATGTTCCAGGAAGTAAAATGGAGGAAGGGCTAAAATAGATTGGGGCAAAAGCTGCATACAAACTCTTTTTTTATTAATAATTTTTTTATTTTATTTTATTTTTTATTTATTTTATATTTTTTTAAGATTTTATTTATTTATTTGACAGAGAGAGACAACGAGAGAGGGAACACAAGCAGGGGGAGTGGGAGAGGGAGAAGCAGGCTTCCCGCAGAGCAGGGAGCCCGATGCGGGGCTCGATCCCAGGACCCTGGGATCATGACCTGAGCTGAAGGCAGACGCTTAGTGACTGAGCCACCCAGGCGCCCTAATTTTTTTATTTTAAATTAGTTTTAGATTTACAGAAAAAATGCAAAGATAGTACAAAAAGTTCTCATAGCACCCACATCCAGTTTCCCCATTATTAACTTCTTGTGTAAGTATGGTATATTTGTTAAAATGAATGAACCAACATTAATATCAACTAAAGTCCATACTTAATAAGATTTCCTTCATTGTTACCTAATGCCCTTTTTCTGTTCCAGGATCTCATCCATGGTACCACTTTACATTTAGTTGTCACATCTCCTTAGGCCCCTCTTGGCTGTGACAAATTCCTCAGACTTCCCTTGTTTTTAATGACCTTGACAGTTTTGAGGAGCACTGGTTGGGTATTTTGCAGAATGTCCTTCAGTTGGAATCTGTCTGGTGCTTTTGTCTTTTTTTTTTTTTTAAGTTTTTTTTATTTATTTGACAGAGAGAGACACAGCAAGAGAGGGAACACAAGCAGGAGGAGTGGGAGAGGGAGAAGCAGGCTTCCTGCGGAGCAGGGAGCCCGATGCGGGGCTCGATCCCAGGACCCTGGGATCATGACCTGAGCCGAAGGCAGACGCTTAACGACTGAGCCACCCAGGCGCCCCTGGTGCTTTTGTCTTGATTAAACTGGGGTTAGGGGATTGGGGAGGAACGTCATCCTCATCACATCATGAGAATATCTTGGTTGTTTCCAGTTTTTAATGATTATCAGTAAAGCTGTTATAAACATTCACATGCAGGTTTATTGTACGACATACTAACTCCTTTTTTTTTTTTTTAAGATTGATTGATTGATTTTAGAAAGAGAGAGAGAGCGCAGCACAGTGGGGAGGGGCAGAGGGAGAGGGAGAAGGAATCTTAAGCAGATTCTTTGCTGAGCGTGGAATCTGACCCAGAGTTCAATCCCCCAACACTGAGATCATGACCTGAGCTGAAACCAAGAGTCAGATGCTTAACCAACTGCACCATACAGGTGCCCTTTTTAAAGGGCAGGCGGAGCAGTCCCTGAGGGTACCTTTTTAAAGACAGTTCACAGAAACTGTTCTGCAAAATTTCACCTATATCCCATAATTTAGTAGTCACCTATACATGCCTACCTGCAAGGAAGGCTGGTAAATGTAGGCTTTATTCTGGGACCAGCTAAAATGTGAGTTTTCTTACCTTGGGAAGAAAGGGGAGGACAACCAGCAGTCTCAGCCAAAGGACTTATTGGAGAAGGAATGAGGCAGCATGGGGCAAGTATGCGGGGCCTGGGCTTCAAATACTCAGCCCCCTGTCCCCGAGAGGATTAAGAAAAGCCTGGCCAACTGTCACCGAGCTATGAAAAAAAAATAACCTTGTGGTAGGGAAATGTTCAATAACTCACTCATTCAAAAAGATGTATTATGGTAGGGGCGTCTGGGTGGCTCAGTCGGTTAGGCTACGACTCTTGGTTTCAGCTCAGGTCATGATCTCAGGGTCATGGGATCTCAGGGTCCCGCATCGGGTTCCCCACTCAGCAGGGAGTCTGCTTCTCCCTCTGCCCCCCACCCACTCGTGCTCTCTCTCTTTCTCTCATTCTCAAAAAAAATAAATAAATAAAATAAAATCCTTAAGAAAAAAGAAAGATGCTTTAAGCATCTCATGGAACAAAGTGGGAATGGCCCATCGCCCTCCTAAGCTGTAGAGCCCTGTGATAAGAGTCTAATGACATTTTGTTTGAGAAGAAGGTATGTGATGTCTGAATAGTCCAATAGGACAGGGTGGGAGCCTGCTGACCATTCTACAAATTCCAAGATCCATGAACCATTCTTTAAGTTTGTTAAGATTTTGTTCGTTTGTTTGTTGTTTTTGTTTGTTTGTTTTGTTTGTTTTTAAGCTTGTTTTTTAATTTATTTATTTATCTATCTATCTATTTATTTATTTATTTATTTATTTTGGTTGGGGGCACAGAGGGAGAAGGAGAAAGAGAATTCCAAGGAGACTCCACACCAAGCACGGACCCCGATGCAGGGCTCAGTCTCACAACCCTGAGATCACAACCTGAGCCGAAACCAAGAGTTGGATGCCCAGCCAACTGAGTCACTCAGGTACCCCAGTTTGGTCAGATGTTTAACTGCAAAGTAGTGATTCTCTTTGAATGGCAGCACGGGACAGCTCTTGGTTTGCCGGGCTGTCCATTGGTGTCCAGTCTTCCTTGGGCCTGAAAACCTGACATTCAGCTTTGTGGGTTTGGGAAGTGGCTCCTCGGGAAACAACAGGGTTCTTCCAGCTGAGATTCTGCCTATTGCTTCCCTGGTTCTCCAGGGCTTCCAGGAATTTTCCTGGGAAGTTAGTTTGATGCCAATTCTGAGACAAATGGGGACCCCCTGGAATGGGCTCCAGATATGGGCAAAGTTTGACTTCAGGTGAAATGCAACACTTTGGAACATTTATCTGTTTGTCATTCCAGTGACGCCAAGTGGTGTTTCTCGTTTAAGGAAGGAGCACGTTTGAATCTTCCTAATTGCCATCTTCAGAACACCCCTGAGGTTTTTGATAAAATCAGAGGATTTTCCTCCAGAAGTCCAGGGCCTGGAGCTAAAGGTGCTTATAGATACAAAGGTCGAGCACACGGCTTCCCAGGCATTGCTCAGGACCGATGAGCATGGCAGGGAAGTGCAGTTTCCGAAAGGAGTCACATGCCGCACCATGTTGCATATCAACACAAATCATACACGTAGGAATTTTATTTACTCTGCCCTTACTGGGGATCCTGAACCCTCCATTGCGGCCCAACTGTGTCTAGACAGTCCAAAAAAACCATCATATGATATTTCTGACTCTTTGGTCTCTAAGTTAAAATTTAGTCTCCCTGCCTCCTTTGTGCCCCATAGTAACTTGTGGCTCACGGGACAGGGATAGCACTCATTTTGTCCTGTTTTGTCTTACTGTGAATTGCGTGCATGTTTGGCTCCCAATGAGATGCAAGCTCATCCAGGGTCTTGGATTTGGTCCCCCTTTACCTTGTCCCGGATGCCCTACCTTTAGCCCCTGGATGTGGTGTGCAGCCCAGAGACCAAGCTTTCCTAGCCACACGATCTGGGACCGGCTGCCAAATTCACCCGAGCCTCAGTTTTCCCCTCTGTACAATGGAGCTAACACCTTCTAAGGGGATGCACAGTGCTAAATAAACAGCATAACGTACCCAAAGCCCGTGCACGTGACTGGCCCACCGCGAATGTCCAGGAAGTAATGATGAAAACAAAAACAGAGGCCCACGAGGGTCAGAGGGATGAATTCACCAGCGCATGGTTGTTTCTCTCCGGGGTGGTGCAGGCAGCTCCGAAAAGGCCTGGTGTTATGTTAATTTCCATTAATATCCTCAGAGGAGGTGGGGGAGGAAGAAGGACCGGTGAGGCTTGAAACCCAATCAGATCCCCGTTTTCTCTCCTGTGCTGCAGCTTTATTGTAGTGAAATACGTTTGTGCTGGCAGAGGGCAATCACCCTAAGCGGATGACGCAAGAGGCATGAGATGCCAGTGGGGATTTTCAGAGCGTCCGCCCTGGACGCCCCGCTCCAGGCCGTTACGGTTTATGTATTAAAACCGCCCACAGATGCGATTGTGCACAGGCCTGATGGAGATTTGCCTCGGTTAGGCTGCATTAGACTCAATTTATCTCCCAGCACTCATTGTTGCCATTGATTGATTTTTAAATTAGATGAAGGCAATCAGTAAATACCACCCAATCAAGTTCTAAAAACATACAGGAGATTAGACAATTTAGGGTAATCAATGGAAATATTCCTTGATTTGCTACCACTCAATTTTGACCATAAATTACAACTATAACTTGCGAGTTACTCAGCTATAAAGCAAGTGGATGTGACACGAAAAACTATAAGAAATGAATTAAGGGGCTGAAGAAGAGCTGCCGATGTTGTCCTATAATGAGGCAAAATGACTCTTCCTTCATGTCGTGCATTTCTGGTTGGGCCTTGTCACCGGGGTTGGGGCAGGACGTGCAGGAGAGCTCAAGATTTGCGTGGTTTTAAAAACAAAACAAAAGAAAACAAAACAAAAAAACAAAAACAACTGGGAGGAGGGGATGTGGAAATTGGTGCAAGGTGGGGCTAAAACCTAACAGTCCTTCTCTCCAACAGATGAGTTTGAACCATAACTGATCAACCTAATTTTGTGGTTGCAAATAATGTCATGTAATTTTAGGCTCAAAACCCCACAGTTTGTTAAAACCCTCACCTATAGCTCATAGACACTTTCAATGCTAATTGGAAAGTCACACTTCTGTACTGTTATATCCTACAAAGTCTGAAATGTAACAATAATTAAATGTAATTTTAGACCAGAGCTTCATACTCTTCCAAAGCTATATTTGTCTGATTGCACGATCATCTTCCATATTTCTAAGAGAAGCACATTCAGACTGTGAAGTTTATTTTTTCCTCTCTCTGTGCCATGGGCCTATGCTTTGGAGGAAACGAATTCGCTTTCAGGAGCTCCTGGTTTCAGAGCAAAGGCAAAAATCCCCCAGCAGTCTGCATCCATTCATTCCTCGGTGCAACTGAACAGTGAAAGCATCCTTCACGTTTGCTCATCCTCTTTCCTTTTCCTGGTGCTCTTAGGAGCTTTGTAAAAACCGGCAGTGAATAATCAAACTGTACTACTCTGCCTATACCCAGCAAATCATCTGAGAACTTTCAGAGACATGAGGGTAAGCAGGCCAATTCTTTGACATGGGCATCGGGCAGGATGGGCCTGGGATGAGTCCGTTCTCTCTTGAGGGCAGTAATGGCTTGTGAGGACAGATCTCAGGCCCGGTGGGGCCCACTGACAGTCAAGGGACCATTTGGGGACTCTGCCAGGACGTCATAGGACCCCTGCTGCTCAGAGATTCCCTACTCTTGGGACAGCCTTGGGAATCCCAGACAGTTGGAGGCCTCCAAGGGCAGGGGGTTCTTTAGAAAGAGTTGGCTGGGCTGGGGAGGGCAAGTTTAAAGCTAAAATTCTTTTCTGGAAGACTGGGAATTTAATTTTTTTTTAAAAGATTTTATTTATTTGAGAGAGGGAGAGAGCACGAGCAGGGACAGAGGGAGCGGGAGAGAGAGAAGCAGGCTTCCCGCTGAGCACAGAGCCCGAATCGGGGCTCGATCCCAGGACCCTGGAATTATGACCTGAGCCAAAGGCAGACGTTTAACTGATTGAGCCACCCAGGTGCCCTTGGGGATTTAATTTTTTTAAATAAATTATCCTGCTCTGATTTTTTAAATTAATACATGCTGACTTTAGAAAATTCAGAAAACTTGGAAAATTATAAGGTAGAGAATTAAAAGCACCTATAATCCCAGTACCCCAAATTGTTGCTGTTTTGACATATCTTCCTCCCTACTTCTTTCCAGCTTTCAGCCCATGTATACAAAAATAAAGTTAGCCTGTCTGGTGCCTGTTTTTTCAATTTAAAGTTGCGTAAGAGACATCGTCTCATACCATTAAATTTTCCAAATAACAGACTTCACAGATCCAAATTCGCCATGATTGTGGCGATATTCACTGAAGCCTGACTATGACCAAGAATTTATGCGCATTCTGGTAGTCCTCATAAAAGCCCTGTGACGTAGGTGAGACTGTCATCACCACCATTTTGCAGATGCTGTGACGGGCTCGGAGAATTTGAGCAATATGCTCCTGGTAGAGCAGCGAAGGCGGGATCTGAACCCCACTGGCCAACTCTGGAGCCTTTGACTCTAACCAGCCACGACGGGAGTTATGCTCTGGGTTCTGCAGACATAGAGAAAGCAACCTTTTTCAATACCAAAGGGAATCTGAGTTCTGGTCCCTGAGCACTTTCCTGACTGTTCACACCACGTCTGAGTTGCCTGATTTCTTTGATGCTTCATTTGCTCCAACACGCTCTTGCCTGGGACAACGGCTGACCCATGGCCCATCTCAGACAGGTGACAGCCTTCCTCCCAGGACTGTTAGGAGCACCAAATGAGGTCTTTTCGGGAAAAGTATTATACACACTGTAGAGCACAGTACCCAAGCAAAGGGTCCAGTCAACCAGCTAACAATGGTGCACGACGATGCTCTAAACCCAAGGTTGCTGATAGTCAGGCTGGGGTCCAGACCGGGCTAGCCGATGGGTTTCCTATGACCTGCATGGTGCTGAAACTTCTTTGAATTAGTGGCTCACATTTAAAAATCAGGAAATTTCCAGGGAAGAAAACCCAGATTTTTCCCCATTCTCTAGGAAAATCAGGAGATGTGACCACTGGGTCCACCTTCCCACATGGGAATGGAAGAGTAGCCGCGGCCATAGACAGGAAAGTGATGCCCGGGCCACATCGGGGGTGTGACACTTCCTTTGTGACACACCAACCAGCTTCATGCATTGACATTATGTGCCCGCTTTCTGGGGGAAGCGTGAGTTGACCACCCTCACACTCAATATCTGTGGGAGCTAGAAGGCTGTAAGCCCTGAAGGGGATGGCCGGTCTCTGTTTCCTGCCACTTGAATATAAGCTCTGCAAGGTCCAAAGTCGGTTCTGTTGTCTTCTTGCTGCATTCCAGCTGCCTCGAGCTAAGTAGGCACCCAATGAGCGTTTGTTGAATGGGTGAAGAAATAAGGAATAAGGAGGAGGCTAAAGAGGTCTGTAAGATGCAAGCGGTTTCCAGAGTGATGCAAGGGAGAAGCGTGATGAACCAAGGGTCTTGGCGTCCCAGTAGGTGCATGAACGTACCTGTGCACACCAGTCAGGTACACTGGGCAGGCCCGGATGGAAGGTAAAACTGGCCCGAAGCCAACTGCCCTCCTTGGTCTCCACCACTCAGGAATGAATTCCCCTGAGCGCTCCTGCAGCAGGAGGGAGGGCAGCCAGACTGCAGACAAGGCTTTCCCAAGGCCTGCCGGGGCGGGGATGATTCATCCTTCTTCGAGTCTGTTCTTTACTTTGCAGATGACAAAGCATCCTCTTGCCTTGTCTTTTGAATGCCTCGTCACCACGCTGGGGAATGAGGAGCTCAGGCCGGCAACTTGCCTGATGTGTCAGGATGAATAAAGGGATAGGGCTGAGCCTCCTGGGTCTCCCAGCTCTGGTCTGGCCCTTTCTGCCTCCAAGACGTGGATCCGTGATGGCGGGGATCTGGCCTTCTAAGAACAAAGGCAACATCCCGCAAGGGAGTGTCTGGGTGCAGGCCCAGAGGCTCTTCCTACGTCCAGCTGTAGAGTCATCGGCTCTGAACGGAACCAGAGCAGCTAGTTCCTCCCAAGGAGATTGGGTGGAGGTTCAAGGGCGGTCTATCTGTGCCTGCTCCTGGCCCCGCCCTCCAGCAATTTACTTCCCTCTCTGTGCCTTTGCTCTCCCTACCTGCAAAATGGGGATATGAACAGTACCTACACCTTGGGGCGGTGAGTGGTATCAATGCAGCCCGCACACCAAGAGCTAATATTCATGGAGCACTTATGACGTGACAGGTGCTGTTCTAAGCCTTGGACACGCATTCACAGGGCTTCACACATAGGAGATACCATATGAGCCCTTGTTAAATGAATCACCTCCTTGTATCCCCATCACCTCAGGAGCTAGGTTTCCTATTGTCCCCATTTCACAGATGAAAAAACGGAGGCATAAAGATGTGATAAAACTCAGCCAATATTGCATGGCTGTTAAGTAGAGGAGCGGGGCTCCAAACTGGCCAGCAGGGTGGCAGAGCACCCTTTCTCAGCCTCTGTCTGCCTCTCATTCCCAAAGTGTTCTGCATCTGGCACCAGGTCAAACTGTGCCAATCGGCCATCTCCATGGGATCTCAAATGGTGGCACATCGGCAAGAGATATTGTGACGGGAGAGGGTGTGAGGGTGTGTTCCAGGCTGCAGGTCTGGCCTCTCCCAGAAGCTGGCCTTCCTGGGTTGGGGGGGGTGGGTTCCTCAGAGAGCTGGGAGCCATAGAGGAATTGCCTGGGAGGTGACCAGGAGAAGTGAGCTTTACTTTATCATGGTACGGAACTAAAAGGGCAGACCAATTAATCATGGGAGTTTCTAAAAGTGCTTTTATTTTGCCATTTAGTATGCCAGCAAGATCATTTCCCTTAATGTATACTCCTGGTATTAACACGCCTTAATCCATCACACGTGGTATTATGAAATTACTGTGTTTTACTCCCGGGTCCTGCAGAAGATCATTAACCCAGCTCTTCTCTGGGCCATACATCACCGGAGGGATTACCTCATGGGTCCAGAGACCCCTCTCCCTGGGCTCTGCAGTGGGGCTGCCCCAGTCATTTTTCCTCGCCTGGCCTGACAGACAGGCTATTTGCATTAGTGAACAGATGGCTCCTGAGTGAGATCCGACGTCACCTCCCGCTCTGCACCTCTCCTTCCAGTGACCCAGCTTCACAAGGGACTCAGCTGAGAGCGAAGCACAGCTCACCCAAAGCTGCCCTCCCCCTAGCTCTCCCGATGCCCTCAGGCTAGCCAGGGACTGCGTTCTTCTGTCCTTGGGCCATGGGGGATGCTTGCTGTCAGATCTCCCCATCCAGTGACTCATTTCCGGGGGACTCTGCTCTGGGATCTGGGGGAGGCAGAGGGTGGCCATGGCATCCCTGCTTTCACCAGGTCAAGGGATCGCTCTGTGTGGTCCGTCCGATTGCCCCACCCCATTCCCCAGCCCATTCCTTCCCCCCGCCCTCTCATCCCCCGTTGCCCCACAATCTACCACAGACTTGAAGCCAAAAAATCTGAGATGTCTTCTCCATGCCTCTCTTGCTCTGACTCACCCTGGTCTCTCTGTCGGCAGCTCTTACTGGCTCTTCCACCAAAAAGTATCCCAAACCTACCATTCCTCTGTTTCCACCGCATCTACCCTAGTCCAAGCCTGGATGACGGCACCCGCCTCTAACTGGCCTCTCTATCTGGACACTCACCTCCCTGCACTGCATTCCCCACAGAGCAGCCAGAGGGATCTGGGGAAAGCACAAACTCCTGGGGTTCTAGAACTGCCCTATATTTTGACGTGCATGCAACACAGGTGTACATGTAGGAAAATTCATCGAGATGTTCCCAAGATGTGTGCACCAACACACCCCCTGAATCTATTTTATACCTCGATTTTTTAAAAAATGAGAAAAGAAAATAACACAAATCAGATCATGTCTGATCTGATCTCACCCCACCGAGAATCTTCCAGTGACATCCTCTTGTGCTTACACAGGGCTACAGGGCTCCCAATCACGGCCCCAGATGCCCTGCCCTGCTGTCCTACCTGACACCACGTCTTGCCAGGACCCCTTGTGCCCACCCTCCAGACCCCCTGTCCTCCTTTCCAGATGTGGAACCCACTGAGCCTGGTCCAGCCTCAGCTGACCTGCCCTTTAAAGCAATCTCCCCTCACCCATCAGTTCCATTACCATGGGTTTGTTTTCTTCATGGCGCCCACTGCTACCTGAAATCATCTTGCATATTGGTTATGGTCTACTCTCGTTCGCCTGCAAGCTTCACCAGAGCACGAGGCATAGCTGTCTTGTCCATCCCAGTCCCCTTAGGGCCCTGCCCATCGTTTCCTGGCTTTGCCCTGCCCATCCTCTGGCTGGAGTGATCATAATGTCACATTTGGACTCAGAGGGAAAGATGGGGGGATGGGGATCCTGGGCAACATTGGCCATGAGAATGGCCTGGGGAAGTAGCCGCCAGAGCCACAGATGCTGGCTCTCTCTGCACAAGTTGAAATGCAAGGGCCTTTCCAGCTCTAGATTTCACTGAGCTAATGTGTCCCAAGTAACATGACACCCGAACCCTGGGACATGGAGGCATGAGGAAGAGCTAGTCGGGCCGAAGGTAGCTCTGTGTGATTCAAAAGACTTCATGTAGGCCCTGAGCATTATTTAAAAACCCAGGAGTTGAGGCTTCTGAAGACACTCATCTACATAAGGAAAGAGGAAGAGGGTGGGCCGGGGGGCCAGCACCTTCAGCTTTTGCCCATCAGCAGGAGCTTCCCCCTGCCATCCTCAGACACGTGTGCCAATGCTGGGGTGCTCAGCTGAGCCACACGGGTGGCCTTGCTCTGGTGGCTGGGGCCTGGGTCTATGATGTGCAGGGGTGAGGCCTGGGAGGTGAGGCACTTAGGCCTTCTCAGAGGGGAGAACGTGTGAGCACGAGCCTCTGGCCACCAACACAGAAATGCCTCAGCTGGTGGCATCAGGGCACCCTGGGCCCCAGGAACTTGGCACAGGCATTTCAGGCCTTAGTTCAGGTCTCTCGAAAGGCAGATCCTCGCTGGATACAGTAGTTTCTCAGGGGGCTGATCCCAGGAAACCAGCAGGTAGTGGAGAAAGCGAGTCGGGGAAGGAAGGAAAGTCAACCCAGGGTTTGTCAATGAACAGGGATGGCCGTGGGCAATGGGCTTAACCCCACTGGGGCTCTGTAAGGAACTGTATAGAAGATACCTTGGAATAATTACCTGGATGACAGGGGGCGGGGCACACGTCCTCTGCCCGGTTACACTGGCACTTGCTCAAGCCAGCTCCCTTGGTGCCTGAGAAAAGAGAATGAGAAAGAGGTAGCTGCTTGGGGCGGGCTGCTGCCTGCCTACCAGGGGCTGTGTGCCATGCAGGTCAACTCGGGTGAGCCAGCGGGATACAGGACGGGGCACCACCAACATCTGCTGGGGAGACACAGCCTTGGGGGCTGTCACGTGGCACCCCATGCCGTGGGTCACGACTCAGCTCCTTGTGTCCTCCGGGAGGACGCATTTCACCAGGGCCGTGGGTCGTTGACAGCAGCAAGGCCAAGTGCTCCCCGCCCCCTGCCCCTGCCAGGCCTCATCATCACCCCTTTCAAGGCCACGGTTACAGCTCAGGGATTGGGGGCATCCAGCCTTAAGTAACAAACTTCATTACTTACTACACCTGCTAAAGGGCATGTTGTCTCATTTCATCCTCAGAGAAACCCTGAACAGCAGATACCATGAGTCCCCCACTTTAACATGAAGTAAGTAAGGCACCAGAGAGAGAGCACACTCGGTTTGTCTGAATCCGAAGCACGCGCTCCGAGCAGCTGTGGAGAATGTTCCCCAGCAGGAGGGCCTCATAAACCACGGCGAGTGGACCAGGTCAGGAGCCCAAGGCCTCTGCCCCTTCAAACTCACTGACCTGAGTTTAATTACATGAGCACCTCAACTCCCCATAGGCCATACTCAGCACCGATCTGAGCCCCACAGAGGGTTAATGCCAGAGTTGCACATCCCCCTTACCTTCTAGAAGGCAAGCCCCTGGTCAGAAGGAGAGGGGGGGAGAGCCATGGGCCCTGGGCAGCTGCTCTGACAGAGGGGCAGAGCCAGACCATGGCATGCCAAGCCCATGGACGTGCCAACGGGCACAAGTCGGGACCTCATTGCTCTCTTGCCCTGGAACTTGGCCGGGCATGTCGGAAGCACACGAAGCTTGGCCTTCTCCCTCCTCCCAGGGCTGGAGCTGACTGAGATAGATGGGGGTCATTACCATGGTTCTCTTTTCTACATCTTGGCCCCTGCGGACTCCCTTCTTGGGAAGGAGCAGGGTCTCAGGAAATGCCAGAAGAGGCAACTGTGAGGAGCTGACAGCCACCGGTAGGCCGGCAAAGTGACATAATGATAGGGGACTTTATCATTAGCCCCTTGCACAGATAGGAGGTTTGGTTGCTTTCCCAAGACAGCAGAGAAATGCTTGCTCACAGATTCGTGGTCAAAGCCCCAAGCGTTCCAGACAAATCTGGGGGAAAGTCGGAAACCACAAGATGGTCAACGGGGCTTATCAGTAATTCCAGATTGCATTGTTCTTGGAAGAAAGGACATGGTTGTGGGCTCTGGGCTTGGGAACACCAACACCAAAATGGCCTGGTTGGTCGGGGATGGAGAAACCAACAAAGGAGCATGTGGTAAGAGCAGCACTGGCTGGGGATGGGGGACAATGTGGGCTGACCTTCTGAGATTCCCGTGACTGCGGCAGGTGAGCTGTGGCTTGAGTGGTGGAGGAGCAACTCTGGGAGAGCAGCCAAGAGGCCAACGATCTGGCTGGACCCCATCCTAAACTCTCCAAGTGATTGAGTCCAGTTTCCTTGTCTCTCTTGGCCGCGGCTTCCTCCATATGTACAGGAAGTTAGCTGTAAAGGGAAGCATCACCTACAGGGCATGACTAGGGATGAAGGCACTCATGCCCCTCAGGTGCTCTTTGAAACAAGGAATGTTTTATCCCCCACAGGTGCCCGAACTCATTGTTTTCTGGCCAAAGTAATAGACATCCCTTACAGTGTTGTGCAAGGCGTCTGGGAGCCACGGAGACCACTCCTGATGTCTTGTCAGTAACCCAGCTCAGCAGCAGGGAATGGAACTCAGGTACTTTCCTGGCCTGGGACCTGGAGCTCACATTTAACCCCTTGGGTTCCTCAGAGATGAAAGGAAAGCCAAACTTCAGAGTAGCAATGCCTTCCGGGATTCCAAAAGAATGGATGATGGATGAATGCCATAGTCCCAGCTGACCCCACTGCGCGGCCTTTGGGTATGTTCCCTTTCCCTGAAATGCCCTTCTCCCCAGTCCTTTCATGGCTGCCCCTTCTCATTATCCAGTCAGAGAGGCCATCTCTGACCTTTCTAACTAGGGCCTCCCCATTGTTCTCTCTCAGCATCCTGTTCATTTCTGTCATAAAATTTGCATTTTATCATAGCTGTTTGTTGCCTCCTCTTTTGTCTGGGGTCTGTGTCTCCCACCACTCTCTAAGCTCTTAAGAGGAGGAATTTTTATATGTTTTGCTCACTACTGTATAATTAGCTGGTGCCAATCACAGGATGGATGGATGGATGGTAAGAAGGAAGGAAGAATGGGTGGATGGATGGATGGATGGATGGAAGGAAGGAGGGAATGAAGGAAGGAAGGAAGCAAGGAAGGAAGGAAGGAAGGAAGAAAGGAAGGAAGGAAGGAAGGATAGATGGTAAGAAGGAAGGAAGGATGGATGTATAGAAGGAAAGATGGATAGAAAGTTACCATGAGGAGCAAATGAGAGAGCATGTGTAGAAATACTTTGGAAATTATTAAGTATTATATCATCATAATGCCTCATTGTAAAATCTTAGTGCCTTGGCACTGTAACAGATGCTTTGCATACATCATTATCTCTGATCACCCAACTCTGCCTTATGGTTACTATTATTCCATTGTACAGATGGAAAAACAGAGGCTCCGTGAGGTTGCTTAACCTAAGATCACAAGGCTGTTAAGGTAAGTCCACCATAAAGTTTACAATCTTCCCACTATATCCTAAAGTACTCATCGTTAGAGAAAATGTACAGGGAAGCCCTATGGTTACATACAAGTGTGCAGCTAGATACCTTAAACAAAATATCCCCAAAGTAATTCTCAAGTTACTTTGTCTTCTTTTGGAAGCTTAATTTGCCTCCTCTCTCATGGTAGGTTGTCCTTTCTTGCTGCTGTCCTCAAGGACATAAGCAGGTGCCATCTTGCCTATTTCATAAATTTCTTAAGAGAACCAAATGAGAGAGTAAATATGACAGTATATTGAGAAAAAATGTATCAACTTGAAGATATAGACATTTAAGAATATGCTACTGGGGGCCTGGGTGCTCAGTCCGTTAAACATCTGCCTTCAGCTCAGGTCATGGTCTCAGGTCGTGGGATGGAGCCCCACGTCGGGCTCCCTGCTCAGTTGGGGAATCTGCTTCTCCCTCTCCCTCTGCTCCTTCCCCCACTCATGTGCTCTCTCTCTCTCTCTCAAATAAATGAATTTTAAAAAGCCTTAAAAAAAAAAGAATATGGGGCGCCTGGGTGGCTCAGTCGGTTAAGCGTCTGCCTTCGGCTCAGGTCATGATCTCAGGGTCCTGGGATCGAGTCCCGCATCGGGCTCCCTGCTCCACAGGAAGCCTGCTTCTCCCTCTCCCACTCCCCCTGCTTGTGTTCCCTCTCTCACTGTGTCTCTCTCTGTCAAATAAATAAATAAAATCTTTAAAAAAAAAAAAAAAGAATATGCTACTATTGTTACCACTTAACATTTATTGCAAGCTTATTACAGTACCAAGACAACCTGACCACATTTTATTTACTCCTCACATAACCCTCTAAGGCGATATGCCCATTTTACAGAAATAGATGCCGGTTCAGAGAGAATAAAGGTGAGTCTTCATGGGAGCAGTCATCACCTTGACCTGGGCCCTTCTGAAAATGCAGATTCCTGGGCCCCACTCCAGATCTTGAATTACAATCTCTGAGGTGGGACCTAAAAATCTGCATTTCTTAGCAAGGTCCCGAAGGAGGATAAGGAGATTGGCCAATTTGGAAAATTAGTGCGGGAGAGAGAACCCCTCAGTTTGGGTCTATACTACGTTGAATAGTGCACCCCCTCCCAAATTTATGACCATCCAGGACCTCAGAATGTGATCTTCTCCAGAAATAGGGCCTTTGTAAATATAACTTCAATCAATTCTCATTATTCACAGTGGTTATGTTCTATAAAGTTGCTGCAAACACCGAATTAGTGAATACTGAATCCGTCGCTCCTAGGGGACATACGGGGTTAAGTTCCTGGGAGCCTCTGGTTGCAACATTCATCAACCAATCATGTACATTTTTAGCATGTTTTATGCGTATTTCTGCTTAAAGACATCTTCTTTACTACATACTGTTGTTTCATTAACGCTGAACTCGCGCCCAACAGCACCGTAACTCATGCCTGAATGAAGCTTATCTAACTCACGTATTTTTTCCATAAGGCTCATCACCGCCTTCTTGCTCATAGGAACTAAACAGCATTTCAGCACTGAGAGCCATTTAAACAGCAAAATCACCAACAAAAAGCACAAAATTAAGAAAAACGTAGTACTAAATAAACTAAAAAAGAAAAAAAAAGGAAGGAAAGAAAGAAAGAAACTTGTTTATGAGAGCTGAAACAAGAAGACAGGGCAGTTCTACCTCAGCTGGAAATATGCGTATTGGGCGGTTCATATTTTTTGCTGCCCCGTGCGTATCTGTAAATGACCTTGCATATTGGTGGCATCTGGGTGGCTCAGTCAGTTAAGGTCTGCCTTCCGCTCAGGTCATGATCTTGGGGTCCTGGGATCGAGCCCCACATCGGTCTCCCTGCTCAGCGGGGAGTCTGCTTCTCCCTCTCCCTCTGTGCGCTTGCTGTCTCTCGATCTCTCTCAAATAAATAAATAAAATCTTTACCAAATAAAAAAAATAAATGACCATGCGTATTGATGTAAGGGTTACAAATAAATTTTAGCATGTAGGTGAATTAGCAAATATAGAGACCACAAGAACAGAGGATCTACTGTAGTTAAGGTGAGTTCATACTGGGTTAGGATGAGACCTAACTGCAATATGACTAGTTTCCTTATAAGAAGAGGAGAGGACACACAGTGACAGAGAGACACAGAGGGAAGAGGCTATATAATGGCAGGGACAGAGTGGAGCCACTCAGCTCCAAAGACTGCCAACCACAAACTGGAAGAGGCAAGGAAAGATTCTTCTCTAGAGATTTCAGAGGGAACCTGGTCCTGCCAACACCTTGATGTCAGACTTCTGGCCTCCAGAACCGTGAGAGAGTAAATTTCCATTGTTTCAAGCCCCCCTTCCTGTGGTACTTCACTCCGCAGCCCTAAGAAACTAAACAGGGTCTGACCATGCCAGTGTCCGCCTGCTTCCAGGAATGATGGGCCACGAGGTTCCAGGGACTCCCTTCCCAGTGAGGAGCCAGGCCAGCTGCCAACCCGACAGCCTCGCTTCAAAGATCAATGAGAGAATGTTGGGGAAGAGCTTAGAGAACTGGAATGTGTGAGATGGGTTCAGCAAATTCTTATTCAAGCCCTCAGCAAACCCCTCCGCCCCCATCACCTTCCAATGGCCTCATAGCAACTTTCCCAAATGCCCTGGGTCCCAGTAGGACTGAGCTCTTCACACCCTTCCAGGCAAACATTTGGCCCAGGGCTTCCTCCAGACATTTATTCATGCTGTTCCCTCCACCAGGAACCCCATCCCTCAAATACTACATCCTTGGTTTGCCAAGAAGGTGGACTTTTTTTTTTTTTCTCTTCTCTGAAACAGCAGTGACATAGAGAGCATCTCCCCCCTGGTATCCTATAGATTTTGTCTTTGGTAATAATTTGCATCCGTCCTGCAGTTAAAATCCGCAATGCAGGAAATTCATGGCTCGAGGGTTTTGCGCATACCTGGTACATGGCAGGTGCTTAATAAATGAAGGGGAGTGGTCCAAGCACTCAGTGGGGATGCTATGGAAGATGCTCAAGGATAAGAATATTTGGGCCAAAGGACCCTTCAAGTCCCCTCTTACCCTCACGTCAGGACTTTGGGATTGTTGGATGAATGAATGAATGAATGGTTGATTCTAAGTCCCTCCTATAGCATATGAGAAGTCAGAGGCCCTGGGGCTACCACGAGACCAAACAGCTCCTGGACTCTCAAGCCCAGTGGGAAGGGCCATGTTCTGACACGGCTTCTGGAGGCCAGTTCCAGCCCTACTACACATCTGCATCAGGCCTCTGGGATCCCCGTGCCCGGGCCTGCGGTAATGATGCTTATGCTGATGTCCTGGCTCAAAGTAGGCAGGCAGAGAGGGCAAGTTTCCCCTTTCCCTCTTCCTCCACATTTTGTTCTATTCAGGCCCTCAACGGATTGACAGATGCCCACCCACACTGGGAAGGACATTATGCTTACTCAGTCTGCTGATTCAAATGCTAATCTCATCTGGAAACACCCTCACAGACACACCCAAAAATATTGTTTCATCTGGCACTCCATGTCCAATCAAGTTGACACGTAAAATGAACCATCACAGGGGTCCTTCCCAAGAATCCAGACCTCTGCTACAGCCAGGTGGGCACTGCCAAGTCTGCACCCCTCCTATCACCCTCCTTGAACCACAAAATGTCAGAGCAAGGAGGACTCAGAGGGGTGGCTGATTGGGGATCACACACGCAGGACCGGACAGGATGCCACCATGGGTGACTGGAGCAGGTGTGTGCCTCCAGGGTGGGGCTGGCCTGTGGACTTTCCCGGAGAGCAGGTGCTCTGCCTGAAAGCATGTGGTCACCATCGCCCGTAATGCTGCCCCAAGTACAAAGCACCTGGCGGGCCAGGCTCAGGGTCGCACTCCCTGAATCCAATTCTATGATTGTCCCAGTGGAAATTCTGGCCCCTGGAGAGAGGCGGGGCCCACTTGAGGTCATGTGGTGGCAAGAAATGGGCAGCCGCAGGACGAGAACCCAGTTCGCCCACATTCAAACCACCATCCTGTGCTGATCTGATCATTTAATCAGCAAACTCACCACGAGCCAGGCAGGGATGAGACCCAGAGTGTTTCCAAGAGCTCTGGAAATCTGGACATAGCAGAGCTGGAAGGACCTCAGAGAAAGCCCCATTATACAAGGCAGAAAAAATGAGGCCAACCGAGGGGAGGAGACTCATTGAGCTCACTCAGGAAACTGGACAGTGTCAGGCAGAACAGAGACTGGAGCTAAAATGTGCCCCATTTGTATGTGCATGTTGAAAGCCATGGCGTTCATTTCTCTTAAGCCTTCAGTGAGGACTGGGCATGCTTGCTAAATACATGGTTTAGGCATCAGTGCAGACCCACGGATCCTGCTCTGGGACCTGACAGGCTGGCATCCATTTACCCTTGAGACTTCTGGGCTATCCACATTTCCCCCCCAAATCCCTGAGCATTCCCTTTGGGTGCCAAGTTTGATGTGCCCTCTTCAAATTCATAGTGCATATGGAATCAACAGAAAGCAGCCCAAGGTGAGTCATTTATTAATCATAAACAAAACAGACCCTGATCAAGGACACATCAGCAAAAACCATGGAAAGGAAAAGGGGGGAGCGTTGCCCAATCACTTTATTTAATATTAACTACGTTATGTGTTTTCATTTGAATTCTGAGAAAGAGTTCCCCGTATTCCCTGGTTTTCTATGAACTCAATCCAAAGTCAATTTTCCCTGGATCCATGGATGCCGGCTTCCTGGGAGCCAACAGTGAAACAAGGCACTTTGGAAACACGGTCTCTCATGCTGAACAGAGAGGTCCAGCTGGCTGGACCTCCTCTGCGTGGCATGGAAGGACCTCGTCCTCAGTCACTTTTTTCAGCATTGCTTGATGTATTGGAGGGAGAACACAGACAACAAACGTGAGGATCAGTCCTTGGAAGGTGCACACTTCACTGGGGTAGAAATTTCAAGTGCCCGAGGACCTGTGCAAACAGCCACTCGTACATGGATAGGCTGTGGCCCATGGAGCCACGGCCCCACTCAGGGGAAGGGGGTTGAGTTAAGGGAGCATGAATGTTGTCGAGTTGTAGACTTTCTAATTACACTTGCATGTTTTTTCTCTGTTGCTCCTCACCGGCGTCCTATGATGTAAACAGGTCAAGGGGTACAACCCTATTTCATCATGGGCCAGTTGAGGTTCAAGATGTGGAAAAATGCCCCGCAGGGCTCTTTCCATTCCCCGAACCACCTTCAAAGCAGCATGGCAGGGCGCCCCATGCTCCCCAAGTGCACTTGTTAGTTCATGACTGAGCTTCTGTCCCTGCCAGGGCTTTTTGTCTGCCCAAAGTGGGAGACTTTTGGCTTGGCAAGGAGTGCCCTTTGCTCTCGCTGTGATGCCTGAGCACCTTGTCCCTTCGGTGGAATGCACAGCCTGCCATTCATCAGCCCCGTTGTCTCCTTCCAGATGGGGAAATGGCTGAGCTCTACCGTGTGCCCTGATTAGAGCGTGCAGCTCCCCGTGGAGGTGGCAGGGCCGTCTGGTGTGGGCACGCCCCCCATGTAATTTGCACAGCATGGGAGTACTGTGATCCAATGTAAAATTCAGGAGTTTGTCCCCTAAAAAAAGCCCACAGATGGAGGGGAAAGGTAGGGAGATGAGAATAAAATTTGACACAAATTACCTGGTGCTTGCTGGAGTGGAACGAGGCAGTGGGAGCTGCCAAGGGCAAGTCTGGTGGGTGCCATGTCAGTACAGAGAGAGCCCAGCCTCATGGGTGGGTGGCGGGGAGGTGGTGAGGGGGAGGGCAACTGACATGGCCTTGGGGTGGGCATCATTCGGAAATCCGAGGATGTCAGAACTGGACGGGTCCTGAGAGGTTTTCCTGCCTAAGAGTTCCAAATGCCAGGCACCTAGCAGGCTACAGTAGGATTACCTGGAAGCTTGCTAAAAAAATGCACACGACTGGGTCCCACCCTCCAAGATTTTGAGTCAGAAAATTTGGAATAAAATAAATAAGTCCTGGGGATAGAAGGTACAGTGTGGTGACCATAGTTAATAATACTGTATCGTACATTTGAAAGTCACAAAGAGAGTAAATCTGAAAAGTTCTGATCACAAAAAATTGTAACTATGTGTGGCGATGGATGTAAACTGTACCTACTGTGGTGCTCATTTCACAATATATACAAATATTGAATCAATATGTCACGTACCTGAAACTCACATACAGCTGACGTTCAGCAACATGGGTTTGAACCACACAGCTCCACTTGTACGTGGAATTTTTTCAATAAGTCCAGGACTACAGGTGTGTTTTCCTTATGACTTTCCTAATGAGATTTTCTTTTCTCTAGCTTACTTTATTGTAAGAATACAGTATGTAATATACATAACATACAAAATGTGTGTTAATCTACTATATTATTGGTAAGGCTTCTTGTCAACAATAAAGTATTAGTAGTTAAGTTTTGGGGGAGTCAAAAGTTATACCTGATTTTTGGCCACGATCCCACAGAGAGTTAGAAGCAGATCTTTCCATGGCCTCTTGCTTACTCCCTCTCTCCCTTCCTCCCTTCCCTCATCCCTTCCCTTCATTCATTCATTCCTTCAGTAAACATTTGTTGAGTGCCTGCTATGAGCCTGGTACCTTGTTAGGCACAGAAACAGCCCAGATCCCTCCCTGCTGGAGCAAACACCCTAACGGGAAAGACCAGCGTTAATCAAATAATCACTCACAAAGTGTAAAAGTCCATCTATGACTGGGAGAGGAACACGAGAGGCTGTGTCAGGGGAATTCAACATTGCACAGTGTCCCCATCTGTAGAATGGGGTGTCCCCACTGGCCCTCCCTCCTTCTCCACCTGTACAGGTCACACAGGGTGTTACCCAGGAATGGATTGCGCAGACATAAAAGTAACTCTCCAAATGCTGGGCTTATCCTGACTCTGATAGACACTCGATAAATATTTGTAGAATTGGACTGCTGAATTGAATTATGCTACAAAAATAAAGCAAGGATTAGCAGGAATCCCCAACACCAACCCCGTGTTCACTCAGTTTTCCTGGTAGTGCCGACAAGACACAGGCTGGGTTTGCCAGACCTGAATAAGGACCAGCAGAAAGACTGCCTTCTACAGATCTCTGGAATGTCGGAGTGGGAGGACTCCGATATCATCTGGTCTGTGCCTGTCCTCAGCCTCACCGAATGGGAAACGGAGGCCCAGGAAGGAAAAGGTTATTCCAGGTCACACCCAGGAAGAGTGGCAGAGGGAGGGTCAGGCTCAGGCTTCCTGAGTCCCAGGACAATGGAATGGATGATAGATTAACAGAAAAATGGGTATGTCTTGGGTACCCAGATGCTAAGAGCCCTTATTCTGTGTGTGGAAAATCTTAGATGTTAGAAACATCCTCCCTGTGCTAATTAATGCTCCACAGTAGAACCAGTCCAGGATCAGGATCTGTCCACAGGTCAGAGTAAATGTCTACATATGTTTGGTAGACACTGATAGCTCTCACCGTTTTCTGTTCTAGTAAAAGCACCCATATTTCTCTTTGGGGAGCCACTCTCTCCCTTCCCAATCTGTCTGTAAGGCTTAGGTGGGGTTGTTCATCCACTTCCGGGGGAGGTTGGCCCCTGTCTTAGGCCTGGCCAATCTTCCATCTCCCTGAACACAGTGATTGGTTCAGGGAAGGACATGTGACTCAAGGTGGTCCAATAAGAACCAGCCCTGGGATTTGGTCTGGAACTAATGAGAAAGAGGCACTGTCTTTCCACCGGTTTTGCTGAGCTGGGAAGATGTTATTCTGGACCTTCTGGGCAGCCTCCATCAAAGCTGGAGAGCCTTTTTGTAAGTGAGTCAACATAATTGGGGGGGGAAAGCCGAGTGGTGAGGAGAAACTGATTCTTGATGATGTATATATTTTTTGGACTCCTGGATGCAGCCATTCCTGATGCAAAATACTCTGTACCTTGCAGTTAAGGGAAGCAGTAAATTCCCTGTAACTGGTTAACCCAGTATGGCTACCAGAGATTTGTGGGGCTTTTGCTGGAAAGCAATTACCCAGTCAGAGACTATTTCCCAGCCTTCTTTACAAGTGCTATGCAGTTGAGTTCTGGACGGTGAAATCAGAGGCAGAAGGGACAAACACCACTGCCACAAACACCTTCCGTGCCATCTTTCACACTTTTTTCCATCCACTGGCTAAGTGTAAAAATACCCAGGATGCCTTGGAGAGCCATATATTGGAAATGACATTAGGCAGGGTCCCTGAGTGACCATATGGAGGAATGTGCTGCCTCCCCCAATGTCAACTGGACTGAGGTGAGTGAGAAGTAACCTTCCACTGTGTTAAGCCACCAAAATCCTTGGTCTTCTTTGTAATAACCATTATCTTAATTCAACCACCCAGGGTTTCAATCCGAGTTCTCAGTCATAAACAATAGAAATCAACTCTGGCTAACTTTAGCTGAGAAGGAATCCAAGAAAGGGATGGTAGCTGTTCACAGACACTGAGAGCAAGAGAAGCAGGACCAGGAGCCACGATGCTCAGAACAATGTCCAAATTCAGAGTGTTCGGAACTGGAGCCTGAGCAGGGGGTGGGGAACTCCACTGGGTGCGAATACCTCATCCTGCCTGTTGACATTCCCAATGCTCATGGGCAGCTATGGACCTTCTAGTGTGTGAGGCTATAGAACCTCCTGAGAAGGCTCATCCTGAGGAAGAAGTCTGGGTATGGCCAGCTTGACCAAGGAAGAAAACTGGGTTATGGGGTGTTATGGGAAGAATTGGGATTCTGGGTATGATGGGGGAACAGTTCGTTCTTGATATGGGTCAGCCTTGGGGACTACTGTCAGGGTCCTGGGATCTTGAGTGCTGAAAGTAAACACTGAAAAGGGTATTTCACTCAAAACTTCACCCAAGACACTGAGTCCACATCACTGTTTTGGGACTCCTGTGGTGGGGGTAGCCTGAGATGGGGAGACCTCCCCCTGCTTTTCCATGAAGCTTCATACCACGAGACTCCAAACGCATTGGCGGTGGTGCCCAGAGCGGTGTTCCCATGCAGCGTTCTGGAGAAAACTTGTTTGTGAGACACTAAGACTTCCTCTGAGAACTCTCCAAAATACATGGATAGGGAAAGATTTACAGGAGCGGGGAAGCCTGGGGTAGCAAGTGGGGACAAGAGACAATGGAAATTGACCTCTGAATGTCAGGGTGAGCTTCAGTGCTACCCACAGGCTGAGTCAAGGGCAAAGGTGCTGAGTGCCTTCTGTTTGGTGCTCCAAATCCTCTCTCCACATTTCCCACCCTGCTCCAGGCCCCAGGGACTGAGAGTTATGAAATAGAGAATGAAGCTCTTGTCTCTTGGCTTCTGGTGGAGTTCAGCCAATGAGAGGCACTAGGGGGTCTGCCAAACTGACACCCCTGCCGGGGAGTAGCCATGACTGTGAGCTCTGCCACCTCCCCAACCCTCCAAGATCACGGTTCCTGCCACATGGCCTTCTGCAAACAGCCGTCTGTCCCCATCCTGTGCTGCCATAGATCTAGAGAAGGTTCTGGCCACCGTCATTCCCAGCCCCATGTCAGATGGGAGTCCTACAACCTGCTCACACCTTTGTGAAGAGTCCCAGAATCAAACTGTCCTCGAGTTCCCCAGTTTGAGTGCGCCATCTTTCTCCAGCTGGGACTCTGACTGATGGAAAGAAACTTGGATCCCACTGAGAGATCGTCTGCTTCATGATTTCGAGAGGCAATAGCATATTGAACTTTTAGTCATCCTTTCTTTTTCTTCTCTTTTCCAGACAAACACGCCTGCACCAGAATGTTGGTGGGGTTTTTGTAACATCTGGTGATCTTGTCTCAGTGCTCTTGTTACTCTGGGGCCCTGTCCAGTTGGCCTCACATCTGTCGCTGTTAGGAAAAATGACATAAACCAGGCAGTTCCTACTAATGGCTGAGGGAAGATGTCATGGAAGCTACTCCAGGGGCTCAAGAATACTCAGAAAGCCAAGTTCTTAAAGGCACCAAAATGATGAGCCGGGCCGGGCTGACTGGTGATGGATTTGGGTTTGGATGGGGCTTTATGCTGTACCTGGGGCTGCAGATGTCTGAACACCCACACGGAAGAGGGTCACTCATGTTTCTTCCATTGAGCATTCCCCCCATCTCATATGACCCTCGTTTGACCCACTTGCAGATGGGACCAAGTGGGAGCCGCGGGCCTCCGTGGATGGCTACACAAGTTGCCTCGCACAACGGCAGGGGGCATCAAGTGGGTGGAACCAAGCAAGAAGCAGCCTCTGATTCCACCTTGGTCCCCCCCTCCTTGCAGCTCGGCAGCATGCCACCGTCTCTGCAGTGTCCAAGTGGCTCAGGGAACCCAGGCTGAGCAGGGCAGGCGAGGGGTGGGGGGGGAGCCTGGGACCACCCACCACCTCCCACCCCAGTCAAGAAGAGGTTCCGAATGTGCTTGCACATCCATGAGCTCACATTTGTCGGGCCTGTTTTTAGGACACAACTATGCCCACTTCTGGCTTACGGAGGAGTGACTCACTATAGGCCCCAGAATCTCCTTCCTCGCGAAAGCCGCATCTCCCTCCTGCCACATCTCCAGCTCTGCCCGAGGGTCTGCTGGGAGTATTCCTCCCCCAGGAACGTCTTGAGCCTCCATGTGACTCTCTGGGGTGTCTGACTGGGGGTTACTACCTTCTAGAGACAGCATCCTCTAAGGAGGCACTCCCGTGAAACTTGCAGGCCCTTATGAGTTCAGGCGCCACCCTAGAAAGGGGCCATCTGCTCCAGGTTAAAGCCGGAACATCCGCCTGCTCAGGGATTTTTGCCCATCAGTTGTGTCAACTAAGCAAGGATGGGGGTTAGACCTTTCTCTGAAATCTGAAAGAAAGACAAACAAATCTGAAAGACAGAGCCCCATGCTGCCGGCTGACATCCCCCGAGGGCCTCCACGGATGGCGATGCAAGTTGCCTTGCACATCGGCAGGGGGCATCATTCCCCGCACGGTCACCCTGGCTTGGCATAGCTACTCTTATGACTGTTTCCTGGTAGAGAAGGAAGGGGCACTGTGTCTATGCACCCGTTTCAGTGGGACCTCAGCCAACTCCTGAGACACCAGACCAGAAAAGCTGTCAGAAGTACAGGGGTGGAAAATGTTCCCTTCTTCATTCTTGGAAAGGCTGGGACTCATTCCCTGGGGCACCTTTGCCACCCAGGGTCCTCTGATGTGGCCTTCCTCTGCATCTATCCCCACAGAGCAGCGTAGGTCCCAGTAAGGCCTCGGGATACCACTCCATAAATTCTCTTTTCATTGGAGGCCTAGCAGATAATAATTTAAAGAACTAGTCACTGCTTGCAATTAAGCCCAGAGAAAATAGATCAGGCCCATAATTTATGTCTGTGCAAGGTTGGGCTGGATTTGTAATTAATGTTTGCTCCCTTTAATGAAATACTCCAAAGGTCTGCACTTCTGTCATTCATGAAGGTAATTTTTCAATTGATTAGTAAAATAATACTTGAAAAGTAAATGCACCTGCTTCTTCCCCGAAATGTCTCAGTCAACCGGACACTGGTTGAGACACTAAAAAAATACCACTCCAACCCAGTGGAGACCGGGCTCCGCACCATCAGCATGCAGAGTGCCCAAGAAGGAGGCCGAATGAAAAAGCAATTAGAGCTGCCACAGTGACCGGAATCCCTGGGTGACCAGGGTTTGCTGAGCAGCTGCGACCATCCTACCCAGCTCCTGCCTGCTTTGGGGGAGTCGGGCGGGAATGCGAGGTTGCTGAGGGGGCTGGAGACCCAAGCATCCTGATTTTCACAGCCCAGGACCACATGGAAGCATTGAGCCGGGCTGGGACGGCCTTGGGGAAGACGCATCAGAGGCCCAACAGTCAGAGACACTGTGGCCCACGGGGATGCGGGCTAGGCACAGAACAGATGCTGTTCCCGAATATCTTCATAGGCCCAGAGGACCCAGTTCCTGTTCGAGGCTTAAAATGGGAGCCAACATTTCTTAGGTTCAAAGGTTTGATGGGGGACCTTGTCTCTAAAACTGGAACTGAAAGTTATAAACAGGACTTTGCTTTATGTGCTATGGACAAAAAAATATAGGCAATTATGTAATACAGTGTTCATTCTTAGAATCAGGAAAGACTCTGGTATTGATCTGGGGGGATTAGTTTTTAGTCAAAAGTATTTAATAGCACAATATAAGATCCTTCCCCTCATGATAGATTTTCCCAGCACAGGCATAAAGAGAGCAATTTGGGCAAAACCATTCAAAGGCTGCATCTGGTTTTTTTGTTTGTTTGTTTTTCTTCAAGTACGTTCTTCATCTCTGACACCTAAAGGACCTGACTATCAATGACCGAGCACCAACTATTAAAGCCCTCACGCCTTCCCTGACGCTCGTTTTCCCCTTCCAGGGGGTCGACGTTCGCCAGTGACCTGGTCCAGAGGTTCTCCAATAGCACTGGGGCGCCTTTTATGAAATCCTGCCTCTTTGGGAAGATCAGCTCTTTCTGTAAGCAATCAATTAACGTTTTCATGTTGAGTGTTTGCCACAAAGAGGGGTGCCACCAGCAAGGAGAGGAGGGGCTGTTGGCGGGACAGGACTTTTACAGAAGGTCAGTTCATGAAGGACTGGCTAGCTCCAAGTGCTCTCGCACATGGAAGGGGGGCCCCCGGGCAGGACGCAGTCACATCACAGGGACCCCCAGGGCCCCGTGTCCTACACTTCTTGGACAAAGTTGCTTGGATGGCGCCTTTCGGGGAAAGCATTCACACTTAGGATCTCAGTTGCAATTGACAGAAATGGACTCGCTGATTTAAGCAGAAAAGAAGAGTGGGAAGGTCACTCTCTGAAACAGCCCCGAGGGGTCACCAGGAAGACCGGGGCTCTGGTTTGTCTATCTCTCAAAAGGAGGAAAAGCAAAGATGGGCCACGAGGGCAGCACGTTGCAAGAAAAATGCAAGATGGGGTCTTGATTCGTGTACCTGGTCGTCTTACTGATCTTGATGTCACCTGGCCAGACCCTGCAGAGCTGGCCTTCCAGAGCCCGCCATCTGGGATGCTCTGTGCCTCAGTCTTGGCCGGTATAGGACAACTTGCCACATGGGGCTATTTGGATTTAAATTTAGATTACACACACACACACACACACACACGTAAAAAAATAAAGATTTCAGTTTTTCAGGCACACCAGGCACATTTTAAAGGCTCCAAAGCGCTCACGGCTCATGGTGACTGTGCTGGAGGGCCCCCTTTTT
Organism: Phoca vitulina; assembly: GCF_004348235.1. NCBI lineage: Eukaryota > Metazoa > Chordata > Mammalia > Carnivora > Phocidae > Phoca > Phoca vitulina. The sequence goes on along the minus strand of NW_022589733.1, from coordinate 4,439,913 downwards.
AGATGTGGGGTGAAGTTTTCCTGCCCAGCACAGCTCTACATCCCCCACCGGACCCCCGGCCCTGCCCCAGGGCCCGACTGTCCCATTCAGCCCAGCAGCTTTGGCAGGCTCGCCAGCCACCAGGGCACTGTGACCCAGGGCGGGGCCCCTCCGTCTCCGCTCCGCCGGGGCCCTCCACCTCCTTTCACACACACGAGACTGATCAGTATTTACGGCTCCTTTTCTCCGCAGGAACAATGAGGAGCGGCCCCGGGAAATGACTGGATCCCTTTCTCCAGCACCTCCTTTACGAGCTCCTTAATAGGTAGAAACGCTTGATTATTTCAAATGAATATAATTACGAAATCCTCTACTTAGAGTAATCTTCCTCCTTTGTGGGAGCAGACATCTCCTTTCTCTCGTTATCTCTACTCTGAGAGGCACTTCACTGCTTTGGAAAGTGAGAAATTCAATGGTCCTGGCAGGACGGTCTCTCTCACACACACATCCCCCCCCCCCCCCCCGAGGGCCACAGCAACTTCAGAAGGGGCTCGTGGCTCCGATCAGGGTCCCCAGGGTCTTTGTCTGGGTGAGCACAGTGCGGCAAGAAGCCACGTCCTTGGAGGAGCCACAGGCCCCAGGGCTCCTCGGAGCATCCTCATCCACCTTTGGACCTCAGACGTGCAACCTGCCCTCCCCATCTGGGCAAAGACGTACGGGGCCTCTGTCCCTGCTAGCCCCACTTGGACATTCCCCTCCCTGCTCTGCACCTGGGGAGCAGGTTGGGGGGAAGCCATTGGGGAGCAGCTATTGCTGACGACTTGGGGTGCCATTGCTGACGACTCCCATGGGGGTCCCCCCCGTCCAGCTCCACAGCCCATGCCCCCCATGGACTCCCAGCATCAAACGTCCTTCATTATTATGGAGACAGCACAAGCTATGCAGCCAGACCGACTTGAGTTCAAATCTCGCCTCTCCCACTCCCTGGTGTGTGGTCTTTGGCAATGTAATCATCTTCTCCAGGCCTTAATTTCTCTACCTTTGCAAAGGAGATACTAACCACCATGCAGAGTACAGCCCCCTTGTTCGTACAGTGGGACTCCACCTCCTGGTCTTAAGAGATTGGTCTAGAAATGGGCCTATGGCTCCTTTCCCCCAGATGTTTGCACGTGGAACAAGGGGGCCCCATGCAACTGTGAGATGCCCCCTTGGTCTGCAGTCATGCTTTCTCCAGGCAGAGAAAGCTGGCCAGGAAGATGGAGCAAGAAAGAAGGCAGGACACCCAGAGAAGCCTGTTATCAGCCCACAAGGGCAAGGGCCTTGTTGGTTCTGTTCAGTTCTATTGACCCAGATCCTGGCAGGACGCCCAGCATGTAGTAAGCCCCCAGCAAATGCTGGTGGCCTTGTTGGAATAATGGAAGACAGAGAGTGTGAGCCCCAGGGTCCCTTGCCCTGAGGCTCAGACATATTTCTGTCCTTCCATGTACTGGATTGTCCCACCCTTCTTGGATTCAGCTACTCTGGCCTTTTGCTGCTTTGACATCAGTTTCTGCCCTTGGCGACCCACAGAGCTGTGTGTACACTGCCCGGCCTTCCCTACCTCATACCAGTAGATGTGCACCAGGGCAGGGGGTGGGAGCGTCCACCCTCTACTTTCCCATGCTAAGGAAAACAAAAGTGATACAGGACTTGCCAGGGCCTTGCTGAGAATGGGTGGCACCCCAAGGAAGGCTCACATTGCACCAGCCTCCTGATGCATGCCCCTTTCTGTCCCCTTTCTCTGCTCATTCCAAAGGCGCTCACTCTCTGGATAGCAGCATTTTCTCTCCCAGCCAGAGCAACCTTCCTGTGGGGAAGACGTGGGCCCCGGGAAGATGCAAGCTCAGCTTCCATGTCCAAATGCACCACTGAGCAAGAAAAGAGTTTACCCCCATCCTTCCACATCCCCTCATCCCAGCAGCTACAGAACCTCTTCCTTCCCGATCCTACACACTAAGAGGGACACCTTCAAATCCAAGGACATACAACTGAAATGAAGCATGTTCAGGGGCACCTGGGTGGCTCATTCGGTTAAGTGTCCGACTCTTGATCTCAGCTCAGGTCTTGATATCAGCGTCGTGAGTTCAAGCCCCGCATGAGGCTCCATGCTGGGCGTGAAGCCTACTTTAAAAAAAAATGAAGTATGTTCACCGAGCTGTGAGCAGAGAGAAGGCCCAGCTGATGGGTGGTCAAGTATCAACCATAGACAGCCAGGCATCCCCTTAACCTCATGCCTCCCTTCCAGACATCTGTGTGGACTCCTGTCTCCTCTTTCCCATCGGTACTGCCCCCCATTGTAGAACCGCAGGGTCCAAAGAGCATCCACTGATGCCCTGTGTGTGGTTTGGGCCTCAGGACCAATTTTGCTTTAGGAATGAGGCAGTGTGATCTGGGGACAGATCTCGGTTCAGGTCTCAATTCTGGAAGTCTATCACCACTGGCTATTCAGCTACTAGTATTAACTGAGCTCCCCTGGTGAGCCCAGGAAACTGGCAGGCGTGTCTGTGAGGCAGAGACAAGTGAAGGGCCCCAGGCAGGCCCAGCGTCAGCATGACCTGAGGATCAGGGAGGGCTTCCTGGAGGAGTGGTCATGTAGCCAGACAAGAGATGTGGAGGGTTTGGATAGTTGTGGCTGAGGTGGGAGATGAGGGGAAAGTGCACCCCGGGCAAAAGAAACACCAGGAGCAAAGGAAAGGACGTCATCCTTCTTTGAGAGACGCTGAGTCCCGGAACAAAATTGGTTCAAGACCACAGTGTTTCTTGTCAGCCAGCTGGGCCCAGGAGAGCTAATGAATTCTCATTCATTATTTGATTCATTCATTCGTTCATTCATTCATTCAGCACGTATATATTGAGCCTGGTAAAACCACACCCAAGACCATGGAGATAGAACTTGAAAACTGTGTTCAGAACCGTTTTGTTCTCGGTATAAGGTAAACAAATCACGGTCTCCACCCTCTACAGGGAAAGGAGGGAGACAAGAAACAAACGTAGAAACTAAAAGATCCAAACAGGACTTCATGTTGGAGTGTGCTGGAGGGAGGGCTCAAGTGGCCAGAGAAGGACCAAGACCTGAAATTTGAGAAGCAGTCCACCAGCCCAGAGCCGGTCGGGGAGAGAATATTCCAGACAGAAGGAAAAGCAAGTGCAAACTGTGAGAAGCAGAACAGCAGACAGAAGGCCATGTGTCTAGAGCAGGGTGGCGTGGGGAGGGGAGCGTGGGAGTGGAGGGAGGGAGGCTGGCAGGGCGGGTCACAGGTCACAGACCTGTAGGTCGTAGGCCAGACCAAGGGGCTGTGGGTTTTATCGTCTGCTTCTGCCCTGACACCATAACACACGGTTAATAAAAGTTATGTGAGCACACGCTTCCTCCTAGAAGAAGAATCTGCAAGCAAACAGGGGTCACCACCTAGTTTTCTCCAGCCCGCAGGCTAGGAATGGCTTTTCCATTTTTAATGATGCTTATATGAGCGCCTCCATCGCATCGTTGATTTTACCTCTTGACTTGCAAAGCCTACAAGAGTGACTATCTGGCTCTTTCCAGAAAAGTTTGTGGCTCCCTGGCCTAGGATGACACCAGATAAAGCAGTTGGGCTCTAGGAACAGGCAAATCTGTTTATCATCGCAAGAGGGGAGGAATGTTCTCTTTCAGGAGGAAAAGGATAAAAGAGCCCAACACTATTCGGTTAAGAAAAGACACACTCGTCAACTTTCCCATGCGTATTATGGGTGCAGGGAAGAATCCAGGCCCCTGCCCACCTCATCCCACGTCTCCCCACCACTTGGCCCTCCCAGCCCCTGGCTCCCGGAAATCCAATTTCCTAGTTATAGCTGTGCTTATTAAAAGCATGACTGCAGAGGCTGTTTACCCCAAGATCTATTTTTGTCATAACTGTTTGTAATGGTTAAGCCTCAACAACGTAAACACTCCATACAAAATAATGCATCTTCAATAAACTGAAATATTAACCAATCATATATAATGGTTCATGCCTAACAAATGCCCAGCTCGGGGTCCTCAGGGCATCGTAGAAATTGAAAATCGTATTGATGGACTGGCCAGCCTTCAAATTACACTGTGTGGGGATGAAAAAGCATAGGAAAAGTTCTCATTATGGCTCCCTGACATTAATTTGAGCATTTTTATATGTGTGTCCTATTAAGCGCTTTAAGTGCTTTTTGATAATTGTGCTTTGTAGTTTTTACAGCACTTCAGTCTATTCCCAGTTCAATTTCCTCTTTTATCCGATGTTTGAAATATTGATTTCTGACAGATAAAAGCAAACCTTATAATCTCAGCAGCGAGTAATAAGTGAGTGGGACGAGGCTTCAGAATGCATCGGGGAATGGTCATATTTGAAACAGTCTTTGTTTTATTACATTTCGTCAACAGAATTTACTTACTGCTTGCTGATATTTATGTAAAAAGCCCGGCCGCCGAGAGGGCCGCGATATTGCCAATTTCAGCTCTACTTTTTGCATTTAGGAAGATAAAAGAAGCCTCTCCCTTGGAGCCCGATGATTGCAACGGCTTAAACTGCTGTCAGCCGGCCGCAAGTAACTGTGATTTATCTTCTTCAGATTGTGCCGTGTCGTGGCTGCAAACTTTTCCTTGGGTTTTGCATTAAGAGGCTGACAGGCGGTCAGGATGCGGAGAGCCTCCCCTCCCGGGCTCGCCGGGGGCCCCCCGATGGACACCCTCACCCCGGGAGGGGAGCCGGCAACTCTTGCTGAAGCTGGACGTGACCTCGGCCATCCCACCCCGCAGCTCGCGGACCTCTGAGGGCCTCGAGAGGACTCCGAGAGCTGCACAAAATCCCGCCCTCCCCCGACTTTAGGGATTCTCTCAGCCATTCATTCTGCTCCACGATTATTCCTGGAGTCTGGCGCAGGTTGCTGGACGCACAAGATGAGCGCAGAGGGTAAATGCCTTATTCTTAGGATGCTCCCATTTGCCAGTAGCTGTTCTCAACAACTTGGGGGGGGTGGTTTTGCCCACCCCCTGTCCTGGGACATTTTTGGTTGTCACGTCTGGGGAGAGGGTGCTACAGGCATCTCATGGCTGGAGGCCAGGGATGCTGCTAAACATCCTCTGGTGCCCAGGACAGTCTCCCACAGCAAAGAATTATCGGCCCCAAATGTCAATAGAGCCGATGGTGAGAAACCCCCGATCTCGCGGAAGGAGATAATGGCCTGTAAATGGACAAGAAAATAGCAGGCAGTAATAAAGGCAATCGGAAAATAAAACAGGGCAATAAGATAGAGACCAGGCGACATTTACTCCAACGCCGAAAGAAGGACAAGGATCTGGCCCCGAGAAAAATCCAGGAACAGGTGTCACACACGGGTGGAGAGAAGAACGGCTGGTGCCGAGACAGGACAGCAGGGTACGGCTTGGCCGGCCAGCGTTGCAGAAAGAAGGCCAGGGTGGCTACAGCTGGGGACCTGACCTGGCGTGCGCCAAGGAGCCAATGAAGAGGGAAGGGGCCTCAGGCGGAGCGCAGGGACGTGTCTTTGAGGCGGTGTTGACAGAACTTTGAAATTGAATGCAGTATAAAGGGAGAGGGAGGATTCCAGAATGATGAGAAAGTCTTGCTCAGCTATCGAGTTATTTTGATATGGATTTAGAAATATTGCTTAGGATGAAGATGAATTATGTAAGTCAAGAAAGCAGAAAGCATTAAGTAAATCAACGCTAAGGTGACACATACATACAATAACAGTATGGAAGCAGCGCCTGAATGAGTTTCGCTTGGGATGAGGAAGCAGAGACCAGAAGAGTGTTACCCAAAGCCTCATGGCTTGCAAAGAGCAGAGCTGCCCCACAGTCACATTCAGGAACCTTCTGGTTTTCCCGTAGTATGGGGTTTAAGGACATGAAATCTGAAACCAAGGCCTGTTTCTCCCTAGAACTTTGGGAGTCACTTGTAATGAAGGAAAGACCGTTCAAGGATCCAGCCAACCTCCCCCAAACACTACAATTGACTGCAGTCTCTCTTGGGCTTCCTGGCCACCCACGCCGGTGCCTGAAACTCTCCTATGTGCCAGGGACCCTCTGCTCGGCAGCAGAGAGCTCTGCTCTGCATTGGCATCCTCTGGGAACCGGGTGGATGGAGCAGCCAGCATCTGGAACAATACTGGTCACTGTGGCAGAGGAAAATGGGCTTCTGCCCAGGTGTTGTATCTGCTCCCATGTTATTGGCCAAAGGAAGTCACATGACCACACCCGAGTTCCAGAGGATGCGGAGGAGAAACCACCTATCTGAGATCAGCCCTATTGACCATGATGGGCACAGCATTCCAGGGCAGGAGGAGTGGACTGGGGGGCTGGGGTCAGGGAGCAGAGGCCCCTGGCTCTTGCATGAGCCCTGAGACCTCTCACGGGCCAGGCTGCAGGGTCAGGGGCTCAACCTAGAGATCTGGAGACAACAGCCAGGCCACAGCCATGCAGCGTTTAAATCTTTACAAACCAGATGTCAATATTTTTAAATGGGGAGATTTTGCATTAAAATCCCAGTTTCTCTTTAAAAGAATTCCGAAGGATGAGCCACCCTGGGTTGATGTTGCTGCACGGCGGCCGTCAACTGTTGCTGGAAGCAGCTGGCCCCGAACACGGGCCATACCTGCTCACGTGGTGCAGCCCTGTCTCTATGTTCAGTACTTTGTGTCACCTGCCCAGCTCTTCGGCTTTCAAGTTTGCAACCCCTGGTCGAATATGTTGTACAGAGAGGGAAACTGAGGCTTGGAGCAAGAAAACAACCTGCCCAAATTCAGATTAACAGCAGACTCAAAACCAAAGCCATCCCAACCCGTGGCTTCACAAGCTGCTAGAAAAGAAAGGACTTATGACAAAATTGGGGTGGGGCATGGTGGAGAGGGGTGGTAGTGTGGGCGAGGCGGGGTGGGCTGGACCATGCAGACCAGTCCAGCAATTCTGCCACCTGGGCATGCACATCTGACCCACCTCCCAGGTCCCCAGCATGCCTATGGCCATGCTGGGCAGAGCACACCTCCCCACCCCAACCCCCCAATGAGACAGTGACAGGGCAACCCCTAACCTCTTCAGAGAATTGCCTGTAAACTGGAACCAGATATGCTTAGAATTTCAAAGGGGGATCGTTAGCATTTTCCATACTGGCTTGGTCATTTACAATTCATTAAGAGAATTAACTTTGAGACTGGGTTCTTCTGATAATCCACCAAAAATGAAACAACAAGCAAGGGGACAGAGCATGGGGAGGAGAGCATGGCCCTGGGCAACCCGGCTCCTATAAAAGTCCAGATATTCCTGCATCTGCATACCTGCCTTGTTGGGGGTGGGGGAGGATCTCCCTGCCTTCCAGGTGCCATAGAGAGGGCAACAGGCTGATGGACGCCGTGTGATGTCTCCAAGTTCATACTAGTATGGCACTTGGACAGTTGGTGCCCAGGCAGAGTGGCGGGTTTAGCATAGCTGACCAGAACCGCCAAGGCCCTCACACACTCTATATCAAAGACAGTACAACCCTACCATAATGGGGACCACTGGGTAGGATTAGGATGAAGAAATCAGACCCTAGGCCCTAAGACAGCACCACTGGTTGGTACCCAGAGAAAGAAAGTTCCAGGCTTACAAAAGGACAGCCCCTCCTGTGCTCCTGGGGCCCTCTCAAACGGGCTCTTGGAAAGTTTGCTAATGTATCATCTCAAAGCACACGAGTTTCACAGGACCTCATCCCCACTGGCTGAGGTTCTAGCAGCCTCCGCCACCCTGCTGACCCCAAGGCGCGTTAGATTTAACCATGTATAAAAGAAAGTTCATAGCATCGATATGTTAATGGGTGAGTGCTTGCTCCCTTCTTTCCAGCGAAGCAGTTGTTATGCTAAAGTCTTATTTTTAAAGTCTGAAGCTGTAGTCTAATATTTTTTACCTTTGCAGTTATGTAATGTTTTCTACAGTTACTTGTACTTAATGCGAGGGACCAAGATTTCTTTTTTAAGGTAACTGTAGGAAACTTCTTTTTCATTTTTTTCAAAGATTTATTTATTTATTTTAGAGAGAAAGAGAGAGAGCACAAGTCGGGGAAGGGGCAGAGGGAGAGAATCCTTAAGCAAACTCCACGCTGAGCGTGGAGCCCGACACAGGGCTCGATCTCACAACCTTGAGGTCATGACCTGAGCCGAAATCCAGAGTCAGATGCTTAACCGACTGAGCCACCCAGGCACGCCTAGGAAACTTCTTTTTTTAAGGTATACATTAAAAAGGGAAGTTTAAAAGAAAAGCAAACTGGGCGCCTGGGTGGCTCAGTCATTAAGCATCTGCCTTTGGCTCAGGTCATGGTCCCAGAGTCCTGGGATCGAGTCCCACATTGGGCTCCTTGCTCCGCGGAAAGCCTGCTTCTCCCTCTCCCACTCCCCCTGCTTGTGTTCCCTCTCTGGCTGTGTCTCTCTCTGTCAAATAAATAAATAAAATCTTTAAAAAAAAAAAAAAAAAAGAAAAGCAAACTTAAAGAATAATATTAAGTGAATATTAGTACAGGAATGTGTGGCCAAAATGTGGCCATAGCACCCAAATGAGTGCCCTAAGCCAGAGCTAATCTCTACTGTGGGGATTCCCGAATCTCTAATGTGCAGGACCCTTGAGTCTCTTGAGGACTGGTGTTCTGCCTTCCTCCTTGTTGTATCCTTAGCACATGTTACATTTGAAAAATTGTGTTAGTAAAGGAATGGATGGAGCAGAGGTCTGAGTAATGACTTGGCGTAAGGGAAGAGAGAGTTTGAGCCATACCAAGAATGCTGAGCCCTTGATATGCATACTATCACTGTGGGATATCAAGACCATGGTAGACATTACTAATCAATCACACCTTTCATTTCCCCTGAACCAGAATGCAGCTTCAGAATCCTTCTTAACACTACACTCCAGGCATCTAATCAGAATTAACACACAAGACGAACTCTGTCATTCTGGGACCGGATGACCTTTTGAGGTTCATTCCAGCCCCCCAAATTGCAAGGTAGTCTGAGACACTTGGGCAGCAAAGCTTGTAATGTTATTCCTCAAATCACCAGGCTGGCAAAACAGCTGCCTCTGAATTTAGGCCAAAAGTCTCCAAATTGTCTGGTGGTAGGTGTTCTGTTTTCCTAAGGAGTAAGGCATTGCCACAAGTCTCGGAGTCCCCGTTTGGTGAAAAGCCTGGAGCAGGTGGTCCGAAGGCCTCTTGGCTGTGACATTCTCAGGAGGTGGCAACTCTCCAGAGCGATTTACAACCTCTGGGCCCAGCATACACTTGTCACCTGCCAGGCCTCAAGGTTCAGACCCTGGAGAGGGGGCAGGAGCTGGAGCTGTCCCCATTGTGGCCAAAACCCTTCTCCAAGTCCTCCACGGTGACAAGAGAGAGGGAGCCCCTGATATCACCAAAGCCTCGGAACACCCACAACAGGACTCCCCTCTGCGGCCCCCCTGACAGGTGACTGTGCAGAGCCTGCTGGCATCCCTCCAGTGCTGGTCACTACCTCCTCATCCCCCACAGTTCCAACTGCTGGAAGGTTCTTTTTTCTTACGCAGTCATTAAGAACATATCCATGGGGCATCTTTAGCAACCTGGAAGAAAGACTTGCAAAATAGTGTTAAATTTTAAAAAAGCAAGATGTCAGTCAGTCAGACAAATACCGTATGATTTCACTCATTTGTGGAATTAAAGAAAACAAACGATCAAAAGAAAAAAGAGACAACAACAACAACAACAAAAAACAGACTCTTAACTCTAGAGAACAAACTGATGGTTGCTGGAAGGGTGCAGGGTGGGGGGATGGGGGAAAGAAGTGATGGGGATGAAGGAGGGCACTTATCATGAGCACAGGGTGATGTATAGAACTGTTGAGTCACTATATTGTACACCTGAAACTAATATAACTCTGTATGTTAGCTATACTGGAATTTAAAAAATAAATTTAGAAAATGTTTAAAACGCAAGATATCGCAGGTATGTCATTATGGGTTTCCCCCTCAGCTTCACGGAGGTACAACTGACAAATAAAATTGTGTGTATTTAAGGTGTACAACATGTTGATGTGATACGTGTATACATTGTGAAATGATGAGCACAATCAAGTCAATTATGTATGTCGCTGTGCTCACACAGAAGTTTAAAATGCACTACAAAGGGAGAAAGTGCGGGCAGAATTCAATTTAAAATATTATCCATCGTTGAATTCCAATAGTAAGGCGAGAGGTGAATATGTCTGTTTCTCCTTTTCCAAGTTTTCTCTAATGTCACATCACTTTTGCAATAGCTGTAGGGGATTCCTGGGGGGTTTCTGCCAATTTGTCAGCCATGCCCCCTCCTTCTGGTAAAGGCATCTCGGTTTTCCCTTCAAATCCACCTGTGCCCATTCTCACTCCATGTAGTTTGGTGGGGCTAAGCCCATTCCCTCTAGTCCCATGGGTGGGCACCTGCCCCATGAGCTCCATTCCCCCAGCCCCAGGGATTGCTTTATGGGTAAATTCACTTCTGGGATTTCTGGGAGCCATTAGGGAAGAAAAGAAGGTTGAGGGGAAATGCATCCAGGGTTACCAAAAAGCCATTTTATCACCTTGAGAGGAGAACCTGCCCAAAACTGAAGCTGGAATAAAGGAAAACAGAGAAGAGAAATGAAGGGACTGAGGGAAAGAGAGAGACTATGAATACTGTTGAGCACTTGTATCCAGCCATTCCTCAAGTCCATGTTCCCCTATAAACTCCCTTTACTTCTTAAGTCAACTTGAGTTGCAAACCTGTCACTTGCAACTCTAAGAGTCTGGACTAGCTCAGAGGGAAAAATATTTAAAACAAAGCAGCATGTTCTGCACCCTCCCTGTAGGTCCTAGTTTGGGGTTCTGAGAAGAAAGGTACCCTCTTCTCCTTTTATTTTATTTGTTTGTTTGTTTGTTTGTTTATAGAGAGGGAGAGAGAGAAAGCAGGAGGCGGGGGCAAAGGGAGAGGGAGAGAATCTTAAGCACGTTCCATGTCCTGCATGGAGTCTGATGCGGGGCTCAATCCCACAACCCTGAGATAATGACCTGAGCCAAAATCAAGAGTCCGACATGTAACTGACTGAGCCCTCCACCCAGGCGCCCCCTCTACTTCTTTTAGACATTCGAGAGTAACTTTCAGCTGGCTGCCTTCCCCTGCCACATGCATTCACATGCACACACACACACACACGCACACACACAGAGTCCTCTCCAAGTTAAAGTCCATGGCTCCCGCAACCGTGGACCGAGCCCCTTCCTCATTCCCTCCACCCTCGGCATCATTGTTTTCAGGAAGTATGTACTCACGCCTCCCGGACATAACGCCCTCGGTATACAGTGAACCTACAGAGGCCGGGGCATGAACAGATCACCCAGGAAAAGCAGGCTGCAGCCCTTTGCATTCAATATGGCCACATATAAAGAAGTGCAAGGGATCAGATGAAGAGAACTTAGGAAGAAGGTCAGTGGCAGGAGCATTGAAGTCAAGGTCAGCAGCACCACCCAATCAGAGCAGCCAGTCGGTTAGACGGTTAGACGCAACTTTGAATTCTAACCCCCTCTTTAGGACGGGGGTCACTAACTGGCATCCTGCTCATTGCACCCAACCCACACATGGATCTCATTTGGCCCACACGGTGGTTTTAAATTATTTGAACTGGAGCATGTCCCATAAGAATACAAATTTTCTCAGTCTCTTGACAAAGAGCTGGCACCCCTGGACCCACATCCCACCAGGGAACGGTTGGCGCAAGATGTCGCTGTTCCTTTAAATGTGGCACACGCTCCTGTTTCTACCCTGACCACCCGGTTAGTTCCCAAAACCCCCCACTGCTGCCATTTGTCCTCATGCTTGCACTGTAGAGTTTTTTTGTTTGGTTGGTTGGTTTGGGTTGGTTTTTTTAATGGAAATAAAGATTCCTCCCTACCCCTGCCTATCAGAAGGGAAAATAGAGATCCGTGTGGTTGCATGATTTTTCTCACATTTGTCCTGTTTCGCTCACTCACATTACCTCTCTGATCTCTAAAGCTATTGGGACAAATTTTATAAATTCCAAATATTTTCTGAGTTGATATGCCTTTAGTAATCACAGGTGCACCTCAGTCAGATAAAATATTGAAATAATTCTGTACCGCTTTGTCCATTATCACTGCCCTGTGCCCTTGAGTCCTCCCACAGATGCCCTACCACTGACTGTGTCTGCACTTCCTGGCCCCCCAACGATGCAGGCCAGGGGGTCACTCAAACATACACACACACACACACACACCTACACGCGCGCACGCGCGAGCACACACGCAACCAGTTGTCAATACTTTGCATTTCACCCCCTGAAAACACTCAGTAGCTATCTTACATTGGGATCCTCCCGAAGCAGACCCTAAGACAAAGGACCCTAAGACAAAGATTCTGCTGCAGGTCATGTATTTTGGATATAATCTTAGAAAGCAAGCATAAGAGAGCGAGGAAGGCAATTCACGGCATGTTAATAAGCAGGTGACCACCGGCCACGCACGCTCCTGGGGACTCCCAGGGGACTGCATGGAGCATACCTCACAGCTGTTCCACCTGAGAGCCGAGGAAGCTGAGAAGTTACCCCCACTTGTCATCGGGAGAGGGCTGCTCCCGGGGTGGTGACTCTTCGGCACTTCTGGTCTGCCCTGTGCTCAGCTGAGAAAGTCTGCAGGCAGAGAGGCACATGAGCAGGAAGCTGGTGGCGTGCACTGCGCAATCCACTGCAGGGGTGGGCAGTGCTGACAGAGTCTGCTGCCACAGTGAAAAATCAGTGCTTGGCATGGCAGAATTCTTTACCAGGTGGTAGGGTATCCCCAATCACAGAGGTCTACCAAAAGGCTATGTTTTCTCTGGATGGTTTGTTTGGGGATTCTATGACTCTCTGGCTCCTGGCTTGCCTACTCACAAAGCAATTTCAGCATTTTCCTGGCCAAAAAAAAAAAAAAAAGAATGGGAGAAACTTCAACATTCTAAGCAAATTTGGCTCAACAAAGATACCATCGACTCATTGCCTGCTTCCTGTTAATCTCACCATTTTCAAATTCTCCTTCACAATTACTGCAATCAAGTTATTATCAATCACACTATCAATTGCTTGCCCCGCTCTAGGATGTAGGTTAAATATTCTTGTGTCGGTGGGATGCTGCATCCTAGATTTTCATTGAAATCTAATGACTTTCATCTTCAAAGAAACCGTTTGGAGCTAGCACTCCGTCCCCACCCCTGCTGGTTTAATTACATCACTTCATACATTTTGCATTTTGAAGATAAACATCCTGTTCAGTATTTATCCCAGTGAGATGATTTTCAAGGAGTCATGTTACTAGAGTGCCCACTCCCGTGAGAGGGTGGCTCATCACGCTGAGCTCAGGAACTTGTACCTGGCTTCCGGGGGAATGCAGCCAGGATGCCTCAGCATCTGCTTGCCTGTGCGTGGACTGGGCATGTGCTCCCACCAGCTATGGAGAGAGGTCCTGGTGACCAGCACTGGACATGACATCAAGCTATAAGAAGGCCCTTCTGAAAAGTGGACTATTTGGCGTTTTCCAAAGCATTTTCATATGTTTAAGGCTTGCCCAATTTCCCCACCATTTATTGACATTCATTTCACAAGTATCTGTACAATATCCGTCATGTGCCAGTCACTGGGGCATCGCAGCCAACTTTCTACAGAGATCCTTGACAGCACCCTGCCTGCATGAGTTTCCCAGTCCAGAGGGAGAGGCAGACCACGAACACTCAAATACAAACATAAAACAATCACAGATTCAGATCAGAGCCACGAAAGGGCAAAAAGGGAAGCTTGGGGTGGAGCACCACAGACAGGAACGTGTTGAAGGCGAGATGGAAAGAGAAGGCATGCCAGTTAGGTCTCCCGAGAAGCAAGCGTCTAGACAGGAGCAGGTGTGTGGGAGATTTACCGGGCAAATTTCCTGTGAGGGAGGAAGGAGGAAGGAGCAGGAGGCGGAGGGGAGCACCTTCAGACTGTGCTGTGGGTCTGACTCTGGAAAAGCAGAGCGAGAAGGAGGCAATGCATCTGAGGAGTCTCAGCCTACTGCAGAGTTCTGACAGAGTCTCGCTCAGGTTGATGGGCAGGACCCGAGCAAAGCAGCAGGAACATCAGGCGGGAATGGTTCAGCTCTTCGACAACCCCCTCCCCGCTACTCATCCTCTCCTTCCTCCTCTCTCCTTTCAAAATTCCCTCCATCCTCAGCTGGTCTTAAACCCTTACTTAGTGGTGTGATCCTACCTGCCACCACTGAGGAGTCTAAGTCCTTGGGAATCCTTCACATCTCATGCAGGGCTTACTGTATGTGTCCACTCACAGTTACTGTGGGGCAGGGAGTATTAAACAGGCTCTGAAGTGGGTCACCTGGGTCCACACACATTCTTCTTTGTCTCCACTATGCAACAGCTGCCCTAAACCTTCCTGGTGATAGGGTCAATTAGCCCTGCTGGTTCCTGGACACAAGGTGTCCAAAGCATCCTTTTGGTAGCTGCAGCTTATAAGTCAATGGAACTCTCGCTGTGCCCTCATGAGAGTATAATCCTTTGGGAAATAGAAAATTTGATCTCAGCAAAGCCCAGAGTTGGGAGGATGGGAAGCATAAAGTCCCCTAATGGGTCATTGGGAGTAATGGTAAGTGGAGTCTACTCCTGCTTCCATCCCTTGGTTCCCGGGTCATGTGTTTTTCCTACCAGGGACCCAGTGCCATATAGAGATCTCTGTCATAGTACATATACTGCATTCTGAAGGATGGCACCTGATCCTTGCCTCCAAGCTGGCACTCAGATGTGCATTTAGATGGCCATTCTAACAATCTATAAGGCAGCTATTTCTGGATTATATGGTATATGATACAACCAGTAGATCCTATGGTCATGAGCATAATCTCACCCCTCCTTTACTATGAAGTGGGTCCTCTGGACAGATGCTGCGTTATGTGGGATTCCATATCTGTTCCATGTCTGTGGATCAGTCCTTCCTTAAGCCCCTGGATAGTTGTGCTGCCTGAGGCTCTGCAGGCAGAAAAGGCAAACTCATTTCTGGAATAGGTATTCTTATAATGTGAACCTCATCCTTCCAGGCTAGAAGGGGCCCAATGTAGTCAACTTGCTACCAAGTGGCCCATTGGGCTCTTTGAGGAATATGGCCATATCAAGGGACTCAGCATTCCTCTATGGTGCTGGCAAGTCAGACATTCAGTGACAGCTGACAGTAGTCACTAAGTTGGCCTCCCTAAGTGAGAGTCCGTGATGTTGGCCCTTGCTAACCTTCATCTCTACCATTTTGGCCTCTCTGTGCATTTATTTGTCCAGAGTGCCAGTTCTGGGGTGGCCAATGATGAAGGGTGGTTAAAGTCAACTGGCTAAACCACTTTGTCTCCTTGGTTGTTCAGTGCGTCTTCTGTGGTGGATAGCTTCTGCTGGGAGTTAATGTGCAAAAATCTTCAGAGTTCACGCCCACTCACATATGCCCATCCACATGCCTCCACCCCAGATATCCTTGTTTCAAGGTCCTACAGGCCTTTTCCTTCCAGAACCCTGACCAACCATCCAGGCCATTGGCCTCTGCCCAGGAATCTTTATATATTCTCAAAGCAGGCCACTTCTCCCTTTGATGGATAATTTTGCTGGGTATAGAATTCTAAGTTGATTTTTTTTTCCTTTTGATCATTTAAATATGTTGTTGCTCCACTGTGTTCCCATTTGTAATGTTTTCAACAAGAAATGTGCTATCATCCTTATCTTCATCTGTGTATAACATGCCCCCCCCCCACTGGTTGCTTTTGAGATTTTCTTTTTATAACTGACTTTGAGTAGTTTGATTCTGATGTGCCTTTGTGTGCGTTTCTTCATATCTCCCGTGCTTCCATCTTATTGAGTTTCTCAGATTTATAGATTTATGCTTTTTAAACCATAATTTGGAAAATACTTTAGCCATTATTTCTTCAAAAAAATTTTTGTCATCTCTCTCCTCTGAGGACACTGCATATATTAGGCCACATGAAGTTGTGCCACAGCTTACTGATATTCTGTTCCTTTTGTTGTTCTTGTCTTTCTCCTTTGAGCTTCAGTTTAGATAGTTTCTATTGTTATGTCTCTCATCTTTTTTTTTTCTTCCTGCAATGTATAATCTGTCATTACCTTATCTGTTGTATCTTTCATCTCACACATTGTAGTGTGAGATCTAGGAGTTTAATTTGGGTCTTTTTTTATATTTTCCATATTACTATGTAACTTTTTCAATATATGGAATATGGTTATATTAACTATGTTAATGTCCTTGTCTGCTAATTTTAACTTCTGTGTCAGTTCAAATCAATTTCTTTTGATTGATTAATCTCCTCACTTGCAGGATTCTTTCCATGCCTTTTTTGTTGTTGTTGTTGGCATACCCATAGTCTTTGATTAGATAGCAAACATTATGAATTTTATGTTATTGTATGCTGAATATTTTTGTGTTCCTAAAAAAATATTTTTGAGTTTTGTTTGGGATACAGTTAAGTTACTTGGAAACAGTTTGATCCTTTTGTGTGTTGCTTTTACGATTTGATAGGCAGGGTCAGAGCAATGCATGGTCTAGGGCTGATTATTCCACACTACTAAGTCAAGACTTTTCTATGTATTCTACCCAACGTCCCATGAATCTTGAGATTTTCCATTCTGACTAGTGGAAGTAGGCACTATCCCAGCCCTGTTTGAGTATGGAGTGGATTCCCTATAATTCTGCAGATGGTTCCATCCCCTGCCTTGGGGAGTTTCATCACACACCTGTGCTAATCTGTTCTGTGTGGAATACTTGAGGGGTCCATTTCAGATCTCTGGAGTTCTCCCTTTGTGCAGCTCTCTCCTCTCCGGTACTTGATCCTGCAAACCCCAGCTGCCTTTGTCTCCACACATTCTCAACTTTGTCATCTCAGCTTAGGGGTCTACCCAACTTCCCCCTTCCTGTGCGATGGCTGGACACTATCCACAAGGCTCACCTCATTTGATTCCCATTTCTCAGGGTTTGCTCTTCTTTGTTGCCTGAAGTCCAGTGTCTTGAAATCACTGTTTCATATATTTTGTCCATTTTTCATTGTTTCAGGCGCAAGAGCAAATCTAAGACTTGCTACTCCATCTTGGCTGGAAGCAGGTGTTCTCTATAGACCTGTTCCTTTATATTGGCCTTCTTCTACTTGTAAACGTTAAGCAGCAGCTTTATTGGTTGCCTATTTTGCCTCTAAGGACATCATGCTCTGTTATTCATTTTCATACTTTCCTGCAGATCAAGCCACCATGGCTTCCCTTCTGACCTTGCCAATCATTATGATAATTGCAGGCCCTGAGCTTCTGATACTTCAGAAACCCACCACTCCCATGGCTGTTAGTGAGCCTAGTTCTGCAGCCACATCTCCTGCCAGTAGCCTTGGTCTGCAGAGGAGAACCTTCACAGAGTTTCTTACTGATGCTAACGTCCCTCTTTCTCTTTCTTGGTAGTGCATTCCGGATGTCATGGTGAAAGGTGTGTCCTCTGGACCCCCAGTGCAACATAATTCTCTGGTGAGTATTCTTCTGGCCTTATATACATGTTCATGTCCCTAAGCCTTTTCCTTTCTCTGCTTTTTGCCAGAGCAACTCAGTATTTCTACTTCACCTCAGCATGGGCCATTCCTTTCCCCAGGTTTCTAAAAGCCTCCTTAGCAGTGAGTTTGCCCCACCTCCCAGGGCCTTTGCCAGAGCATTAAATCCTATGTCCCAAGAAAATGCCCCCAATTCAATGAATTCTTGCTTATTCAGTCTTATATTCTGGTCCCCTTGATCCAACACTCCAAAAATCCTATCCTGGGGGTACCCTCCAAATTCCTGCCAGTAAATGCTTGCTAATTCATGCAGCTCCTTCAGAATGCAATCTTTTCCCTCTCTTATCAGGCCCAGCTGTCCCCAGCAGGCTTTTATTGGGATGATGTTAATATATTCATACAGAAATTGAAGTATATCATACATAACAGAGGTGCACAAATCCCGAATGTCTGAATGTACGGATGGATTGATTTTCATGAAGTGAATACACACAGCCAAACAACACCTAGATCAAGAAATAGAACATGACCAGCTCTCCAGGATCCCCTTTCTGGAACTTTCCAGTCACTGCCAGCCTCCCAAAGACAAGCACAGGCTTGTAGACACCATGGTTTTCGACATGGTACAAGTAGAATCATGCAGTATGTCTTCCCCGTGTCTGGCTTCTTTGGCTCAACACTAGGTGAGTTTCATCCATGTTGTTAAGTGAAGTTGTAGTTTACTCATTCTCAATGCTGCGTAGTATTCCACAGTATAATTATATCACAAGGCTGTTATCTCTTTTACTGTTGATGGACATTGGTTTCTTTCCAGTTTGGAGCTATTACAAATAGCACTGCCATGAACATTCTTGTACATGTCTTTTCTTGAACATATGAGCACATTTCTGCTAGATGTCAACCCAGGAGTAGAATTCCCAGGTCATAGGGAAAAGGTATGTACATCAACTATCAACTATACTGTTGAAACAAGCTAGTGAATGGGACTTTTCTCCCTGACTAAAGCCCAGGAGCTGAGCTATCATATAATAGGTGATAAGTGCCCCCATATTTTATAGAAGAGCAGCAGGACACACCTTCTCAGACTATTTAAAGGGGGGCTTAATAGGTCCTGTGAGCATCATCACTAAGTCCAGTCTATATGAGGAGAAGAGTAATCATTTGAGAGGATCATGCAGAAGTAAGATAATCATCAGCTTTGACTCATGAGGAGGGATGGGACATGGAAGGTCCTCCAGCCACTGAGCCAGGGAGTTTGCTCAAGATATTGGATGTAGGGGCCAGCCTGACACACTTGGCTGGCGGCTGGCTGAGCCATGGAGTTTGGGTGTCGCACATTAACCCCCTACTAACCCCATCCTGGGAGTATGTACCTGGGATTTTAGGCACACATGTTATAGGCTGGGCCCCCCAGAAGCAGTTTGAGAAATGATCCCAGGAAGCACTGGAGCAGAGTAGGGAAATGAGAAAGGGATGGGAAGGCAACCGATACAGATGCATTAATGAGCAGGTTACAGATGTGGGCACCCAGCCCAAGGCCACTGAGGACCAGGTCACATTCACATCTTTTCCCACCTGAGGGCAAGGAAGCTAGGGGATTTATCTCCTATTTGCCTCTGGTTGAGGTCTGCCCCCAGGGGTGTGGATTCCCCTGGCACCCTAAGCCACACTACCAGCATCAGACAAAGCCCTCAGCCAAAGGTGCTGGTCCATAGCCACAGAGAGGTTACAGCAAAGCTACATATATTCTTGCAATAGCATAAATGTACCCAGAGGCTCAGGCCTGCTGCTAACCCCGAGAAACTCTGGAGGTGGGGGGCAGTGTGGGGCAGCCCTCAATAGCAAGGCGAGGAGAGAGCTGCAGCAGCAACAACTTATACCCCCTCGGTCTGGTGCAGCAGGATGATATGAGTTTCCTGTGTGCCACATCTATGCCCTGGCAGGTAGCCAGGCTCCAGAGGTCTTGATGGCACCATGTCTGCCACTTGTGAGGTGTCCTATGAGGAAAAGAAGCAAAAGGAAGGCCCCATGAGGGCAATCAGAGAGCCAGCAGCCCACACCCAGAAACTTCCTCATGCTGAGATCCCTCCCAAGGAAGCCAAAATGCCCCTCAAACACCCGCACTAGGTGCCATTCACTTGATGGCATCCGTGACTGCTTTACAACAACCCAAGGACTATGACACCTGTCCTCCCACCCCAGGGCCCCACACAGGCCAGGGGGCATGACGCCTACAGCAGCTCACAACGGGCAAAGAGCGCCAGAGGCAGCCATCTGTGATCAAACCATCAGTGGGCTAATAACACATGATCTTCCTCCCCCCAGGTGTCCACGCATAGCCACACCAAAGGGCCTATAAGCCCATTTTTCTCCCCAGTCTTGTTCTAAAATCCAGACATATTACAAGCCCTTTCTAGACTTCCCTGGGAACATCAAGAACCATGTCACTTCTCAAGGTTCACCCAGCCTGGCTCACCAGTGGATATCAGTGGAAAACTTGGAATGGGCTGAGGGCAATGCAAACTCTTGGTGCCTGGTCCAGCTTTGCTGTCTACCCCACCTTCCAACTTGTGAATGACAGGAGAGTCCCGGCTACTGTGGACTGATCCATTCATGGCCCCACACTTTAGAGTCACGTGGCTCTAGGTTCAAGTCCTTGCTCTACCAGCACCTGGATGTACGTCTTCAGGCAAGTCTTGTCCTGTGTCCAATCCTTAGGGACTTTTACGTTAAGATGAGGGCTTTATTAAGCCTAAAATGTGAGTGGGATTTTGAGGCTCGAGGAAGATGTGGTACGGGACAGGGCTCTGTAGACTGTGAAATCCTAAACACATGCTAAGGCTTTCAGCCCCTTCTCTGTAACCCTGTTTCAGGGGCACCAAACCTCCATGCAGATGTTGAAAACCAAGCTTCCTTCATCCTCGTGTGCCCTTCCAAACACGTACCAAGCACCTCCGTTCAGGTCTGCCTCAATCGCAACCCCTATAGGAGCTGGAGTCAGAGCACCATAGATCTCTCACCTGGAGCCCAGGTAAAGGAAGGAGCTGTCTGCCATCCCATCCCAGGAGGACTTCAAGACTTGGCAATGACTCAGTATTTCCAAATAAGTGAGTAGAATGGGAATTTTTGTGCATGCCTCAACCCCACTTTTTCCTTTTGTATGTGGAAGACCTTGGAATGTCTCTCCACTTGCCCAGCTGTTCCAAGGAGTCCCGGGGTTTGTCACAGGCACCCTTAGATTGCCATGGGCTGAAAGAAAGCTCTGGGCTTCCCACAGTTTCTTGAGCAGCCTGAGACACTGTGCAGTTACCTCCTAAATTTTATGTCGATCTTTTAATATACTGGACTTCACGTGAAGCTTCATTTGCTCCCCTATTACGGGCCCAAAGCAAGGATGCTGCCAGGATGGGCAAAGTCTGCTGGTGCAGGACGGGGAATATCAGTAGTCTGGGAGCAGCATGAGGGCATCACCTTGACCCATTTTATGGATAAATACACTAAGGCCAAGAAATTGTAAGTCCCCACTGACAGAATCCGCTGATTCTTGTTTTTACCCTCATTCTGCAAGGTTGATGTATTCCAAAGTGTTCACACATCTGCGCTGCTGCAAGTGTGGTCAGCAGACAGTGCTGGTCCATGAACTGCTCCTTATGGATTGGCATCAAGTATAGAAATTGAGGGTAAATGTTTAGGAAATGTTATTGGAGGTGCCAGCAGTTGTGGAATCGCCACCATATCCAAGTGCACGATCAGTGGACTCACGTCTGTGAACAGATGGACACCATTTGGGGCGTCCAGTAGCACATGGTGGGAGGTGAACGGAAGTCTCGTGAAATAGGCCGGCCATCCGCTCAATGTGACCCGGGAAGAAGAAGGAACACTGATCCTCGGCCCAGAGAGCTTGACAAGCGCTGTTACGTGGATTTGATTGGTACCTGAGGAAATTTAACGAAGAGTATTTTTTAATAATCATACTTATTTTGAGCAGTTTTTAAAAAATAAACAAACCCTTAAACCTACGAGTTCGTGGATGCTTTGAACTATCCTGAAGCTAGCAAAGGCATTTAAGTAAAAAATTTAAAACTAAGGCCATCTAAAGAAGAATGTCAACAAAATAATTGTACATCTGGTACCTGAGCAGAAGTAGCAAAAAATAATAATAAAGGTGATATACAATAAGGGTGAGGAGTCGTACTCAGTGCTAAATGTAGGTACTAAAAATTACAAGCAAGCTTCATAATGAAAGCATGGAAAGTGTAACAGCAAGCAATACCATATTTCAATGTAATGTACAGAGTACATGCCCGTCTATGATGGAGTGGGCCGTTAATAACCTTACAAGGTGAACGTTCCTGCTCCCCATTTTACAAGGAAAGAAATAACTAAGGCTCAGGCAGGAATAGAAGTCACACTGGTCTGGGCACTCTTTGGCAAAAAGGAAACACCTTACCCCCTACTCTGATTCTGGGAAAATCATTCTAGAAGAGGGCAGTGTGGGCCAGAGTCTTGATTCGACCCCTTCTGCTTTCAAGACAAACCCCAAAGTTGGCCGGGCTCATCCCTGCAAGGGCAGTGCTAGACACATTCTCTCAGGTCCTGAATTAAAACATATCTGCCTTGTGAGTCCAAATGACTAGCTGCTTCCCACCTGGGCCTCTCTTCCCCGATCCTTGCCTTCCTCCCCCACCCTGGGCCCCTGACACCCCATTGGAGTGGCGACTATTTTGAGGATGCTAAAAATTGCTTTATTTTTCGCCACTAATTTGCCAACAAGCTCAGCCGTCAGTCCAGTTGGCCCGAAATGAAATTCTATAATTATACAAAAGCCTGGGTCAGTGACCTCCTGATTGCAATATCTTGTCTCTTTTGTCCCTCCCTTTCACCACTTCGCCCATGGGACAAAATTGCTTCAGCTTCTCCGGCAGCCTCCCGAATGAGGTGGTATTGGAAACTAGTGAGGCGTGGCCCTGCGGAGGTGTTCATAGCTTTGCAATAATTTACCCATTTTCATTTTGTTTGATTTCATTAACACCTGGGTCTCACGGGAGAGCCCGGTTGGGAAGGGGGGGAAAACAAGTGATTTCAGTTGAAATCGGGTGGTTACCACTGCCTTGTCTTGCAACACGGAGGGAGTGTGAAATTCCAAGGGTGTAGCTCAGTCCGATCTTGATGAAGAAGGGGGCCTCTCCTTTGAGGCAGCCTGTACTGGGAAGGATTTCCCTTCGTGCTCCGGAGCCTCTCTCTTGGGCTCACTCCATTGGCACCAAGCATGAATGCCACACTGGTTCTTTCTTTATCAACAAGCCAGTCTTACCTGTCCAATGGACCAAGGTCACTGGGGTGGCTCAGTGGTTAAGGGCATGGACACCCAGGACAAAACTCTAACCCTGGCTCTACCTCCTGCTTGTCTGGTAGCCTTGAAAATGGAGCTTCAACTCTATGAGCCTCGGCTCCCTTGGAAGTCGAGTGGGGTTGGCAGCACTAGCCCCACCCCCATGGTTGCTTCAAGGCTCAGCCAGCAGAATGCAGTGGAGCTGTATCCATCAAGGGGCCAGTAACGGTGGGGATGGTGCCGTCTTCCTCATTTTCTTCTTCTTCTTCTTCATCTTCAGCATCATTCTCAGGTCCCGTCCTGCCATCTCTGCCTCTACAGGTTCTCCTCAGACAGAACCCAGTCCCGGAGTGAAAACTGAAGAGTTTTCTGGGGGTGTTCATGCAGTCCCCAGGCTTAGATTCCTCCAGAGAGAGATTGGGACCCAAGCCAAGCCAAGCCAAGCCATGCTACCGACCCACATGGCCCATCCTTTCTCAAAGGTCTAAGAGTTCCAGGTGACTTGGTGATGTCCGAGTGTTGGGGAAAAACACTGCATGACCAATGGCAACCTGATGGTGAGATAGCCCACAGTGGCCAGGATGGGTCTAAACACCCCCTCTCCCTGTTTATTCCCACAGGTCCCTAGGAGGCATCCCAGAGAGAAGCCAGGGCTGGGAGGCAAAAGCTGCCGCCATTTTTTTTTTTTTTTAATATTTTTATTTATTTATTTGACAGAGAGAGACACAGCGAGAGAGGGAACACAAGCAGGGAGAGTGGGAGAGGGAGAAGCAGGCTTCCCGCGGAGCAGGAAGCCCGATGCGGGGCTCGATCCCAGGACCCTGGGATCATGACCTGAGCCGAAGGCAGACGCTTAACCGACTGAGCCACCCAGGCGCCCCTTGCCGCCATTTTGAACTATGACAATAACAGGCAGGTGGGACCTTTACTTCAGGGCAGAAGAGTCTTCCAGATGCTGACCCAAATCATAGGAGTATTGCAGTCCACCTCTGTTATCACAGGAGGTTGGTCAGCCCACAAAGGCAAGTCCTTCCCTTCTCAGTCATGGAGCTGCCATTCTTCGAGAGCTTGCTGAGGACGCTGTCCATGTATTAACTTACTTCGTCTTCAGGAGTGGCTGCTATTATTGTCCCCATTTTATTGAAGATAAATAAATCCCATTTTAGGCAGCAAGAGGTTAAGTCTCTGGTCCAAGGCCTGACAACCAAGAGGCAGCAGAGCTAAGACTCGACCCTGGTCTGTCTGACCCTAGAGCCTGTGTCTCCAGCTATGGGACAGTTCCAGCCATTACAAATTCTTCCTTGTCTTGAACTAAAATCTTTCTCCTGGACTCGATTCTACCCTAAGGGGCCTCTCTGCCAAAGTCATCTTTCCCCCAGTGAGACAGCCCTGCCAGTGTGTACCCCCGCCCCATCTCCCAGCCTCCAGACTGAAAATGTCATTACCTGCAGGGTTCTCTCTCTCCCTCCCTCTCCCTCTGCACCCTCCTGGGCCATGAGGTAAGGGGCCCCCTCCACCCTAGTCATCCTCCTCTGGGCTCTCCCCAGCATGGGAAAGGCCCCCTCAGCAGGGGCACCTGATACCAAGAGGCCAGAGCAAGTTGCTGGTGACAGAAGGAAGAACACTGTCTCCACCCTTCCTGGATACTCTGTCTCTAATCAAGAATTCTTGGCTACACCATTCCCAAACTTTCACATGCTTCAGAATCCTCTAGGTCAAACATGCAGATTGCTGGGATCCATATCCAGATATTCAGCATTAGGAGGACATGGTGAACTCAAGGATCAGAGTATGTGAGAAGAACAGCAAGATATTTCTAAGTGGAAAGGGTAGAGGTGCGGGGGAAGAGGTCCCTCAACTCTACTTTGAGAAACACAGCCTGAGGTCCCAATACCTCCTTGGCCAGACACCCACCTGTGAGGGTCAATTCTTTTCTTTTTTTTTTTTTTTGGAGAAAGAGTGGGAGAGTGAGGGAGGGGCAGAGGGAGAGAGAATCCCAAGCAGGCTCCACATTGAGTGCAGAGCCCAACAGTGGGCTCGATCTCACAACCCTGAGATCATGATCTGAGCCAAAATCAAGAGTCAGACACTTAACCAACTGACCTACCCAGGTGTGCCCTGTGATGGTCAATTCATATACCCACGTGTCCTCTCCTCACTTTGGGGGAACCCTCGGGCTCCAGCCATCCTCTCATCTCCTGCCTTGACTGCTGAGGCCCCCAGCCCGGGACCACCACAGGACCCATTGGAAAGCCCAGGGTCTGAGTGTGTCAGCAAAGCCACAGTCCCTCTGCCAGCCCCCTTCTTTCTGCTTTATCATTCATGCCAAGCTTATTCCTACCACAGGGCCTTGGCACTTGCTCTTCTCCTCCCGAGATCTTTCAGGAGTTGGTTCCTTTCAACAACCACCTCCTCGCTGAGGTCTTCTCTGACCGTCTTACCCGCAGGTGACCCCTCTCAGGTGCTCTCCATCATGCACCTCTGCTCCTTTTCACAGCCAGAATTTTCCTGTATATCATCCATCTGTTTAGAAGGAAGCCTGCGCATGGCTCTTGTTCCTCCCTGCACCTCAGTTTCCGTTCCTCTCTGCGCCTCAGTTTCTGTATCTGTAAATTGGGATCGTTTTCCTTTGTAAGACTGTCGCTGTGATTAAATTAGTTGACAGGTGTAGAACACATCCCTCAGAGCAGTGACAGTCCCATAGCAGCTACCATATATGTAATGGGGTTTATTATTTATATTAATACAATCATCCATTGCTTTGTTCTCAGCATCTAGAACAGCACCTTGTATGCAGTGGGCACCCAATACATATTTTTGAATAAATATACAAATGGATGGATGAGCCAAGATGCAGGGGGTCTGAAAAATCCCCACCCCCTGTCTGCTTCCCAAGACCTAGGCCACCCCCTCCTCGTGGGCTGTAATTACCCAATATCGAGCAACCCGGCCCCTGAGAGCTTCTCATACAGCACATTTTCCAAAGATTAAAAGCCCATTTGTTAATAACTACATAGCAATATCTAAAATTTTGGTTGCATTGTGAGGCCGGGTGCCTTCCCCATTCACCAATAATGACAGCCGCATAAAAAATAAATAACACGTATAATTTAAGCAACTAAGACAAATAGCAGCGTTGGCTTTCCCTGGGAAAATATTTTCACTATCTTTTCGAGGCGTCCCCACGGGTGCCCCTGTCTTGGCCTCCCCTGCTGAGACACTTTCTCAGCGGGTGGCTTGAGAGTAGAGTGTGCACAGCAGTGGTGGGAGGAAGCTTCACCCACAGCCTCCCAGGGCCCCTTCCCGGAGGAGCTTGGGGGTCTTTTCGCTGGAGTAGGGAAGGGAGAAACTACTCTCTCCCCCTCCCTCCACCCCCACCGTCCTCCCTGGCACCCTCTCCCCACAGCGGTTACAAACTCAAATGCCTATAGCAGCAGTTGGGCAGTGTACGTGAGCGACACAGGTGGACATTTGAGGCAATAGGGACCGGCAGGGCTTGTGGCAAATTGAGGAACAAATGTCCCTCCCACAAGGGACAAAGATGACCAATGGTTACTGGGCAGGAATGGAGGCATGGAAGGCCAGTGTTGCCAAGTCTCCGGACATTTCAAAAGAACCCATCAACTGGGATTTAAAAGGTTGGTCTTTTTAATGACCTCAAAGGTCCTATTTTCTGGCCTCCGCTGTCTCTGGTTTCGTCTCTTACTTCTCTACCTTTCACTCATCCTGCTCTGGCCAAACTGGCCTCTTTACTGTTTGGGGGCCTTGCCAGACATGCTCCTGCCCCAGGACATTTGCACTGGCCATCCCCTGTGCCTGAAGCATTCTTCTCCCAGATAAACCCACAGTTTGGAAGGCTAGTGTGGCTGGAGTA
The DNA here is from genome assembly GCF_004348235.1 of Phoca vitulina. NCBI lineage: Eukaryota > Metazoa > Chordata > Mammalia > Carnivora > Phocidae > Phoca > Phoca vitulina. The sequence goes on along the minus strand of NW_022589733.1, from coordinate 4,413,114 downwards.
CAGCAGGTAAGGAGGGATATGGCAGAGAAGAAAGTCAGAGAGGAACCCAGAGCAGCCTCTCTCCCAGCTGGGGAGAGAGGAGGTTAAAACTGTACAGAAATGGTTTTGCTCATCTCAAAGACTGAGGGGCGGGGGACAGTGTTAACAGCACTGAGTGCATAAGGAGCATGCCAGACCCCTTGTAACGTGCAGACAGCCCCTCACACACAGTTATCTACCAAACACCAACATGAAAACCTAGTTATAATATTTGGAGCCTAGAATCTAATGTTAGTTCCTATTTAACACCAAAGGTTTTTATCTTTTGCACAATTCTATTAAACATTGAACTTTCTAGGATGGCTGCCTGTGTCTAAATCAAGGGGAGGTCATGTTCTATTCTGCTGGGCGCTTTAGCAGGAATTGGTCACTTCTGGAGGGACTCCACCATCAAAAGCCATGCCCCAGGGGGAGCTCGAGTCACTGACAGAACATCTAGTTGCATCTGCAACCTCACATTCACAGAGCCCACCTGCCAGGGTGCAAGTTCTGACACCCTCCCTGTGTCTTGCAAGAAGAGTTGGGCTGGAGTATTTACAGCCTCAGATAACTGCTATTTTATTATAAATTAATTTCCTTTTAATTCTCCTCCAGGGTATAGCTATGACTTATATGGATTTATTTAAATTACATGTATAGATAGGTTGTATTATCTATGAATTACATTTCAGCACAGCGTAAGGAGCATTTCAATGTATGCAAGATTTTAAAAAGAAAAAGAAGAAAAGGAAGCCAGGCCTGACATGCCCAAGTCCCCCGGATGGGGAAACTTGCCAGACACAGGAAGGGACTAGAGCTTTTCCTTGGCCCCCCAGGGAGCCAAGGGCAGAAGCAGGGATGCCATGTAGGGAACATCAGCCTTCCAGGAGAAATAACAGGAACAGAGGTGGAGATGATGATGAGACATGGAGCTAAGGGGTTTGCTGATGGATCGGATGTGGGATACAGGAGAAAACCCCAAGGTTTGAGTGTGAGTTGCTGCAGGAAGGAAAAGTGGATAATTTCTGAGATAGGGAAATCTTAGTCTTGGTGTGGGGGTCAATCTGTGCCCAGGGAATAGAAAAAGCCTGGCTAACACTGAGAGCCGACCCCCATCCTGCCACTCCATAATTGCTATCCAACAAACCACCCCAACTTCACCCCTGCCAATTGCTGGTCACATTGTGGAGCAAGCATGAGATTTGGAATCCCAACACTGCCTTCAAGTCCTGGTTCCAACAATGACCCGCTGTGTGACCCGGAGAAAGTCACTTAACTTCTCTGAGACTTGGTTTCTTCACCCTGAAGAATAGGTTGATAATAAGACCTCCCTTGGAGTGTTGTTGTGGAGACAGACTAGATGTGAGCACTGCAGAGCAATGACCTCCTTTACCACTCATGGTTCCATTGTTCTCCATCTTCTCTGCTTCCTTGCACTCCTTAAGCTGCCCTCAAGAATCTAAGGGACACTCAGGCCAAGTCTCTGCTGCATTTTTAATTGGTTATCTGTTCCCTGCTCCTTTCCCAAAAAGGCACAGGTATGCACACACATACACACACACAAAAGAATAAAAAGGGAAGCAAAGAGAATTAAGAAGAGAAAACCAGATAAGTGGAACCCAAGAATTAAGAGAGCTGCCGTGCCTGAGCATTGCACTGGGCATGAACTCCCCAAGAGATGGGTCAGGATAGGGAAGTCTACTATTGCTAACTAACAAACCAGCCCAATGCCGAACAACTTAAAGCACCCCTTGTTATTCCTCGCAGATGGATGGGTCAGCTGGACAGCTCTGCTGCTCTGGACCAGGTAGGCTGCTCGGGGCTGAGCTCACTCATGCATCTGGGGTCAGATGTTGTAGATGGTTCTGAGATGACCTTGACGGGGACACCTCGGCCCTGCTCCATGAGGTCTCTCATCCTCCAGTTGGCTGGCCTGGTCTTGTTCATGTGGAGGTGGCATGATTTCAATTCTTTGAATGTATGGAGACCTGGGTAAGGCCAAGCACACAGTCCAAGACCCAAGAGAAGGGAAGACACAAGTCCTCCTGGAACGCCTCTTCCTCTAGCTTGCCATTGGCACTGGCTACACACCCTTGACCAAAGCAGGTCACAAGGCCAGTGCAGATTTAAGAAGCAGGAAATAGACCCCACCTCTTCCTGGGAGGAGTAAAGGGTTGTCACCATTTTTGCAATTTACCATAATGACTGGTCTCGGAGCTCTAATTAGAGAAGAAAAAATATGGCAGTTTGGGGGACCAGATCGTTCTCCCTGACCAATTCGGAAGAATGGTCCCAAGGGGCAGATACCACATTGACTTCATTTTCTTCCTAGCAGAGATCATCTATAGAGTACTTATTACATGCTGGACCAGCACACATTCGTGTGCTTGGAAAAATTCAGATGGCACAGCATGGCTCTTGATCGTGAAGATCTTAGCTGATATGTGTAGGAATAGTTATTGTATGGCCTTTTTGCTTTGCTTTCGTGATAGGTGAGAATCAATTTTCCTCCTGTGCAAATAATATAAAAGTTTCCTTTTGAAAGAGATTGATCTAAGGCTTTCAAAGGTAGGTGAATTTACAGAAAAAAAAATTATTAAGTAAATAAATAATTTTATTAAAACAGACTGAATAATCTGTATAAAAATGTGTAAATAATAATTAATTAACACTAAATAACTACGGTATAGGTAGGAAGTATGTGGTCGTAGGAAAACTCATGAAGATGCAGGCAAAGGACTGAAATCTGAGGAACACATCTCTTCATCCCAGAGATGGAATTACTGTGATTTCCATTCCGCAGAAGGGGAAACTGAGGCCAGACGGGGCCCACAGGGGCTCAGATCCAAGATGCTGCCAGATGCACGGCTCTGCCTGGAAAGACCCTGGCTGAGAGTTCTCGTGTGGCTTGTGATAGGATGTGCGACACACAGCAGAGGTTTGTGGCAGCATCTGTCACCAAGTGAGTCCCTTGGGGCTTCCCGGGTGTCTGCTCCTCTCCCCCCCCCCCCCCCCCCCCCCCCGGCCATTCCTGGCTTCTAAGTATAACAGGACTGCAGACCAGGGTCCTGGCAAGACAAACTCTCAGAATTTGAATCAAATGGAATCTGAACCAGAAGTTTCCCTGGAGACCCCAATAAGGTGAGGGGCCAGAATCTGCAGGAGGGGTAAGTGAATGCACGGTGCGTATCCACAGAAGGCCCCTGGCACCTGAGGGCAGCGCTGGAGAAATCAGGAGAAAATGGAAGGCTCATAGGAAAGGAGACAGGAGAACCTCACACCCCCTGCCCTGCTGTCACTGAGCCTCCAAGCTAAGGAAAGGATGTCCCATGGGGGCCAGTCGTGGGGGCTGAGGGACCTAGGCCCAGCGAGGGAGTGGTTAAAGGGATGTGGCAAAGCTCTTTCTGGCCCCACACCCCTGGCCCCAGGGCTCTGGGCCTCACAGGCATCCAGCTGCTCATTGAGCACCCCCCCCCCCCCCGGTTTCATATCTCTTGCAAGTTCTCCCTGATGTCTAGCTGTTTTTCGCTCCTTTCTTCAAATAGGTTCTGGCCAAGGAGGAAAAGTAGACCAGCATCTTATGGTGCCCTCATGCCGAAGCACCCTCCAAACAAGAGCCCACCCAGACGTGCCCCATGATGTCCCCAAAGCTAACGGGTAGCCAAGGAGAGCCTGGGGTGGTGGGTGGAGCCAGGAGTCAGTGGGAAGGCGGTTTCTGCCTCAGTGGGCCAGACCCTTATTCTGCTCATTCATTTATTTATTCACGTCCCATTCATTCACTCGGTGGCACAGCCCTGTTGCCACCTTTGAGGAGTTAGGGGAAGCTTTCTGTGTTCACCTCTGAACCCCACCCAGCATGGTGGTGGCTCTGGGGACAGAGAAGAACAGAGCTGAGTGAGGCCGGAGGGTCAACAGCCTGGGCTTGAAGTCGGAACCTGTCTTCACGGGCTGTGTGGCCTGGGCAAACCCCACAACACTTGAGAATAGTCATCAAATCCACCCCACAGAGAGTATTTGAGGATTAAATGAGACCATCCGAGTAAAGTGCTTAGAAAACATCTGGCTTGGGTCCAGTCTGGAAAACAAGGGAGCTAGCTGCTCATCCGGGTGTTGCTACTTCCGCTCCCTTCCCTCACACATCCCCAGGCTGCCCAGGCTCATCTTCACTCATTTCATGCCCCAGAACCCTTGCTCAGGCTTTCTCCATTCACCTGGAGTGGCCCCCCATGCCGCCCCCCAATCCAGCCTGGGCCAGCCCACTGCCCACCTCCTCCAGGAAGCCCTGGGCACAGCTGGAGCCTGCCCCACCATCCCCGCAGCCAGGCTTTGGCATTCACAGTGGCTGTCCCTTACCACTTTGGGGGGGTTCATCTCCTCTGCCCAATGGTGATGTGCTCTTTGGTTAAGGCTAAGTCCTCCCCTTTTTCCGTAGCCTTGCCCAGGTGCGCCTTCTGGCGGTCCGATGGGATTTGCTCCAGGAAACAGCATCTCTAGGACAGTGGTTCTCAAATGGGTGTGATTTTGCCCCGCCCCCCCCCCCCCCCGCAGGAGGCATTTGGCATCATCTGGAGACATTATTGGTTGTCATAACTGGAGTGGGGAGGGGGTGCTACAGTCATATAGTAGGTAGAGGCCAGGGAGGATGCTAAACACCCCACAATGTATAGGACACCGCGCTCCCCATGAAGACTTATCCGGCTCAAAATGTCCCCAGTGCAGAGGGAGAGAATCCATGCTTTCAGGAGACACCTGTTCCTCGGGGAGCCGTTCCAGCTAATTTGGTTCTTAGGACTGCACAAATCACGGCTGGCCGGCGCCCCCCCTTTGCATCCTCCAGCACCCGGAGCTGCGTCCACGCCCAAGTGGAGCCCTCACGCACCCCGCCCCTCGTCCGCGCATCCGTGAGTCCCTGCGGACTTGTATGAAGCTATTGACCTGTGACTAAGGCAGCTGAGCTCGCCTTGTTCCCGCCGGGCAGGGACAATACACCATTAACTGGGGAGGGGGGTGCTGTAGGGGGAGAGGGCGGGAAACAGGGTGGGGCCAGAGCCGTCCTGGGAGGGGAGTGAGGGGTCCCCGGCACTAATTGTTATAATTAAGACCACATGAACTAAGTATCTCCATCTAGAAGCCCAGTACGTGAGCATCACGCTTCACTCGCATCCCTAATGAGATGCCTCCTCCCGCCAACTTCGGTGGTATCGCCGATTATTCTGATGTCACAAATGCAGAAACTGAGGCTAAGAGAAATCTGACGATTTGCCCAAGGTCACCCAGCTGGTAGATGGGGAAGTAGAGGCAGGAACCCAGATTATCTGAAGTAGGTTTTCACTAAGTACCTACTCCGAGCAAAGCACAGGGAAAGTACCAGATGGGGAATTGGTAACCTCAGGGGGTCGCAGCCCCCTGAAGAACCTGCTGGAACCTCCCCCCCCCCCCCCCGCCACGCCCCTCCTGCCAGGGTCTGCCGCTTACTTACCACGAGTCTCCACCCTGGCTACCACTGATTGGACAAGGAGAGGATCTGACTGAAGATGAGCCAATCAAAATCTTTCTCCAAGGAACTGGAAATTAGGGCAGAAAGTGTGCCATCAGATAGTGGTGAGCCGGGTCTTGGGGGAGCTGCGCCCAGGTCTGACCTGGTGTTCAAAGCCAAGGGCAGTCGGAACTGAGGGAAGGTCAAACCCTGCCAACTTCGAGAGGCACTCAGTCTAGGTCGAGGCAGGGAGCCCCTGACCTGCCACGCAGCCCTGGAGGAAGAGATGGTCCTCCGAGCGCCTTACTCCCTGCATCTTGATTCCAAAGGAATCCCCGAATCTCAGAGTTCGAATGTGGTTTTGCTCTCTGCATCTAAGTCTGAAGTCAGCAAGCTTTTCCTGTAAAGGGCCTGATAGTAAATGTTTGGGGTTTTGAGGGTTACACAATCTGCGCCCCGATCGCTGGGCTCTGCCCCTGCAGCAGGGAAGCAGCTGTAGACAGTAGGAGATGAAGGAGCCTGACCGGGTCCCCTAACCCTTAAAATACCAGAATGCACAGAAGGCATAATTTGGCCCGCGGGCTATAGTTTGCTGACCCCTGATTCAAATAAAGCCTGGGGCCCAGTGTACAGCATTTGCCCAAAGCACCAGTTCTTGTGTCTCAGGAGATGGCAGGGCCATTTATGCCGTTGTCTGGCCAGAAAGCTGGGGTGTCGCTGAGCGGGCAATGCCCCACCCCTCTCCCTTGGGTACTGGCCTCTGGACCTGGAAGCTGCTTACTACAGACTCCCGCAGCTCTGGGGCCCCAGCTCCCTCACCCCTCAGGGCTGAGATGTGTGCTCCACCCCATCTCCCTCAAGTCCCCAGCAGGAATAAGTTCTAGATGCCCACAACGGTCACTTCTTTGTGTTACACCTGTAGTGAGTGCCTCCCTGACTCACTTTTCTCCCCCGTGGGTGCTTCCTGGGAGCGCCTCTCAGATAAACCCCGGACACCGGAATCCTGCTCTCAGGAGCTCTGGAACCAAACTGAGACACGCAGGACTCAGTGATGCTTCTCTCATTCTCTCTCGTCCCACACCCAAACTGGGAGCAGATTGGCTCTTCTTTCAAAATACGTGGAGAATCCAGCTACCTCTCACCACGGCACTGCCTTCCCGGTGCCCAAAGCCACAGCCGTCTCTGGGGCCCTTACTCTCCTCTCTCCACACACAGCAACCGAACAAAACCAAATCAAGCCAAGTCCCGCCCCTGCTTGAAACCCTCCTGGGGGCATCCCATCACATTTAGAATAAAATACCGAGTCCTTCCCTGGGTCTATAAGGCCTTACAGGACCTGGCTCCTGACAGCCCCTCTGCTCTCTTCTTGAAACACGCCCCCCTTTCACTCACTCACTCCATCATTCTGGCCTCTTGGCTATTTTTTGAACACTGCACACGTGGTCATACCTCAGGGCCTTTGCACTGGCTGTGGCACTCGCTTAGACCCCTGTTCGCGGAAAGATCTACAATGGCTCGTCCTCTCAGTACATTCAAGCCTCGATTCACATTTGACATGATTAGTGAGGTCTTCACTGTCTATTCTCCTTAGAATAGATCCCTTCTTCCATCCCCCCTTCCTGTCCCTCCCCTTGTCCTGCTGTCTTGCTATCTCTCCTGCTACTGACAGGGTATTATATATTTATTTTTCTTATATGACTTTTGTTTGGTCTTTCCCAAACAGAATGTCATCTGCTCTGACCTGTGCCTGGCATCTACTAGTGATTTAATAGGTAGTGACGAGGGAAGGAGAACAGGTGTGAGGCTGCCTGGCTTCCGAGCTTGGCTCTGCCATCTAACAGCTGTCTGACCTGGAACAAATCACTTTCCCTCCCCACGTCTCAGATTCTCATCTGTAGAGTAAAAATAAATAAGAAAACCACAATAAGAATACCTGTCTGATGAGACTGTTGTGGGGATCAGGTGAGATCATCCACGTACAGTACGTGGCAGGTAGGTTGAGGTTTGGGATGACCCTGGCGTTTCAGTTCCTCCATCTGTGAACTGAGGTTGTGGCAAGAATTAAATGAGATGATGAAGATAAACAGAGAGGCTTGGCATATAGCCCTCTATAAAAATTAGTGATTATTTTTTATAAATATGCACACCAACACAGCCACACGCCCATTTCCGCCTTCCCGGACCCAGTTCCCCATAGGACCTGGAATTAGCATGAACCCGAGACCTTGAAGTTGATGGCTGAGGAAGGACGGCTCCAGATTAGCCACTTCCACCCTCATTGTCTCTGAGCTGATGCCAGCACATTCTTTCTGGGAGTTTTCTCTTCCTGCACACTCTGCGGCCCCTGGTCGCCGGGAGACAGGCAGCCTGGCGTCCTTGTAAAGCAGCCCCACACAGGCACGAGAGCCCCAGCCGCCCCCCTCTGGAGCCCAGACCACCAGGCTGAGCAGCCACCGCGCCTCTCTGTGATGTTGCTCCTTATTAGGCATCATTAGGTACACAGTAATTATAATAATTATGTGCACTGCTTAGGCGACCATCCTCGGTAACAACCACTGCTATTCAAAAGTCATAATTGCTGCATCGAGACTTAAAATGAAGGCTAATTTGATGTCAGAGGCTCCCCCCTCCAACTCACGGCCCCCTCTACCCAAAATGCCCCCATGACCACCGGCCATCCTTGATTAATCTGCAGAACCCAAAACAAAAGATTGGGTCCACAGAGAGGGTGGCTGGGCCTCCGGATTAAGAGGAAACATGTGGATGCTGGGAGGACAACTCGCAGGGTGTCGAATCATTTAAAAAGGATTTGAGGTCACAGCATGGCTGAAGAACCGGGGCTGGGCGTCAGGAGATGGGGTCCGAATCCTGGTTGCGTCAAGGGCTTGCTGTGATTTTGAGCAGGTTGCCTCCTTCCCCATCTGTGCGGTTGGAGAGGTTTACTTCCAGAACTGCTGGGGGGAGGGTGCTTTCCTTCCAGTGACAGGTTACTGGGGAGCAGGGGATAAAAGAGACACAAGCAGAGTTGCTTTGATGAAGACCCCCTGCCCTATCCCACCTCTCCAGCGCCTTCTGAGGTACCTCCGTGAACCCTTAGTTTTCCTGGTTGTGCCTCAAGTTCAGCTCCACATGGGATTCACTGGGGAGACTTAAAACAGCCGATACCTGAGTCCTACTCCAGAGGTTCTGGTTTCATTGGCCCAGAATGCAGCCTGGACACCAGGATTATTTTTACATTTCCCTGGGTGATGCTAAAGAGCAGCCACATTTGAGAAGGGCTGTTCTATGCACTTCTATCTGAACATTCAAAGGGTCTAAAATTCTGCCAAGCCCGGTGCAAGGGTTTCTTCTCTCTGAGCCTCAGTTTCCCCATTTTCCAAAATGAAAGCCTCGAAAGCCATGGCCTCCAAGGACCTCCCAGCTCTCTGTTTCCTTTGGACTGGAATCACTCCAGAGCTTGGCACGCTGACAGTGTCTGAAGCATGAGGGAAAGCAAGGCTTCATAGACCCTTTTTTTTCTCTGCCAAATGATGTTTGTATCTGCTCCTATGTGTGCAGGCCTGGCCCCAGTGCTGCAGAATAAAAAGCATAAGAGGAAGATAACTAACTGCTCCTTGCCCTCAAAGTACTTTAGGAACCAACAGGGAACCATTTATCGGAAATAAAAGGGGTTAAGAGCAACACACACACACGTGCACAGAAGTCACCAGCATTCAACTTCCCCAAAGGTAAATGGCAGTTCTTATTACCGTTGTCCTCAAATCCAGCATTTTTCCCAGTGGGTTGGGGAAAACATTAATTCCATGAGAAGATGCTCAGTGAAAATATGGATACACAGGGGAACACCAATTCCTGCATGGTGGAGGGTCACAGTGCAAGTGAGCAGAGTAACAATAATCCTGTAATAAATAATCCGTGCAATCCATAATCCTGTTTTACTCTGTTTAACCTGTAGCTCCCAAACCTCTTTGACCACAGAATTCCACTAAGAGTCTTTGGAACTAGTGGTGGACTAAGCACAGACTGAAACAGACAAATGTACAGACACAGACACCTCGTTAGTGAGGTTTAGCGAATCAGAGACCTAACTCTGAGCAGCTTTCAGCAGAACACTGGTGAAATGGCCATGAATTTGTCTGACTTTGGCTTCAGGAAAGACAACGTCCTCAAGGGGTCCTGCAAGAAATGAAGATAAACCATGGGTGCGTTTCAGGGAACAGGGGGACAGCACACACCAGCAAAGACCTGTCCACATGGATGCAAAATGTGGAGTCAGCAGGAAAAGGAGGTGATCCAGATGGGATTCAAACAGAAGCTCCAACTCTATCCCCTTGAGAAGGGATAGGTAGTTGACAGCCCTTGCTTTGTTTTGATAGGTCAATTATCTGCAGCGCATTCTTTTATTGTCATTATTATAGTCCAGGTTTTAAAAGAAGAATCTTCAGATAAGGAATGGGCTGGACATCAGTAGCCCCTCGTGAAGAGGAATACCTTGAGGCAGCAGCGGCTGCCAAGTACCCCAAAGCACCTAGACTCTTCACTTCTCCACTCTGGGTAGCCCCCACCCATCCCAAGTCATTCCTGGGTTGATGAACTCATAGAGGGCTTCACAGAAGCAGTGTCAGGGAGTAGGGTATTTGCAAATAGTGGTATTTCTCTCTAAAAAGCAATCCCCCAGCTGGATCCTTGGAGGAATGCATCTATGCAACAGGATTCTTCTAGAATGTGATTACCCTCCTGATCTCTGGCAAAGGGACACAGAATGACCCTCTCTCACCATGAAGCACCATCTGCCAAGTGCTGCCACCCTGGGCGTGAGACACATACCAGCTCTATGGAGCTAGGAGGAAAAATAGCAGATAATTCTTATATAAACCCACCACATAGGAGGCACTGTTTTAAGCACTTTACATGTTATTACCTCATTTAATCCTCAATATAACCCTATCGGTTGGAAACTGCTATTATCCCCATTTTGCAGATGATGAAACTGAGGCAGGAGAAATTAGGCAAGTTGCTCTGATCACATAGCTGGAAAGTAGTAAGGAACACATTGTAGAAGTCTTTTCTCAAGTTCTTCCCTTTGACACTTTACCAGCCTGAAATCCTCCAGGTTTTCAAGGAAGGGTAGTAGAGTAGAGGGGATTGCTTAAGAGCTGGGACCCAGAAATTTTTGATGGGATCCCTTGAAGATCTTTGGCCAATTGATGTGCTATGCATGTGCAGAGAAAGATTCTGCAAGGCTAGTTGGAAGCTGCTGCTGAAGGTTGATTGTTGAATAACAGAGGTTATACTATGTAGGGAGTTCTGGTCCAGTCAGAATGAAGAGACCCTTACTGAGTACCTCGGGCATTCAATGGAGAAAAAAAGAAAGTTTATGCATTAAAAGAAAGGACAATAACCCAGAGTGAGGGTCATGTCTGCAGATTAAGGACAACACCTTAATAAACCTACTTTGACAAAAAATACAATCCAGCCTAGTAGAATCAAAGAATTCACCAGTAATTAAACTGCCTGCCAGAACACAAATCAACACCACTTAAAAGAAGACAGCAATATCTAGAATATGATAAAAAAAAAATCCTAAACATGCAAAAACAAACAACAAAACCCAAGAAAAAGTTCCTCAATATCAAGGGGGAAAGCAGATAATAGAAACAGACCTTGAGATGTCCACAAGTTGAAATTAACAACTGGGGACTTTAAAACAGCTTTCATAAATACGTTAAAGAACTTAAAGGCAAACATGAACATGGTGAATTAAAAAATGGATACTTTCAAATACAAACCACAAAAAAGAACCAAATGGAAAGTCTGGAACTGACAAACATCATCACTGAAATAAAATATTCTCTAGATGACCTTAAAATCAGATTGGAGGTAGCAGAAAAAAGCCAGTGAACTTGAAGGCATATCAGTAGAAAACCCAATTCTAAGAACAGAGGGGGAAAAAAAGACAAAAAAATTTACAGAGCCTCAGCAACTGTGGCACAATATTAAGTGATCTAAAATATGTGCTACTAGAGTCTCAGAGGGATAAGAGAGAGAGAAAGGAGGCAGAAAAAGATATTTGAAGACATATTTACATAATCTGATGAAAAGCATCAGCTGAGAGACCAAGCTGTCCATCAGACACCAAGATAAATATGATAAATATAAAGAAAACCACTTGTAGGCATTTCATAATCAATATGCTAAAAAAAAAAAAAAGTAAAAGATACATCTAAAAAGGAGTCAGAGAAAAAGGCACAATATATGCAAGGGAATAATGATATAAAAATGACAGGTTATCTCATCAGAAAATATGGAGATGAGAAAAAAAAAAAAAGAATGATGTCTTTAAGATGCTGAAAGGGGAAAAAATAAGTATTAATCCAGAATTATATATCTAGCAAAAATACCCTTTAAAAGCAAAGGTGAAAAGACATTTCTAGGTACAACAAAAGTTTACAGATTTCATTGTCAGCAGCCCTGCACACCCCACAAAGGAATGCTTTTAGACATTCTTTAGGCTAAGGGCTAATTAAGTAAGACAGCAACTCAGATCTAGAAGAAGAAATGAAGAGGATTGGAAATGGTAAACATACGAATAACTATAAAAGATTACTCTTTTCCTCTCTTTGGCTTTGTAAGAGACAATTAAGCCCCAAATAAGTAGAAGGTAGGAAATAACAGAAATGAGAACAGAAGTTAGTAAAATAGAAAACAGATAATAAAGCAAAACAAAAGGGTGGCACTTTGAAAAGTTTAGTAATAAAATTGATAAACCCTAGCAAGAATGATTAAGAAAAAAAAAAGAGATAAAACAGAAATAATATCAGGAGTGAAAAGGCAACATTACTACAAATCCTACTGACATTAAAAGACTAATAATGGAATAAACAATTATACAAAATAAATTTGACAACTTAGGTGAAATGAAAACATTTCTTTAAAAACAAAACTCATTTGGGCGCCTGGGTGGTTCAGGTCATGATCCCAGAGGTCCCACATAGGACTATCTGCTCAGTGGGGAGTTGTTTCTCTGCCCCTCCCCTGGCTCATGCACATTCTCTTTCTCTACCCCCTTCAAATAAATAAACAAAATCTTTAAAAAATAATAATAAAAATAAAATAAAATAAAAACAAAACAAAACTCATCCAAATGGACACAAAATGAAATAGAAAAAATGTGAATAGCCCTTTACCTATTAAATAAATTAAATTCATTACCAAAACCTTTCCACAAAGAAAACTCTAAGCCTAGATGGTGTCAATGATAAATGCTATTAAACATTTGGGGGAAGGAGGATGCCAATATTACACAAAATCTTCCAGAATATATAGGTAGAGGAAATACTTCCCAACATATTTTATGTGGCCAAGATTATTGTAATACCAAAACCAGACATAAAAGGAGTGACATTACTGAAAATGGTGGAGTAGGGAATTTCAAAATTCCATCCTTCCATTAAAGCAACAATTAAGCTGGCAAAAGTCACCAGAATCAACTTTCTCAGAATTCTGAAATCCAAAACTTAAACAGAGGAATGCTTAATGAAGAAGCAAACTGCTAAATTTTGATAAGAGAAATTATGACAGTTTCACTTACCAACCTACTACCCGCTCCCACCCCCCAAATCACCAACTCAGCAGTGGTCATGGGGACACCAGCCCACATTCTGATGTGGCTTTCTGGTACCAGAAAGGGAAATACAGACTTTGTTTTCAAAGAATTATTGTTATGTGTATTGACCTATCCTGTGACTCCCTGAGGACTCAGTTCAGGGGCTTGCCTTCGTTATGCCCAACTCAAAACTTTCTCAGGGTGGCACCCTCAAAAGCACTTAAAGGCAAATACATTACATGCAGCCTCCTAGGGCAAAGGATAACAAACAGGGGAGGTGGCAGGCAAACCAAATAACCTTGGAACAAAGAGGTTGAAGAAGGATATACATGGGGGAATAAAAGCTTTATACTGGGGCATTTAGAAGGCTTGCACATATGCCCAGGGCTGGATGCATGTTAGAAAAGACCTGATAAGACTCCAAGCTTTAATTCTGGCTGAAATTTAGGCTCCATAGAAGCCTGAAGGGAAGTTACAGCAGAGTTAGAAATGAACAGAGAGGGAGGAAAATACATGACTAAGGAATGAAGAAATGCCCCAACACAGAGCCAATCTGTGAAGACAGGGAGAAGTTTGGTTTGGTTTGGTGTTGTGTGTGTGTGTGTGTGTGTGTGTGTTTATTCCAGGCATTTAAGGAAATTTCTGTCAAATCACTACCTGACTACTAATCTAACAGAACAAAGATTTCAGTGACCACAGGGGACAAGGAATATAATCTTTATAGAAATAGTTTAGAAAAGGCATTAAACAAACAACTACAACCACAAGCAGCAACAATAAACTCAAGAGAACAGGAGGATCTGATTTCCAGAGGTATGCATTTTAATGTTCAAAATGTCCAGTTTCAACAACAACAGAACATATGTGCAAAGAAACAAAAATGTCTGGCTGGTTGAAAGAAGAAAAAAGAAAGAAAGAAATTAGTAGAATTTCTCCTTGAGGAAGAACAGACATGGGCTTAATAGATAAAGATTTTATTTTTTTTTAAAAGATTTTATTTATTTATTTGACAGAGAGAGACACAGTGAGAGAGGAAACACAACCAGGGGGAGTGGGAGAGGGAGAAGCAGGCTTCCCGCTGAGCAGGGAGCCCGATGCGGGGCTCGATCCCAGGACACTGGGATCATGACCTGAGCCGAAGGCAGACGCTTAACGACTGAGCCACCCAGGCACCCCAATAGATAAAGATTTTAAATCAACTGTCTTAAATATGCTCAAAGAGCTAAAAAAAAAAAAAAAAAAAAAAACCAAGAGAATAATGTTTTAACATATCAATAAAGAGATTAAAATTATTGAAAAAAGGAACCAAACAGAAATTCTGAGGTTGAAAAGTACAACTGAAAGGAAAAATTCACTAGAGGGGTTCAACAACAGCTTTGAGCAGGCAAAAGAAAAACACAGTGAACTTGAAGATAGGTCTATTGAGATTATCCAGTCTGGGGGGCAGAAAGGAAAAAGAATGAAGAAAAATGACAGGGACTAAGAGTACTATAGGTCACCACGAAGCATACCAACATACACAAAATGCGGGTTTCAGAAGAAGAAAGAAAGAAAGGAATAGGAAGAACATTTGAAGAAATAATGGTCTAAAACTTCCCTAATTTGATGACACTGCATGAATCTACACATCCAAGAATCTTAATAAACCCCAAGTAGGATAAACTCCAAAAGATCCTCAGTTTGTTTTGTTCAGAGTCCATCGTCTCTCATGGTTCGTCTCCCCCTCCAATTTCCCCATTAACATAACATAATTAAATTAAATTAAATTAAATTAAATTAAATTAAATTAAAAAACTCCAAAAGATCCACCAACACATATTATAATCAAATTGTCAAAAGACTAAAAGACTTGAAAGCAGTAAGAAAGAAGTGACTTATTACATACAAAAGGTCTTTGACAAAATTAGCAGCAGGTTTCTTTCAGAAACCATGGAGGTCAGAAAGCAGTAGGATAACGTATTTAAAGGCTGAAAGAAAAAAAACTTGTCAACCAAGAATTCTATATCTGGCAAAGATAACTTTCAAAAATGAAATAGCAACCAAGATATTCTCAGATAAACAAAAGTTGATGGAGTTTGTCATTTATAAACCCGTCTTACAAGAAATCCTAAAGGGATTTCTTCAGGTTGAAATGAAAGGACACTAGACAGTAACTTGAAGCCATTTGAAAAAAATAAAGAACATCAGTAAAGGTAACCACATAGGAAAATATAAAAGCCAATATTATTGTATATCTGGCTTATGCTTCTTCTTTTTCTTTTTCTTTCCTAAACGACTTAAAAGACAAATGTATAAAACAATAACTATAAACTTATGGTAATAGGCACATGATGCATAAAGATATATTTCTGACAATAACAGCATACAGGAGGGAGGTGATGGAGCTGTATAATGCAGAGGTTTGTATACCATTGAAGCTGGGTCAGTATCTATTCAAGTTAGACTGTTAGACAATTAATTGCAATCCCCATGGTAACCACTAAGAAAATAACTTGCAAAATTTACAGAAAAGGCAATGAGAAGGAAATCAAAAGAATACACTAGGAAAAAAACAGAAAGGAAAGCATTAAGGAAGAATTGAGGAACATACAGAAATCAAACAGCAAGTTGGTGGAAGTCCTTCCTTATCAGTAATCACTGTAAATGTAAATGGATTAAATCTTCCTATTAAAAGGAAGAGATTGACATAATCAATTAAAACATGATCAAACTCTATGCTGTGTACATGACACTGACTTTAGATACAAAGGCTCAAATAGGTGAAAAGTGAAAGGATGAAAATTATGCAAATAATAACCAAACGAGAGCTGAGATGACCAAACTAGTATCAGACAAAATAGACTTTAAGTCAAAATTTTTTACATGAGACAAAGAAGGACATTATATATTAGTAAAAGGCTCCATCCATTAAGAAGACTGAAACTACAAATCAGTAACAAAGGAAAAGTGGAAAATCCACAAACATCTTGCAATGAAATAACACACTCAAATAACTAATAAATCAAAGAATAAATCACAAGAGAGATTAGAAAATATTCTGAGATGCATGAAAATGAAAACACAGCATACAAAAAATTATGAGATGTGGCAAAAGCAGCCTGGAGGGAAATGTATAGATTTCAATGCCCACATTTTGTTTTCCTTTTTTTTTTTTTTTTAAGAGAGTGAGGGGCTGAGAGAGAAAGAATCTTAAGCAAGCTCCACGCCCATTGTGTGAGTGCAATGTGGGGCTTGATCTCACAATGCTGAGGTCATGACCTGAGCTGAATCAAGAGTTGGGTGCTTAACCAACTGAGCCACCCAGGCACCCCCTCAATGCCCACATTTAAAAAGGAGAAAGATCCCAGATCAAAAACTTAACCTGACACATTAAGGAAGTAGGAAAAAAAGAGTAAACTAAACTCAAAGCTAGCTGTAGAAAGAAAATAATAAAAATTAGAGTCAGCTAAATTAAGTAGGAAATTAAAATACAATAGAATCACTAAGAACAAAAGTTGGTTCTTTGAAAAGATCAACAAAATTGACAAACTTTTAGCTAGAATGACAGAAAAAGAAGAGAGAAAAGATATAAATAATTAAGATTTAAAATGAAAGTTGGGACATTACTACTGAAATTATTACTTACAGAAATAAAAAGAATCAAAAGAGGATACTATGAACAATTGCATACCAACAAATCTAGATGAAATGGGAAAATCCTTAGAAACATACAAAATATCAAAACTGACTCAAGAGGAAATAGAAATCTCAGTAGACTTATAACAAGTAAAGATAATGAATCAGTAATTAAAACCTCTGGACAAAGAAAAGTCTAGTACCAGATAGATTCACTGTTTGTAAACTATACAAAACAAAGAAGAATTAATACCAATCTTCTTAAATTCTTCCAAAAATGTGAAGAAGGACTACTTCCTTATGCATTTTATGAAGTCAGTGTTACCCTGATACCAAAGCCAGACAAAAACAATCTAAGAAACTGTAGATGCAAAAATTCTTAATAAAATACTAGTAAATCAAATCCAGCAGCACAAATCAAATCCAGCAAGATTATACACCATGACCATGTGAAATTTAACACAGGAATGCAAGGATGTTTCAACCTTTAAAAATCAATGGATATAATGTACTGCATTAATAGAATGATACAGAAAAGAGTATTTGACACACTCCAACACACTTTCAGGATACAAACTAAAATAAGAAGGGAATTTCCTCAACATGGTAAAGGGCATTTATGAAAAACCCACAACTAACATCATAATCAAAGGTGAAAGACTGAGAGTTTTTTCCTAAGGACCAAGGGTTCTGCTTTCACCACTACTATTCAATACTGAAATAGTTCTAGCCAGAGCAATTAAGAAAAAGAAATAAAGTGTTCAAAATTGGAAAGAAGAAGTAAAACTATATCTACTTACAAATGAGATGATCTTATATATGGAAAACTCTATAAAGAATCCACAAAAAAAATGTTAGAAACGTTTATGCATCCAAGAACACCATCAAGAGAGTGAAAAAGACAACCTACAAAATAAAAGACAATATTTACAAATTATATATCTGATAAGGATCTGGTTTCCAATATCTATTATTTTATAACTCAACAACCAAAAGATAAACAACCCAATTCCAATGTGGGCAAAAACTCGAATTGACATTTCTCCAGAAAAAGATCTGAAAATTACCAATAATCACATGAAATTAAGCTCAGTGTCATTAGGCTAAGGGAATGCAAATCAAAATCACAATAAAATAGCACTTCACACCCCACTAGCTTGACTACTACTTTTTTTGTAACTGGACAATAACAAGTGATTGGTGATGTAAAGAATTTAGACCCTTCACACAACACTGGTGAGAACGTAATGAGGGCCACTTTGAAAGCCGTGTGGCAGGCAGTTCCTCAGTAAGTCAAACATCAAATAACCATATGACGCCGAAATTCCATTCCTAAGTATATCCTAAGAGAATTGAAAACTGGTTTTCATACAAAAGCTTGTACATGTATGTTCATAGCAGCACTATTCATGATAGCCACAGTGTAGAAATAGTCAAATGTCCATTAACTAATGAATGGATAAACAAAATATAGCATATCCATAAAATACTGGACATCCATACAATATGGATATTATTCAGCCATAACAAAGAATGAAGTACTTAGTCATACTACAATATAGATGAACTTTGAAAATGTTATGATAAGTAGGAAAAGCCAGGCACAAAAGTTCATGTGTTGTTTAATTCATTTATATAAAATACCCAGAATAGGGAAATCCATAGAGATATAAAAGAGATTACTGGTTGTCAGGGGCCAGAGGGCAGGAGGAGATAAGAAGTGGCTGCTTAATGGATGTGAATTTTCTTTTGGGGTAATGAAAATATTTTAGAACTAGATAGTTGTGATGGTCACACAACACTGTGTATGTACTAAATGCCACTGAATTGTGTACTTTAAAATGGTTAAAATGGTGAAATTTATGCTATGTATATTTTAACAGTTAAAAAACATAAGATGCCACCAAAAAACCCACGACACAGATACTACAATAAAAGAAAGTTGTGCAATATTACAATCTCCTTTTTATGCACCAAAATAATTAACAGATACTAGCAAACAGAATTCAGCAATATTTTAAAAGGACAATACATCATGGCAAAAAAGTAAGATTTATCTCTGTAAGCCAGATTGAGTTAATATTTGAAAAGCATACCACATTAACAAAATAAAGGAGAAAAACCATAGATTCACAAGAAGTACTTGACAAAATTTAATACCGCTCAAGAGCTTTGCAGCAAACTAGCAAACTACAAAAATAATGTCCTCTAATAAAGGGAAACTTTGAAAAAACTCTACAACACACATCATACTTAATAGTGAAGTACTGAATACTTCCTCCCTGAGATCAAGAATAAGGCAAGTATGTCTGCTGTCAGTATTCTATTCAACATTTTACTGGAGCTCCTAGTCAGTGCAACAGGGTAAGAAAAAGAATTGGAGGGCATACATACTGGAAAGGAAAAACTGCATTTATTTACAGATTACATAATTGTTTATATAGAAAAATCCTGAGGAATCTACCAAAAACTCCATTAGAACTGATAAGGGAATTTAGTAAGGCTGCAGATGTAAGATCAACATATAAAAAACAATTATATTTTTATATAGTAGTAAATAAAATACTGTTGTAAAATAAAAATTTTAAATCACACATTTTGCAATAGTATAAAAATATGATACAATTAGAAATAAACATAACAAAATATGGACAAAAACTCTGAACTGAAAAATACAAAAGTGTTGAGAGAAATGAAAGACCTAAATAAATGGAGAGATACACCACGTTCTGGGGTGGAAAAATCAATATACCTAAGATGTCTGTTATCCCCAAATTAATATAAAGAGTCAACACAATATCAATCAAAATTATAGGCAGTTTATTTTGGTATAAATGTATGAGTTGATTCTGATTGATTCTCAATAAAGTTATCAAGGCAATTCAATGAAGAAAGGAAATGTTTTCAACAAATAGTGCTGAGACAATTGGATAAACACATAGGATAAATAAACTTCAACCCCTACCTCACACCATACACAAAAACTCCGAGCATAGTCCTAAACGTAAGAGCAAAACTATAAAAATGTAGAAGAAAGCACAGGAGAATATCCTCACTAACTTGGGGTAGGCAAAGTTTTATTAGACAAGACCTAGAAAGTAGTAGCATTAGAAGAAAAGAATAATAACTTAGACTCCATCACATAAAAAATCTGGTCATCAAAAGACATCATTAAGAATATTAATAGGCAATGGTGGACTGGGAAACAATATTTGGAAAGCATACCTGATGAAGGACTGGTAGCCATGATATATAAAGAACTACAACTCAATAATAAAAATACAAACAATCCCGTAAATAAGACACAGGATTTGAATACTTTGCAAAAGATCATGTATGAATAGCCAATAAGCATACAAAGAAGTGCTTAACATCACTGACTTACAGGGAAATACAAACTAAAAGCACAATGAGATAACACTCCACACCCATTATAATGACTAAAATTAAAGACTGACAACACCAAATATTGGCAAAATCTGTGACAACTAGAAGTCTCACACCTTGTTGGTGGGGAATATAAATCAGTACAACCATTCTAGATGAATGTCTGAAGTAAGCATCTACTACCCAATGACCAAGAAATTCCACTCCAAGGGTGTGTTTAACCAAGGTAGGTGAAGATATACATGTCCCCAAAATACATATACAAGAATGTTCATAGAAGTCTTAGTCATAATAACCCCAAATCAGAAACCACCTAAATATCCATTAACAGGTGAATTATAAACGTATTGTGGGCTACACAGCAAGTAAAGCTAAGAAAATGCTGTCACTAAACATGGATGGATCTCAGACAAAATGATACTGGGCAAAGAAAGCCAGATACAAAAGACCACATATATATGTGATTTCATTTATATGAAGTTCAAAAGCAGGCAAAACAAATCTGTGTTGATAGGAATTTGAAAGAATTTGAAAGAAGAAGATAGCAGGAGGGGAAGAATGAAGGGGGGAAATCGGAGGGGGAGACGAACCATGAGAGACTATGGACTCTGAGAAACAAACTGAGGGTTCTAGAGGGGAGGGGGTGGGAGGATGGGTTAGCCTGGTGATGGGTATTAAAGAGGGCATGTACTGAGAGGAGCACTGGGTGTTATGCACAAACAATGAATCATGGAACACTACATCAAAAACTAATGATATAGTGTATGGGGATTAACATAACATAATAATAATTTTAAAAAAGTTAAGTAACTTGCTCAAGGTCAGAGGCAAATGTCTCCAAAGCCTGAACATCACACAGTAAGAGCACTCTGCTGTGAAACAGAGTTCGTAATCTCTTAGAGCCATGGCATTCCATTTCTAGAAAGATCTCAGAAATCACATTAGCCAATGTGTCTCCCATTCCCATTTTATAGCTGGGAAAACTGAGTCTCAGAGAAGGGAGAGTCTCGCCCAAAGTAGATGACTCACTGGTGGCACAGCTGACCATGTCCTGCCCTGGTAGACAGTCAGGGAGGGGTGCAGTGGCCTCCTTCCCTCCCAGCCCACTAGCCCCCAAGCACGGGCCAGGGGGCCTGGCACAGAGGGACACTCGAGTCATATTTCACAGTAAAGCCAGAGTGAGTCTTACTGCACAGACTCAGGTTAGCAAGGAACATCAAATTTTTTTCTCTAAATCAAATCAAACTCCTCCTCCTAGCCACCATCCAAGAGGCCTGGCCCGACAATCAGTCTCAACCATTCTTGATCCACCCAAGAGCCCAGGAGGAGTCCTTGGCGCCCAGAAAATGGGGAGAGGCATCCTGTCGTCTCCTCCTCCTTCTAGTTTCCCTGTAGCTTCATCGTGAGCCACTCCGGATGCAGCATCCTTCAGTGAGCCACCATTCCCAGGCCACTGGGTTTCCCAGGAAAGCTAGAAGCTCCCAGACACGTGGCCAGACACATATGCACGCGTTCACACACATCTAGACGGTCCCGGAAATTCACACACTGGCACGGGCACAGAGAGACACACGCGGCTTCCCCATTCACACCGATGCATGCACCCCGCGCACCAGACATACACCACACGCATCCCAGACACACACCTACGGACACGCACTGATAACCCGGACTCATGCACAAATGTACTGATGTCTACACCACCCGCTCCCACACAGATTTTTGCCCAAGTTCCCACTCTGATAGGGACACTCGCAAGCAATGACACGCACATAGGGCCTCAGACACACGTCCTCAGCCAGACATCAAGACAGAGACCCTCACCCCTGGCCACAAGACTGACACAGGCTCACACACTCCACAAGCGGACAGACCCGCAGAGACAGGCATTCAGTCGCAAGCAGACAGGCACGAAAACGCTCGCACGCCCAGGGGCTCAGCCCCGGCCCGGCCCCGCGCACCAGTGCAGATGTGCTTGTCCACCCAGCCGCGGGAGCCGTTCCCGGGCCCATGCTGCCACACAGTGGAGACGTGGCGTCCTCCCCGGAGCCCCCTCCCGCCTGTCCCCTACCCGGCCGGGCGGTCACGTGCGGGAGAAGACAAAAATATGGCTGGGGCCTGGGAGGTGGGCAGCGAGGAAGGGAAGGGGCAGAAGATAAAATAATAATACTGCCGGGTTTGTTCATTTCGGTGATAATTAGCGGTGCCTTCCCCGCCGCCTCGCCGGCCGCTCCGGCTGATCCCGCGTGATGGATGCCTGGTGGTGCTGAATGCAAATTAGCATAATTTCATTACCGAGGGACCCGTGAAAAGGTTCAATTATAGAGCAATCTCATTAATACCAGGGCTTGTTAAACTAATAGAAAGAGACAGGCCCCGCAGCTCGGAGAGGTACACATGTGCTCGGAATGCAATTACTGCCCGAGCCCCTGGTACCTGGGCCCCACCTGGCTCCCTAGGACCTGCCCGCGATGGCCTGCAGACTCGCACTCCCAAAGGACAGGGGCCCTGACCTCGGTGGTCCAGAGTCTGATAAGCAGATGCCCCTCAAAGAAGCAGAGCGTCTGGGCTGAATCAGCCTTTACTAATCATCAAAGTGCGAGGTTACAGTTGGGGAGACTGAGGCCCACAGAGGGGAAGTGAGTTATTTAAGGTCGGTGGTATGAAAGAGCCAGTGTGGCCGCAAGAAAGACATTCCGGTGGAGGGAGGTGATACTAATCCCCGTGTCAGGTCCTGGCCCCATGACACCTCTCAGGAGCCTCCTACACTGTGACTCAGTTTCTCCATTATTGCAGAGGCCCGTAGGTCCACTCAGCATCTTTTCCTGTCCCCTGACGGAAGAGGGCTCCATCAAGGCACACTGCAAGTTGAAGCCTTGGCCCACTGGAGGAAGCAGAACCTCAGCTCCATCCCCTCCATCCGC
Organism: Phoca vitulina; assembly: GCF_004348235.1. Classification (NCBI taxonomy): domain Eukaryota; kingdom Metazoa; phylum Chordata; class Mammalia; order Carnivora; family Phocidae; genus Phoca; species Phoca vitulina. The sequence continues at coordinate 4,390,088 of NW_022589733.1, read as the reverse complement.
CCTCCACCCAACCCCCACCCTCTCCCAACACACCCTGTCTAAAGACTAGAGAATTTTGAAGGCAGAGCTCCCACTGAGAGAAGAACGTTCCCTTCCTCCCTGAACCCTCAGGAACTGGATCAAGAGGCTGGCACCTTCCATCTTTGGCATAAGATTTCTTAGGCTATCATACTCAGCTTCTTATCTGACTTCAGCAAAAAGGGGTCATGCTTGGTGTTCAGTCTTACCCACCCTCTGACCAAAGAGCCCTTCACAATGACTTCATGCCGCAGCTTCCTTCCCAGCCCTAGAATTGTACACACACTGAGCTGGGTCATATGAATTTGCTGTATTTTTTTTTAAAGGTTTTATTTATTCATTTGAGACACAGAGATACAGAAAGAAAGAGAGAGCATGAGCAGTGGGAGAGGCAGAGGGAGAAGAAGAAGCAGACTCCCCGATGAGTCAGGAGCCCGATGTGGGGCTCGATCCCAAGACCCTGGGATCATGACCTGAGCCGAAGGCAGACGCGTAACCATCTGAGCCACCCAGGCGCCCCGAATTTGCTGTATTTTTTATCACCTCTGTAATATTTGATTTTTCTGCAATTGTAAGGAAAACAACACGAGTCCCAAAATACCCCCAAGCTGGAGAATGACTCACACCGTATATGCAGTGACTCAGAAGGGCCCAGCAGAAGCGACAACCCCCACAAAAGGCCCCATTGTTCATATTTTAAAGGTAAGGGGTGGGTGCTAAGCAATTGCAAACTCAGAGAGCAGGTTTGGGCTCTGGCTGCTGACACTTGTCATTCGCCTGTTTGTCCTGGGTGTGTTTTGGTTCTCTCTTTTTCTAATGACATAGTGAAGCCAGATAATTTTGTAATCAGAGAAAGCCCCCTGGAGACCCTCATTTGTTTCTAAGTGCTGATGGGGAAGATGGGGGGTGGTGTCAGAGACAGTCAGCCACAGGACCCCAAGAAGCTGAATGTCCCCTGTAAGGCGGCAGGACTACTGGCTAGGCTGACACCCCCACTCCTTGCAGGGGACTGTGGCAGAGGCCAAACCGAGGGACAGAACACAAGAGGAAGAATGGAGTGGTGGGAAAAGGAGCCCAAGACCCAGGATCCTATGACATCCGTGACCCACGGGTCCCCATGGGCATGCACTTGGGACATCAAGAGGGGGGTGTCTGTGGGGCCGCAGAGGAGCCTCGCCTGACCAAGAAGGGCTTTGGGAGCCCAGGAGGGGCAGCCAGCATTTTGGGACCAAGAAACAGAGGGGGAGGTAGCGTCCTCAAAGTTGGAAAGAGAACAAGCGGAAGCACCCAACATTAATAAGAGGAGGCCGTGAGTGTGAGGGGAATCCTCATCTATCATAGCGGAAAGTCAATAGATAATGTCTAAAACTGATGAATCAGGAAATCGTGGCAGATGCGCATTATTTAGAAATACGGCAGTGGTCAGGGGACCCCGCGGCTCTGAGGAGCAGGCGAGGAGGCAGCGCTTTGCATGGGAAGCCACGCGGTACCATTTCATTGTTTTAAATACTTTCTGAAGGAGCTGTTGTTGATGCTTCTAACCGTGCCTCTGCTTTACCCTTCCCCATCGCCCTGAATGGTCTGAGTCACCCCTGAGCACACACCTGAGAAGGGTGTTGGCTCTCTGTGTGTGTCTATGCACGTGCACCTGTGCCCTGCATCTCCTAATCCCCACTCTACTGGGGAGACGAGGACCCAGCGTCTCTCCCATCTGGGCCCTGGTTTTCTTATCTGCATATTTGGAAGCCTGGGTGAGGGCCTTTCCCTTCCGACACCTGAGGTTTCGCCGGGGTGAAGTTTAAAGTCAAAAGACCCATAGTCTAGCCCCAGTTCTGCCACTTCCTAGCTGTGTGACCTTGAACAAGTCACTTGCCCTGTCGGCTTCAGTGTTCCTTCTCTCTAAAATAAATAGGCTAAAGGCAGGGACACCACGGGGACCCGGTGGAGGACAATAGGCATCGGCGTGGCCTGTCAGCTAAGCAGGCTGTGGACATCCATGGGGTTGCTGCATCCGAACCTCAGTTCTCAGACTCCCTTGACTGGAATGGTGCATCTTTGCTTCCCCGCTCCATTGCCTCCTTCCACTGCATCTCCCTTTCCTTCCCCACTTCTTCTCCTCCACCCCCCCCCACACACACACACACTTGGTGACCCCTGGAGAGAAGTAGATTAAGAGCCTGAACCATGGCGAGGAGCAAGGTTAGGCAAGGAGATGGCCAGGAGATGATGGGCAGACGGATGGTGGAGGAAGGGGCACCAAGTGTGACTCTAGGTTAGGCAGGACACTTTGGGCTGTCTCGCAGAGCACAAGTCAAACTGGCTCAAGCAAAAAGCATTGATCGGCTCCTCGAACTGGGAGCCTAATGCCACCTTCAGGCACAGCTAGATCCAGAGGTTTCATGTCCTCAAGAACCTGTCTCTCTCTCCAGGTCTCAGTTCTGCTCTCCTCTCTGTCAGTTAAAGTATCAAGCAGATTTGTTCCAAATGATGGGGAGCATGTGCTTTTGCCACCTTCAGCTTCTGATTTAGGAAAACCCTTTCTCCCAGTGCCACTCGCCATCTCCCCCAAAGGAACTCTGATTGGTCCTCCTTGAATCACATGCCCAGTTCTGGACCAATCACTGCTTCCAGGCAGGTGAGGTCTCCTCATTGGTCAGCTGGAGTCACATGAACTGCCTTGGGTCAGCAAGGCAGGATCTTTGATTGGCTGTCCCAGGAGGATCACATGCAAGAGGGAAAAGGCAGTCCCCAAAGAGAGAAAGGAGAGGGTGCCAAGGTTCTTAACCTGGGGGTAAGGTTTGAGGAAAGAGGGCAGGGCCATCCCTGATGCTCCAACAGAACTCTTCCCACCACCCTGTCCTTCGCTGACCAAGGGGCTGCAGCTCTTCCTGCCCTTGACCCAGGGTGCAAGAGAATTCCAGAGGGCTTGTTTATTGAACACTCGCTATTTGCTAGATGCTTTAGCTGCATGGGCTCATTGGATCCTTATTCCAACTCTGACTTAACCCTATTTTGCAAATAAGGAAAATGAATTCCGTACTCCAACTGCCCCAAAGCCCTGAAGTCAGCTTCCTCAAGCGGTCTCTCTCAGTGCCTCCATTTCTTCATCTGTGAAAGGGGCTCAGACTTGGGACAGAAGAAAAAATGGATAAAGGAAGACAGAGGCACACAGAGAGAGAGAGAGAACCACACAGAACCTGGGTGGACACCCAGCCCACCTGCCATCCCCAGAGCACAGCAAGGCAGGTGTCTCCCAACTGATCAAGGGAGGGAGGAAACCCAAGGCTGGATCTCAGCAGCCCAGCTCACTGTGTCTTCCGGGCTGGCCTACTGCCCAGCTGGCCTTCAGCAGGTTCCTGTGGGGAACTCTGGGGGTCTAAAGCACTTTCCTTCCTCCTGGACTGAGGAGAAGAAAGTGGGGAGGGGCGAGTTGCTTGGAGATAAAGACAAGACTTCAGGCCAGCCAGCTCCAACCAGCTGCTGTCCCTTCCCCTGAGACTGTCCTGCAGAACAGAAAAGCCTTTTCTGCCACCCTCCCTGCTCTCACACCTCCCATAGCTCCCTAGTCTCCAGCAGAAATCTGCATGTCTCAGCTGACTTCAGGCCCTCCCCGCCTCTCCCCAACATCCCATCAACCCCCTCTCCTCCAGGCAAAAGAACCCACATCTCCCCTGTCACCATGGGATGCCTGGCCGCCACGCCTCTGCTTAGCCTGTGCCTCAAACGTAGAACATCCTCCCCCCCAGCACTACTGCTGTGGACCTGATCCATCCTTCAAAGCCTGGCTCAAGTGTGGGGCCACCAGGGCTGACCTGGTGCTCTCACCCCAGACCCTCCCAGCAGGTTTTCTTCCCTCTACTTCCCGAGCCCATCTAGCTCTTCAGAGATCTGTTCCCCAAACCTATTACCTGAGCTCTCTTGAGTTCTCTGTCTATGTCTCAGTTTCTCCTGAAGTCCCATTTCAGTTTCCATCTGTAAATGTGAATAATGAGAGTATCTATGTCACAGGGTGTTTGTGATGATTAAAATGACATAATGCAGGTAAAATGCTTAGAACGCAGCCCAGCACTTTGTAAGAACTCAATAAATACTATCACTACTGGAAATTATTATTATTATTATTATTATTATTATTATTATTGTTATTATTATTATTACTGTCGTTGTTACTGCTGCTAAATAGAGGGGTATGGCAGACCGGATTTTCCAAGATATTTTCAGTCCCATGGGCTCTTGAAGAACATTGTCACTTCCCATCAAGGGATGGGGGACAGAGAAGTGATGCCATGTAGCTGCTAGGACTAGGACACAAAAACGATAAGGCTCCTCTCTCTCTCTCTCTCTCCCTCCCTCCCTCTCTCTTTCCCTCTCCCCCCCCACCCCCCTCCACCGTTCTCTCTCTTTCTCCTCACTCACCCTTGGGACGCAGGCACCGTGCTGTAAGGAAGCCCAGGTCGCCTGGGGGACCACATGGGGGGTCCCAGCTGACTGCCCCGGTAAGGTCTCTGCCAACAGCCAACATCAACCAGCAGACATGTGTGAGTGAACCTTCCAATGAGCCCCATCCCCAGCAGAATAATGGCCCCCAAAGAGCTCCACGTGCTAATCCCCGGAGCCTGTGAAAGTGCTCCGTCGCATGGCAGGAAGGACTGCAGGTGGGACCAAGGGCGCGGAGCTTGAGACGGGAGAGCAGCCTGGACCGCGCAGGTGGGCCCGCTGTGATCACATGCCCCTGTACATGCCAGGAACTTTCTCCAGCGGCCAGAGAGATGGCAGAGAGACGCAGCAGGGGAAGAGGCAGGAGAGATTTCAAGCCTGTGGCTGGCTTTGGAAATGGAGGAACAGAGCTACAAGCCAAGGAATGGAGGCTGCTTCTGGAAGTTGAGAAGCCCAGCAAGGAAAGGGGACCTCAGTCTTAGCATCGCAGGGAACTGAATTCTGCCAACGACCTGGTTGAGCAGGAAAAATGGATTCTCCCCTGGGGTCTCCCAAGAAGATCACAGACAGCCCTACGGGTCCCTTGATTTCAGCCTTGTGACACTCTAAGCACAGATCCAGCCTCACCCACTGGACTTCCAACCTGTAAGAACTGTAAGATCATAAATGTGTGTGATTTTAAACCTTGTAGTTTGTGGTCACTTGCGGCCATAGCAGGAGAAAGTATAGCAGCCTTTGAGTCGTCCTTCTGAGGCCCCAGACGTCCGGAGCAGAGACAAAGTGTCCCCATTCCTGATGCACAGAAGCCGTGACACAGTGGTTGTTCTATGGCGCTGCATTGGGGCGGTTTGTGAGTATGTAACTCCAGCAGCTGGAACGGGAGGCTTCTGCAGCCCTTTCCCAGAGGCATCCGCTGTCCCCTCTGACCTCACCAGACTGTGGTTTCTTCATCTGTGACATAAGAATAATGACCATGAAAGAAGCGACTGGTATGTGCCCCATAAAAGGTGCCATGCTGTTTTTAGGGGGAAATGTGATGCTGATTTGCATTGTGAGATATCACTTTTATGAAATTAAAACCTTATATGTTCCATAATGCACTATCACATCACACCCATTAGGATGGCTCTTACCCAAAAAGAAGAGGAGGAGGAGTGGGAGGAGAAGGAGCAGGACGAGGAGCAGGGGGAGCAGGAGGAGCAGAAGGAGGAGCAGGAGGAGGAGCAGGAGGAGGAGGAAGAGTAGGAGGAGGAGAAAGAGCAGGAGGAGGAGGAGGAGCAGGAGGAGGAGGAGCAGGAGCAAGAGGAGGAGGAGGAGCAGGAACAGGAGAAGCAGGAGGAGGAGGAGGATTAGGAGCAGGAGGAGGAGCAGGAACAGGAGAAGCAGGAGGAGGAGGAGGAGTAGGAGCAGGAGGAGGAGCAGGAGCAGGAGGAGCAGGAGGAGCAGGAAGATGAGGAGCAGGAGGAGGAGCAGGAGCAGGAGGAGCAGGAGGAGCAGGAGCAGGAGGAGCAGGAACAGGAGAAGCAGGAGGAGGAGGAGGAKTAGGAGCAGCAGGAGGAGCAGAAGCAGGAGGAGGAGAAAGAGCAGGAGGAGCAGGAGCAGGAGGAGAAGGAGGAGCAGGAGGAACAAGAGCAGGAGCAGGAGGAGGAGGAGCAGGAGCAGGAGGATGAGGAGCAGGAGCAGGAGGAGCAGGAACAGGAGAAGCAGGAGGAGGAGGAGGAGTAGGAGCAGCAGGAGGAGCAGGAGCAGGAGCAGGAGGAGGAGAAGGAGCAGGAGGAGGAGGAGCAGGAGGAGCAGGAGGAGCAGGAGCAGGAGGAGCAGGAGGAGAAGAAGGAGCAGGAGGAGCAAGAGCAGGAGCAGGAGGAGCAGGAGCAGGAGGAACAGGAGCAGGAGGAGCAGGAGGAGGAGGAGCAGGTGGAGGAGCAGGAGCAGGAGGAGCAGCAGGAGGAAGACGAGCAGGAGCAGGAGGAGGAGGAGCAGGAATAGGAGCAGGAGGAGCAGGAGGAGGAGCAGGAAGATGAGGACCAGGAGGAGCAGGAGGAGGAGGAGCAGGAGTTAGCAAGGATGTGGAGAAATTAGAACATTTGTGCACCGCTCACGGGAATATAAAATTGTGCCGCCACTGTGGAAAATGGTAGCTCCTCAAAAAATTAAACGTAGAACTACCACATGATTCATCAGTTCCTCTTCTGGGTATATGCCCAAGAGAATGGACAGCAGGGATCTGAGCAGATAGCTGTAGACGCATGCTCATGGCAGCATGATTCACAATAGCTAAAGCAGAGAAGCAACCCACGTGTCCCTCCACAGATGAATGGATAAATAAAATGTGGTTGGTCCATACAAGGGAATATCCTTTGGCCTTCGAAAGGAAGGAGGGCCTGTCACCTGCTACCCCATGGATGAACCTCGAGGACATGACGCTCAGCGACATGAGCCAGTCACAAGGACAGATACTGCGTGATTCCACTTACGTGAGGTTTTTGGAGGAGTCAAACCTCTATCCTAGAGACAGAAAGTAGAAGAGTGGTTGCCAGGGGTGGGGGGAGGGGGAGTGTGTAATGGGGACAGAGCTTCAGTCTGGGAAGACGAAAGTGTTCTGGAAAAGTGGTGGGGATGGTTGCACAACAGTGCAAATGTACTTCATGCCACTGAACAGTACACTCAAAAATAACTGTTAAGATGGTGAATTTTATGTTAGATATATTGTACCAAACAAATGTTTTTAACCCTATATGTGTATGCTTGTACCTATATTACAGAAAGTTTAAAAGGATGCCTTCTACATTGTCAAGAATGGGAATAAAGGGTAGAACGGGAGGGGGGATTTCACCTTTTACTTTATATACCTACGTGTTCTTTAACCATCTTACAAAGAATAGCAGTAAATTTGCAATAATAATACAAATGTGTAGTTTTGTTTAAAGCTTTACTTATTTATTTTGGTGAGAGAGAGTGCATGAGCGGAGGGGAGGGAGGGGGAGAGGCAGAGAGAGAGAGAAGCAGACTCCCCACTGAGCGCAGAGCCCACCGTGGGACTCGATCTCATGGCCCTGAGATCATGACCTGAGCTGAAATCAAGAATCGAACGCTTAACCAACTGAGTCACCCAGGTGCCCCCAAATATGTGTTTTTTAAATGGGGAAGCAGCACCTACCTCAGAGGATGTGAGGATTAACAGCCTCGCTAAAGGAAAAGCATGTATCCTGGGCCTGGAACACTCGAGGGACAGAAAATCCCTTCCCTCCCTTGTCCCTGTCCTGAGATTCTCTAAGCTCTACAGAACAGCCTACCAGAGGGTTGGTATTGGAGACAAAAGGCATAGGCCCTCTGCAGCCCCATGTCCATCCCAATGTCCACAGCAACCGAAGACTAAGGAAGGGTCCACTCGAGGAGGCCCACTCAAGCCTGGTGATCCCACACAATCGTACCCTGGGAACCCCTCACCGTCTCTGGAATCTCGTGGGAGTGTTCAGTCTTGAGCATTGGGAGGAAACTATGATCATTTCTAGATGGCCACACTTTGGGCAACAACTGTGCCTTCTGGGTCATTCTCAAAGACCCAGAAAAGCTCTGGAAAGCTTTGAAAGCTTTCTTCTGCCCTTTTGTCTCAATACCCATGTCCTCAAGGAAACAGAACTCCTTTTACCCTTCCCCTTGAATTTGTCTTAGCACCTTTCACCTTCTGGAAGTTCTTCACACGTCTAGTCCAAATCTCTCATGCTGCTGCCAGAGAAAAAGTCTTTGCCTCTATAACTCAGTGGCCTCTGCCCAGCAGAGAAAAAACTTCACACATGCTCTCCCCTTAAAACGAGAGACTATTCCCCTGCATACTATGTAAGGAGCATGGCAAATACTTTCAATCTAGCTGTCTATTGGTCAGGGTCTCCAGAGGAACAGGACCAAAAGGATTGGTGTACATACATAGAAAACTATTTATTATAAGGAATCGGCTCGTGTCATTACGGGGACTGCGAGCTCAGATCTGCAGTGTGGACCAGCAGGCGGAGCCCAGGCACAGACAAAGTCCTTAGGCACTCTGCTGGAGAATCACACCTTACTTGGGGAAGGGTCTGCCTTTTTGTTCTGTTCAGGACTTTAGCTGATTGAATGTGACCCACCCACATTAGAGACAGCAATCTGCTTTATTCTACCAATTAAAATGTTCATGTCATCTAAAAAAAAAATACCCAGAATAACTTATGGCCAAATATCTGGGCACCCCATGATCCCATCAAGTTGACACCTAACATTAACCAGCACAAGCAGGTACAATGTGGGTTGCTAGCTACCCAGCCAACAGTTACCACTGGACCATTGAGCTGTATGGACATATGTTCAGGCCTCAAATGGAATGCCCCCCAACCACCACCCCTGCCTCTGTGTCCCATGTCATGGGGTAAGTGCCTCTCTGGGCTTAGCTGTACCCATCCTAGGCACAGCTTGCCTCCCTGGTAAGGACAGGTTTCTTGATGAATCCACACTGGCCATCCTCTGAGCACCTGTGCCCACAGCAGGCCTGTTTTCTCCCAGAGGCTGTTTCTGAGCCTGTGCAAACCCAACTTCCCTCTGCAGCAACATGCCCAGTGGTCATGAGCATGGACTCCAGAGCAGGGGGGGCAAGGGTCCGGAAGCTAGTACCTGCTGTGTATTTTGGGAAAGATACTTAACCTCTCTGCACCTCAGTTTCTTTATCTATAAATTGGAAATAAAAATGGCACCCACCTCCCAGAGTGTTTTGAGGGTCAGCCAAATAATGCATGAATGATTCTACGGAACCTGATAAATATAGTAAGGCCAGAATAAATATTAACCAACACCATTATTAGTGTTATTATTTTTGAATTGACCCAAACACATTCTGACAGCTCTACGTAACAAACCCAACAGTACACTACTCACTTGGGCTTTTTAACCACTGCAAACATAAATGTAGGTGATTTTCTTAAATTGAAAAACCCCAAAGCCAAAAAAGAAAAATAAATTTTTATCGTCAAAAATTTTTTGATGGTATAAAAATTAAAACTTATTTTTGGCTCAGATAACACACTCAATTTAGACAAGTAATCGATTTAGGGAAATATTTGCAATCCAGAGAGCAGAGGGTTAGTATTTACAATATACTAATGAGCTGTTAAAAATAGAAGAAATGATTTTTTAATTTTAAATTGGGATAAGGACATGAATAAGGAAACACAGAAGAGCAAATCCAAAAGGTTATTAAACATATGAAAAAAATGTTCAAACTCAGGGCTATGCAAATGGAAATAACAATAAGATACTTTTTAATTGTCAAACTTGCAAAAATTTTAAGGGAGTTGATATCTGCTGCCAGGGGAGGTGTGGGGAAGTGGTTACTCTTGTTCAAATCTAAAAGAAATGGGAATTATTTCAGGCTTTTTGGGGTGCATTCCAGAAATAGTCATTGTGATAAAAATATATATTTACTCTTTGACCTGACACTCTCTCTCCTGGAAATGTATCTTACAAAAATAAAAACACTGTTACCTAAGAATACATATGTGCTTGTCACGCAATTGGTCACTGTGACAGGACACTAGATCCCCATCACAAGGCAAATGGATAGATAATATCCATGTTATGTAGCCATTAAAAAGAATGAATTAGAGTCATGCCAGGATAAGAGGGATTTCCTTAAGATGATGATACGTAAGAAAAGCAAAAGGCAGGAAAGTATGTATAAAATGATCCCATTTCCGTAAAATAAATAATGGCCTAAAAACTCCAAATTCATGCTGCTATGTAAATATTTGAATGTTTGAAATAAAAATATTAAAAACATATGTGCAAAAACATATATGCAATTTTTAGATACATGTTTACACATAAAGAAGTATTGAATTGATTAACCACCAAAACTAGGGTGAGTCGTGGTCTCTGTGGAGTTGGGGAGAAGTGGTTAAATGGGCTTTAGTTTAATTTCTAATGCCTTATTTCTTTGAGGAAAAGCCAACTGGAAGCAAATATGAAAAATAGCAAGAACCGAGCAGTGGAAGTAGGGATGTTTGTTACATTATCTTTTGAAATAAAAACAAGAAAGTAAATTAAATCTGACTTAGCCCATTCAGGCTGCTCGATTTTTGCAATTTTGTCTTAGTCCTTTCAGGCTGCTCGAACCAAATACCATAGACCTGGTGGTCTATAAACAACAGAAATTTATTTCTCATGGTTCTAGAGGTTGGAAGTCTGAGATCAAGTCATCAGCAGATTCAGTGCCTGAAGAGAGCCTGCTTCCTGGATCATTGACAGCTGCCCTTGCACTGTGTCTTCACATGGCAGAAGGGGCAAGGAAGTTCTCTGAGAACTCTTTTATAATCCCAATCCTGAGGGCTCCACCCTCATGAGCACCTCCCAAAGGCCCCACCTCCTAATATCATCACCTTGGGAGTTAGAATTTCAACACATGGATCTGCAGGAGGACATAAACATTCAGTCCATTGCACAATCAAGATGTCATTAAAAGCATGTTCTAGAGGAAGCCAAGCCCATAGATCTACTAGGGACAGTTCCCCATCTATGCAATGGGCATAAATGATAGCACTCACAACATTTTCTTGAGAGGGTCAAAGGAGAGAATAGCACTCAGCCAATGTCAGTGGGTCCTATCTCCCCAGCCACTTGTGTAGATGTTTGTAAAGATGTGCTTTGGTGCCCTTCCCAAGAGGTAGCCAATAATTTGGTCCAAGCATGGGAGCCTGGATGGCTGAACCAAACTCTGGGGGATCTTCAGAAGGCTAGAGGCAGAGAGAACATCACAAGAAAAGAAAACTGCAAACCAATATCTCTTAGGAATATAGATGTAAAATTCCTCAACAAAAATATTAGCAAACTGAGCACAGCAACATATAAAAAGAATTGTACAGCATGATGAAGTAGGATTTATCCCAGGAATGCACGGTTGGGTCAGCATCTGAAAATCAATTAATGTAATTCATCATATCAATAGAATAAAAAAGAAAAATCACATAATCATCTCAATTAACACAGAATAAGCATTTGACAAAAATCCAACACCCTTTCATGATACAAACATTCAAGAAGAGAAGAAAACTTCCTCAATCTGCTAAGGGGCATCTATAAAAACTCCCCTGCTAACATCTAAAAAATGGTGTTAAAACACAATACTTAAAAACATACTTAAAATGGTGAAAGATTGGTTATGTTCCCCTTAAAATCAAGAACAAAACAAGGACATCTGTTTTCACCACTTCTATTCAGCATTGTACTGGAGATTCTAGCCAGGACAATTAGGTGAAAGAAAAAGAAGAAAGAAAAGAAAGAAAGAAAAGAAAGAAAGAAAGAAAGAAAAGAAAGAAAGAAAGAAAGAAAGAAAGAAAGAAAGAAAGAAAGAAAGAAAGAAAGAAGAAAGAAAGAAAGAAAAGAAAGAAAGAAAAGAAAGAAAGAAGAAAGAAAGAAAGAAAGAAAGAAGAAAGGAAGGAAGGAAGGAAGGAAGGAAGGAAGAAAGAAAGAAAGAAAGAAAGAAAGAAAGAAAGAAAGAAAGAAA